>NC_059394.1:3126250-3442500 GCF_905220565.1 Melitaea cinxia
ATACGTAACTAGCTACATACATTAAATTTGGAGTTATTAAATAGTTGCCATTATTTTAAAATTTAATGTTAATAATGACTTTGATATGCTCACAGTATACATACGCGTTATATAATAACAAATAGAAATACCTTTAAAGAGCGGTTCCTTCTTCTCTTTAGTCTTCTTAGGTGGCGGCGGCATCGGACTCTGTTTGATTTGTCGCGGAAAGAAGAACATCAGCGCCGACAGCAGCACGATAAACCCGGCTATGAACACCATTCCTGTAAAAATATTTTTAATTGTAGAAAACTAGATATGAAGATTTTATTACTAGTGTTATTAGTCATAAAGCGTTGTGATCATTTTTGTGAAATATTTTACAACTGGACGCCAAAGAACAAAAAATTCCTGAACAAATTATATGGTTTTCGAATGGAGAGGGGGCGCTAAAAAGGTATTGTTTCTCGGGTGCGAGTTAGGCTCGCTACGTCACTGGGTATATTTCATACCAAATAAAATATACGTGAACAAGATAGCTATACCACAATGAAACAAATATATCCGACTCACGCCCACCTGTCTAATAAATCAATTTTCAACCTTTCTACTTTACAAAAGATGAGGCATCTGCCTAAAAGTGAGAGGTTTACAAATTATTACACTAGCGTCTAGACTTAACGAGTTAAGTCCAAGATGGACTCGTATAGTGCCACGCTTTCTAAGAAAATTTGGCTCCAATGAACTGGCACAGCATTCAAACACTTCAGATTACCCACCAATTCATTAAATGACAATTTCATTGAAAAAAAAAATAATACGACGCTATGTGACTGCTACAATCAACATCAATGTAACTTATTAATAAAATCAATCAAACCGCTAACTGCTTATAACAAATAAAAGTATTCTGCTAACTTCTTAAATATATTCAATAACGGTCGGTTGCTATATATGACCAATTGTTATTAGTTTAAGTTATTTTATTTAGTTTATTATTATTAAGTTTTTTTTTATATTAGTCACTATAACATGAACCACAATATAACGCCATATTTAATATTTTTCCTGATTTCAAAATATTCTATTCACAAATTTACATAATAAATAAAATTAATATTGATTAATTGGACATACCCAACCCGCCTGCCCAGCGTGGTGACTATGGGCAAAGCACATGAGTTCACGTTATTTTTGGCGTAAACTTGTGGAGGCCTATGTCCAGCAGTAGACTGTATAGGCTGTAATGATGAATTGGACATACACACATACATAAGGTCTTCAGGCATCTATCCCTCTCTTTCAAACTCATCAACAATAATAGTTAAAAATTTACAATATTGTTACCCACTTAATAAAATGTATCTGCTGTGTGGTTACGGCAGTAGAGAATATAGCTACCCCCAGTGTTCCCGTGGGTGTTGTATGAGGCGACTAAGGGATAACAGTTTCACTAGCACCTTGGAAATTAAAATGCCGACCGATGGCGGGATAACCATCCAACAACTGGCTTTGAAATACACAGACCGAAGACGGGCAGCGACGTCTTCGGTGCGACAAAGCCAGTCCTGCGGTCACCAACCCGCCTGCCCAGTGGTGACTATGGGAAACATACATGAGTTCACGCCATTTTTCGCGCGAAATTGTCGTACTTCGTACCCTTTTTTGCGAAAATTGCGCGGACGGAGGAGTGTGAAATTTCGCACCCTTATAGTTTGTATAGAGGAGTACAGAATGCTAATATATTTTTTTTTAATTATGCATAAAAAATACATAAAAAAACATTGCACACACTACCATTTATTTGACACACGCATATATATTGTGTACTCTTTTGTTGAGTGTTCAAACTTATAATTTAAATTAATTATGGTCGCATTTTGACCACTCGAAGAACGCTAGAATAAATAAATATAAAACGCCGAGATGTTTGTATGTACACGCATAATTCTAATTCATTTTTTTAACTGACTTCAAAAAAGGAGGAAGTTACTCAATTCGACCGTACATATTTTTTTTCTCGGATAACTTTGTCGTTTATGAACCGAATTTGGTGATTCTTTTTTTGTTGGGATGGAGATATCTCAAGGGTGGTACTATGATAAGGAAGCCAGGATCTGATGATGGAATCCCAGAGAAATCGTAGTGACGACTAGTACGTTTGGTAATTTTGTCGTCTACTTACCTTGTATTACTTGTCGATGTAATTGAAGCCGGTTTTTTTCGTTTGCTAGCAAACACAATTATTTAGTTTGTTATTGTCAGGACAAAATAGATGTAATATTCAGCAAAAAATAGATATGACAGGACGAAGTTCATTAGCATTTAAAAAGTGATTCATAAACATAACTCCAACTAAAGGACATGTAAAAAGTTCTGTTAAAACTACCTGTGTAGAGTTCGATTTAAAAACAAATTTACTAAAAAATTATCGAAAGAATTGCAGACCACTGATGGACATAGACCTCGCCAAATTCGCGCCAGACATCTCGGTTTTCCGCCAGCCCACACCGGCAATCTTACGTAGATCGTCGGTCCAACCCGTTTTAATCATAACTAGCAAAGTGATTTTATACAGAAATAGATTTGTATTAAAATAGCATAATTGATTATCCGCCAACCCGCATTGTAGCAGCGTTGTGGATTAAGCTCTGATCCTTCTCCTACATGGGGAAAGAGGCCTATGTCCAGCAGTGGAATATTACAGGCTGAAGCGATCATAATTGAAATAGGTTTAATTTTAAAACGCTATATACGAGTATATACTAATTTAACAATTCTGTGCTATTTGCTCCGTATAACTAGTTATGTCATGTTATCAATGTTTCCTCTATTGACAGAGGTTGTCTGTAAGAGAGCACTATTAGTGATAAGAGCGCATCTGTACTTTGTTATGTTAGAATATTGTTATTTTCTTTAATGTACTTAGTTAAACAAATTATAGATAAATAAACTGCGTTCCATTCTTTCTAAATAGTTCGTACTATGACAACACTCGCCTTTTACAAATGACATAAAATTCAATATCTACATTATATAAGTACATATAAAAAATAATTTCCTATTTCCCTTGTTCACGTCACAATGTCAGAACAAATACTGATTTCATTAATCTCATTTGTTAAGTTTACTAATACTTTTTAAAAGCTCTTAGAATAGCCTATTAAACAAAATAATGTACTAAAAAATTTGTTTAGTATTAGAAAAGATAGAAATTATTTCAACTTCGTCGTCCTTTAACGTCTAACGGATTGGCTATCGTAATATTTAGGAGTGATTTAGATGTGATATATGGTCATCCGACGACCCAATTACAAAAAAATCAGGCTCAACCAGATATCAGGATAGAATAAGGCATGTCAGATCCGGCAAGCTCTATCAGGACCAGGTCTGGTCCAGACAAGGATAGCCTGATGTAAAATAGGTATAATCAAGTATGGTAAGGCATACTGGAGCAGGACCCAGTCCGGTCCAGACAAGAATAGCCTGATGTAAAATATAATGAAGTATGGTGAGGCATAGCGGATCAGAACCTGGTCCGGTCCAGATAAGGATAGTCTGGTGTAAAATATAATCAAGTATGGTAAGGCATAGTGGATCAGAACCCGGTCCGGTCCAGATAAGGATAGCCTGATGTAAAATATAATCGAGTATGGTAAGGCATACCTGCATCAGGACCAGGTCTGGTCCAGATCAGGATAGCCTGAAAGAAATTACGCGAACTGAGCCTAAATCGCACTCTCGATGTTTTTAAGCGCACTTAGTATATATACAGTTAACAGGACAGTCTAACAGGGAGTCCATTTCTACACAGTGGAGCAATCGTAACTAGTAGGAAGTAGTTAATTAGTAGTTAATTAATAGAATTTAATAAATAAAATTTAATTATTAATAATAAATAATTCATAAATATAATAAATAAAATAAATAAAAGTAATTGATATTTTAAGTAAAAACAAAAACAAATAAAAAATTGGAAAAAATAAAGGGAAATAAATATAATATTAATTGTTAAGTAACATATTTAAAATATCAATTCACTTTTTTTATTAAACAATTTTTTCAAGAATATACATTCGTGTTTTTAAAAGGACCGGACCGAACATATCCGACCTGTACCAGGCAAGGTATGTAACGCAGATGATTGATCTGGACCCGATCAGGACATCTCATCTTATTCTGATTAGGTCCAGACAAATCTTCTGCGTTACATACCTTATCCGGTCCAGATCAGGCATGAGGTCCGGTACTTCTAAGGAACACGAAAAAATTTCTACTCGGGGATATTATCATAGTAGTTTCAATTTCTGTTCCTATCTTCTTCTAGAATTGAATATAAATTAAATCAATATTTATTTAATTTAAGCATCGCCTTTATAAAGTACTATAACATTTTCATTACAAATAACGAAATCACTGATAACATAATATGGCATTACACAAAGTATACACTTGATAAAATTTTAATAATTATTTTTAAAAGTAATTTTTATTGTTAATAATTAGGCTAATAGTGAAATTATGAAATAAAATATAAATTAAAATATAAATTTTAAATTGAACACATTTCTCTAACCCATCAATCAAATCGTGACACTACCCTACTATGTTATAAACGCGAAAGTTTGTGAGGATGGATGCATGTTTCTTATTCTTTCACGCAAGAACCACTGAGCAGATTATAATAAAACTTGGCAACACAAAGGTTACTTTTAATCCCGACATTCCCACAGGATCGGAAGATACGCAAGTGAAACCGCGAAGTCAGGATATATGTAATTAATCCATATCTGTACTAATATTATAAAGCTGAAAAGCTTGTTTGTTTAAATAAATAAATAATTAAAATATGATTTTTTTAAATTAGAAAAAAAAATATTTACCGGGGTAGGTTTATAGGCTATATAATATTTTTATGTACGTTTTTTACTCAAATTAACGTAGCTGAAGCCGCGGACCACAGCTAGTGTATTATATAATTGACGCGTGCCTCTAACAGCTAGACCGAACTCCGTATCACAAGCATACCTCCTACGCGTGATAACTATATAAAATCGTGCTAAACAGCGTGAATATTCATTCAATCTTATTTACATTTGAATTTTACAATTTCATTATAAGAGTTCGAATTGAGTTAATTACTTTTGAACATTAATCCATTATTACATTTATAATAGTATTTTAAAATATAGAAGAATTTTTAAACGCATAGTATATTTTAAGTAGAGTTTCTAACGTTCCAAATTTGCCAATTTTTGTTTTTATTTGCAATAAGAATTAAAAAGTTAGCAAATTATAATATATCGTTAGTGATATTTTTATTATATACTCGCGCTAAGCGTTTCCAAAGTGATAATACAAATCGTTTTGGATCCACTGAAAATCTTACGAACACAGTTATTAATTTTTTCGGAGGTCCGGTACAACTTTATTATTAACATGGAGCTGTCACTGCATTTATACAATTCACCATCATCACTTCAGCGTAATATAGTCCACTGCTGGACATAGGCCTCCACAAGTTCGCGCCAAAAATGGAGTGAACTCATGTGTTTTGCCCATAGTCACCACGCTGAGCAGGCGGGTAGGTTGGTGACCGCAGGGCTGGATTTATCGCACCGAAGACGCTGCTGCCCGTCTTCGGCCTGTGTATTTCAAAACCCAGCAGTTAGATGGTTATCCCGCCATCGGTCGTAGTGGAACTGTGTTATCCCTTAGTCGCCTCTTACGACACCTACGGAAAGAGAGGGCGTACCTCCTCTCTTCTCTCCGAGGGGGTGGCTATATTCTTAATGCCGTAACCACACAGTTATATACAATTTAGTTTTTTTTTTTTTACTTTATAGTTTCCAGAGCACAAATTTATAAGATTTATATAGTGTTTATCGTCATTACCTAATTATTATTTATCACTATATATATAAACGGTACAACAACCAACCATGGCATCTGCAATCCAATTAAAAAAAAACAACTATAAAAACATATTTAAAAAATTCTTTTTAGACCAACATATAGAGAGAGATTGACATAGCCGCATTTATTATTTTTATTATGATTATTATTACTCTTTAACCACTTAATGTTTTTTTTTTCTTTTTCTTTCCAATTATATTCACATGTTTAATCTATTATTTGTATAGCTTAATATCATATTTTTATGTTAGTATATAATATCGTATGTACTTTAGTATTATTAATTTAGAAACACAGTGCACTGTTCATTGTTTTTGCTGCACTGTTTATCACATAAATTGTATCTTTTTTTCTGTAAATAAATAAATAATCCAACGAAATATCGTAAATGTCAAAATGTTAATCACTGAAAGTAATTTATTTTTATATCGTATAATTTACATAATATGGTATTTGAAGTAACAGTGTATACTAAAGGTTCCCGAATCCGGTCTATTGTATACAACGTGTGTGCAAAGAAAAATGTATCATCGAAACGGCACAAAAAAGTGCTAAGTTGAAAATAAATCTCGGGGGCGAACGACTCATTCTCAGTTTGCACAAACTATCAACGTCGGCTATGGTTTATTCTAATTACGGCAGTTGAGCTGCCACTGAGTTGTATGACCTTATAAAGCATACACTTCAAGATTATTGTATTTACTTTTACAAGTACTTCGCTTGAAAGATGGAAAAAAAAGATTAGCAAGTGTACACTTAACCGATGTATGGGTACGATTTTAACAACAAATAACCATGTAAAAATGACCTTCATTATTTGTAAGTGAGAAATGTTAAAAATAAAAATTAAATTTAAAAAATGTAATTAATTCGAAAAAAAAAAACAGCGAACGGCCTTGAACTATAAGATAACCTAAAATAAATTCTTTGAACAGCAATACTTAAATATTATGTCACGTCCACATTTTTATGATCTAAAAAAACTACACGCTCTACGAAGCATTACAAGACTGCTTAATTACACGACCCAGTATTAGCCGCACGGAAGTACAAAAAATAAAATTTAATATTTCTCGTTACGTTCCTAGCATCACTATTTATATGATAACAATTATTTATCTAGAGCTATAAATTAAAATAAGGTTTCCTAGTACGTACCGGTATCGGAGAACCTACGGGTTATTAATAGAATGTGATATTAAGTATAACGAATACTGGTACAATGCCGATGATAAATCTAAACAGAAAACATTTACGTGTTACAAGGTCGTCCGGTCGAAGCTCAGTCAAGGGCGTTCGGTAGACGCAGTACATGAGCAAGAATACGATTTAAATTATTAACACCATTCTGTTATCGATTATTGAATCAGCATCGATTTTTAGACATCGAATACAAATGCGTAACAATGACTCCGCTGGAGATGCGTGAGGAAATTTTGAAATACTTTATCCCAGTACGGAAACAAAGTGGTGCTTCTTGACATAGAGCGTGGAGACGAAGGTCAACTCGGAACCGGTTTAAAAGTAAAAGTGAGCAAGTCGGCGGTCGCGTGTCCACCCACTAAATCCTCATTACGGGCGTCGATGGCATAATTGTCGACAACAAGGCGCGCAGCCTTGGCCGTGACCGTGTGGATAGAGCGCTTATTTTAGTCTTGGTGACGCGGCGTGATGTAATGCATTATATAACTGAGAGCGCGCCGCAGCGTGACGGCGCGCGGTCGCCAGCGAGCAGGGAAAAAGCGAAAGCTAAGAGAAAATTGCACTCGACGGCCTCGCCGATAAGACTCAGCAACCGAACTAGATCAGACTAAGCCAGCTTTAAAAGAATACAAAATAGACCCAATTAAAACGAGTGCTTTCTATATTATTAAACAGCTGTTCAAAATTATTCCCTTTGCACTCGTTACGAGTTATGAGTACGTTACAATAAAAGGTCCTATCACCTCATGAGTGGTGTGATATATTCATTAATTACAAACCGGCTGATAGGTAATTGTATACAAAATGCATCCTAGTATTTACTTTAAGCGCAGCACGTACAAATAATAAGTTGATTCTATACATCGCAAATAATGGCAAACGAAGTAAATTGAAATTAAATATACGTTATTTATTTTAAATTGTTCGCAAGAAGGAAACGTTGCCGACAATTTATCAAGTCGAGAAATAGTAAAAGCGGTACTAACTTAAAATATAGTGACCATTAAAAAGCTTATTTAAATTCCAGGCTCCATTCATGAGCACACGGCGCTCGAACAATAAGGAAATACGCGGAAACCATTCCATGAGTATTTGCGAATTGAGTTTATTGCTAGTCGAAGCACGCTTGAAGCAGTTTTCTATCGTGACAGTGCGTATTCTGAAACTATAGTGACGGAATCCGAACCGTGCCCTAAAGGTAACAAAGGCGCCAACTGTTGGGAGTCAGTCGCAAGCGCCTGACAATGTGCATGTATTCGATCAGTAGTGCAGTCACGTGCGCGCTTTCTTCGTGGATTTTGCGCGCAAATCTGCGGCAATGCGTGGGTAACGGTAGCTGCCAGTTCCGCGATGAGTGTACGAAGGAATTCCAGGTCCTAAACCGAGTGAATGTAACAATGGAACATTACACGGTCTCTCTCCCATTCTACGCGCTCGTCAAAGTAACTATGATATTCAGGATGTGAAACTGTTTGCCCGTGTTTACCGTTGTCCATCGATACAAGGTTAAGCAACTATGGTTAAAATTCTCTCGCTAAATATGTATCGTTAAAGACTTACGAAATATGTTAACTGCTCGCGTAATTTATCACATTGCAAGGAAATCATTATTGCTTATAAACGTACGTAGCGTTATTTAAACATTAAAAAGGCTCGCGTGTGACTGGGGACATTATATATTTACGGAGAAAAATTTCAAATTGTTATTAGTGTAACATTTCACCGTCAAGAAAAAAACATAGAACAATAAACAATAAGAAAAACAGCACCATATTCATTACGGCGCTTTCATACATAATGGATAAGATAAAGAACAAATGTAAAATGGAAAATCCTCATAAAAATAAAATGCACGATCGTTAATATTATTTTCTATTTATACGTTATAGTTACGGTTAATTAAAAATAGTAAAGGCCTTCTATTGTTTGAATTTCAAGATTATTAAAGATAGGTAAAAACTAAAGACAGCGTGAGGCAATAAAAACTATATCTGTTAACTTTTACTAAAGGATAATTGTATTGTGTTATGTATTGTTATGAGTTTATTTTTGTACTAAATTTCATAAAAATATCAGTTTTCTTTGTAGGTTTAATATATTTTATATTTTTTGTTGTTAAATACGTAATTGGCAGTCAGTGTAGGCACTAATATTTTTGTATGTATAACAGTGATTCCCTAGATGATTTATATTCGCAACAGAACCCGGAAAGTAGACTATAATAGGACTCTAGAATATTTTCTGAAAGGACGACGTATGCATGCTAGTTTCATTAGTAGCAATCATTTTTTTTTTTATTGTGAAAATCAAAAAAAAATATTATTAATTTTATTTTTTAATAAGAAAAATGTAGAACTTACCGAGCCACCACGCTCCAACCCATCTTGGATCGCTGTATTCGTATCCAGGGTCAACGAGGGGGTCCACGTACACTCTGGTACAAAGCGCACCGAGGAGGAATCCAAGAGCTGGTCCAATCACTCTCGTGCCAATTGTAATAGCTATAAAGAAAATAAAAGAAATAAATAAATGCGTTATACTAAGTCTTTTTCTATATGACTTTTTTTTTTTTTTTTTTTTTTTTTTTTTTTTTTTTTTTTTTTTTTTTTTTTTTTTTTTTTTTTTTTTTTTTAATCTATACCTCCAACATGGGGGTCGGTGCACGTTTTCTATATGACTAAGTCAGCAAGCAAGCATACAACACACATGACGTAGGGCACAGCAGGAATTTCCCGCTCAAAATATGGAGCAGCCCGACTGGGGTAGTACCTCGACCAGAAGATCACAGCTAAATAATACCGTTTTCAAGCAGTATTATAAGGTGACCAGAGCTCCCGGGGGGGGGGGGGGGGGTATTGGGTCGGGCAACGTGCTTGCTATGCTTTTGGTGTTGCAGGCGTCTATAAGCTACGGTAATCTCTTACCATCAGGTGAGCCGTACGCTTGTTTGCCGACCTAGTGTTATAAAAAAACACATGATGGTAAGCGGTTAGCATAAGATATAATAACAGACACATCGCAAGCGCGCTGCAGATACAACCCCGACCATCTCCAGAAACTCTGGCTCCCTTACTTACTACAGAAACAGAACACTACTTGAGATGAATATTATTAAGCAGTCTGTACCTATCCCTAATGAGCTCCTGTATCCCGAAATACATAAACAAATGCCCATGAAAAGATCTTTACCGCATATACATTGTGAACTTTTGTCATTATCCAAGTCAAAATCGCGAACGTCAAAGCTACACCCATTGCTGAAACCGTTGCACCAATACATCGTTAAAAAATATGCGTAATTTATACAAAACTTTACAAGCCCGTTCCATGAAACATTTCTTCGAAGTTATGTAAACAGTTTAAATTATATAACTATAAGGAAAATGCGTTTGTATTTGTATATATGGTATGGTTGGAATAAAATATCCTGCAACATCGTTTTAGAAAAAATATCAATTTCAAAATATCTTTGACATTTCCTTAGCGAAAATGGTGATACAATCCAGAATAAATGAATAACTGATTTATGCTAATAACATTTTAAAATAAATACTCGTTTCATACGCACTAAAAACAATGTTAATACATTTTAATAAAAACTTTATCGTAACTTTTTTTCTGTAATGAATGACACCCTGTCTTTAAATTCAATATTATTCATTATTCAGTCATGATGACGTTACTAATTTTTCATTTCACAAACACAGTGTTGTTTTTTTATCACTACGAAACATATAATTTGATATTGCAGACCCGCTTGCACATATTGATTTCAGAATTGAACCAAATATGTAAATCATCAGTCACATCAGCTTGGAATGTATTCAAGCTGTTTTTGAAGTACCAAAGTTAATATTAAAAAGTTTGATGTAGTTTTACGAAGCAATTTTTATGTAAATTCAAATGGCGCTGTCTAATTCTAGACTGTTCAAAGGGTGTCCAACCATCTTTCGAAGAATTATGACTAGCCAACTTGTCTCGTTAAACGGTCATTAAATATCAGACACAACTGAATATATCAGATTAAGAATCATCTCGTCCACGATTATCATCTAGATCGTTTCATTGTCGCGACATTTAATAATATTATATAAAACGGACCGACGGGGTCGACGGCCGGTTAAAAAGCTGTCCCAGTTTTTGGTATTAAATTGAAAGTTATAATAAAAAATTACAAACAACCGCCAAAGGGTTAGTGACCGAAAAACAATCAAGTACTTAGTTCCCAAATGTAATCTTTCGGAGAAATCGACGGCATCGCTTGCCAAAAATTGATTCGAGCGTGCAATGTGCGATGTACGAACATCGTCGAAAAGAATATAAAATATACGTACACACGTACGTTATCACGGCACGTCGGTGCAATGAATAATGATCTCGCGGGGACCGTTTTTCAAAGTCGGCTTATGGCAGCTATTAATCGTAAGTACTCTTAAATACGAACCCAAATATCTGAAATTACATCGACCGAACGGTTAACGGCTACGGCGAGCTGAAATTTTTTTAATTGAAGATTAAAATTTTCGAGATTTTCGTCTTAAGAACCTGTCGTTTCGTATAGCGCAGTTGTTACCGGTTTCGATGCATCGTTAAAAGCGTTCAAGTACTGCATCTCCGAATTAACGCACGGACCATCGAAAATGACGAAACACGTCATTAAACTTATACGGAACTCGTTTCGAGGCGTTCAGAACTACCGCCGAACGAAGTGTATACAATTTCACAACACGCGATCGGAATTGTATATTTCGTAATTTTCAAAATTGTATATTTTAACTTTGTTTTGCAGCTAATAATCATGTGATACTATGAAATTATGACTTTTTTGCAAATAATAATGACTTGCAAAGTATAAACATTATATCTCACCCAAATGTTAAGTTATTAATAAATGAAGATTATTTATTTATTTATTATTTATTTATACTTTATTGTACACCACAAACAAAGACAGTAACAGACTGTGAAGTACAATGGGCAGACTTATGGCTATTTCGCCATTTCTTCCAGACAACCCATTACCAGGATAATGAAAAACCTGTTTCGAATTTTATTGCGGTTTATTAAATCTTTTACAGCAACATTGAGTCCTCCCGTGACCACGGTTGCTGTAAAGTATCCGAAACGTCGGTCATTTAAAAAAAATAATAAACCGCGATAAAATCCTAAAAAGTTTTTTCATTATAACGAGTGATATTCACGTAAACATTAGAAGACAATATTATCGGGATACATATTAATTAGGAATTATACCGCTGATATTATCTGAAAGAGTACGTAAAAGCATTATAATATTTATAACAACTTTATTTCTAGGACTGCATTACACAAACGATATACTAAATACTAAATAGGAATATTTTTCGTTTCCAATTATTCACCACCAATCCACAGTAGAATAACGTGGCTAAATAAATAAATAATATAAAGGAACTTCGTTCCAATAGTAGTTCAAGTCAAATTTTAAGCATACAAAACGCTTTATCCAGAAACCGAGTGCCAGGGAGGCTAAATAAGTTCTAAACAATTGTCAAATATTACTGTCTCGCTACTAGAAGGTGGAATAAGTCATCAATTATTTCCTCCTTAACTTTAACTCTTTACCCTAACAAAAAAAATTAATTAATTCAAAATTATTGAACGAATACTACTAATGCTTTTATATAAGCATACTTAAGATGAGAGGTCTCACAAATTGACAAACAATAAATTATGTTAAATTTAATAAATAAACTCGGTAAACATTTCCAAAACAGTACAGTCACTCGTGAATCATAGCTAATTCTCTATTCATTAGTGTCTAATAAAACTAATGTACTTTGCCTAAATTTACATATCTACTTCATTCACAGAAGAAAAAAAGTACGACGCTACAACAACCAAAACCTTTTTTATAATTAAAAGAGGAAATATATTTTAGATTAATTGCTAAACCGTAAACCGACTAATTTAACAATTGGACAATAGACCTACTAGGGATAAAATGTTGATAAGAATCTTATACTAATTTAAGCCAAATAAGTAAAGAAAACTAGAGATAAGTTATAATAGAAACCGGCTATCAATAAATAAAACATATTATTGTTATGATCGTTATGATCAGACAGTTTTATTTAACAACCAGCTATAAAAAACGATTACATAATACACCAAACAATATAGCAGATAGCTTAGTGCAAGTTACAAAAACGTCGGTATAGGATTATAAAGTTTAACGAACTCTAGAGGAATAGTTTTAGGAAGGATGACTAACGTCTAACCATAACCTGAATGAGTAGTGTCCGCTTCGCAGAAACCACCTGAGCTAGCTATACATATAATTAAATTAACAGTGATCTCTATATGAAATGAGGAAGATAGAAACAATGTTTGGAAATAACTTCTGTGTAAACAATACGAGGATATTAGAAATCGAAATTATTTTGAGGTATAATAGTTTATAAAATACGTTTAAAAATATAATATTGTGTTTTATTTTGTTTTTTTTACATTAAACTTAGGTATGTAAGTAAATAATGTTTGCAAATACAAATATCATAATTACACGTTAACTTAACAATCACACCAAAAAGTCTTAAAAATTATCTTCTTCAATAGTATTAACATATCAACACTTCGCAAAGCCCATTTTTCATATGAGTAAAAGAATTGGAGCTAAATCTGTCATGGTACTTTATTAATAGTTGACGCATAAGAAACAATATCACTTATTAATTATACGTAGAAAAAATTGTTTTCATAGATCTTTAAAATCGCCTATCTTATTAATTTAAGCTACAAAATAAAAAATAATCCTGTTTCAAATAAATGTTATTAATACATCGTCAACAGTGTAAAAAAAATCTAAATAAAAAACTAACTTGGAATGTATACACAAAACCGGTTCTTTTTCTAAGTTCCGAATGTAAACATTATAAATCTATACTTTTAAATTTTGAGTACAAATAAAGATTTTAGACTGAACTAAGTAAAAAGTTCGAAAACGTTGTATGCTGTGTGAAAGACAGCATTTCATTCAGAAGCTTATTCCATTGCATATTAAAGGCATCTATCACTAACATAAGTAACGAAGTAATCGCTATCAGGTGACTAAGATAATAACCGAGACCATCGACAGCGTGCTCACACACTACACCTAGACCAAAAACTAATATTTTCATAGCATACATAACGGAACAAATATTTGCCTCGAGCGGGAACCTAAACCGCGACCGCCGTTAAATCGACTTGCCACAACACTAAACCAGAACCTCATTTCCGACTATCGAATCAAATCTATCGTAATCTAATCTGAACGAAGTACGAAACTGACCTACGTCAAACACCGCAAATGACAAGTAATTTGATAAGAGACGAACTTGCTTAATATTGCGAAGTATTCGTGTAACGTGTAAGTGATCCCGATAAATTCCATTTCCTCTTCCACACAGTAGTATTATTTAGTATGGTTGATAAAATTCTAGATTCAAATGTATTACTGTGTAATTATAATAAAATTGTAAACTCCATTTGCAAACTTTCCTTTTTATAGACTGTTAAGAGGAGTTTTGTCGCACCTCATCATGTCATGTCGAATCTCAGAAGTTAAAGTATTTCATTGATTAAGGAAAAATATAAAAAAAAAAAAACTTTAACAACTTTCGTGGAATATATTTAAATTATTTCTAACCATTTACGCTATTTATAATTTAGCTAATAGCTCTTTGATATCGAACCTAAATGATATGAATATCCAAATAAATGAAGATGAGGGTAATTTAAAAAATCATGTTTTCCGCTTACTCCAAAATAAGACGACAAAATTCAAAGAAATTTACTGACGCGCAAATAAAGTGGAGCGAGTAAATATTGGTTTTGGAATACACACACACACACTGGAGGAAACTCGTTTAAATTATACACAAATATTTTAATGATAAGCCGTCAATTAGACTTTATGTTATATAACTTCTTAAGGGTTTCTTTAAAAGTTCAACATTATTGTATAACGTCTGCTCTTAGTTTTGTTTAGTAGTTCTATGAATAAACGCTACTAATATATTAAATTATCCACCATCAATATAACTAAAAAAAATGTGAAACTGTTAGGTATAAACTTTCAATTCTAACATAACGTTCAACTAAACAAAATAACTCAAATTGAAAGCGACAAAGTATTCTAAAAATGGTAACGTGAACGACCAAGAACAAATAGCGTTAAAATCAGCGAGCGACAAAAAGACGAAGACAAGAAAAAAAGAATAAACGAATCTCAAGAGGCTGTTAAGAAGAGCTCGTAAGAAACTTCTCGACGTCGAAATACCGAACAAAATAGACGACACAAGTGGAAGTGGACGCATCCCGTGCCCGCGTCCCAGTGACACAAATACGCACTTCTGTAGGGTTGTCATTTGGGACGTTTGGAATACGACAAATTTAATTATAAGTTATATAATAGTCACAATTTTGTTACATCCCCATCAAAAATTATATAAATATTATAATGTAATAGATGATTATATTAACCCGGAATATTATAATTCAAACGAACTACACCGATAGCCCCAGGAGATTGAGAACGTGAATAGGAGTAATGCCCTTCGGAGGTCAACTACATATTCAGCGCTAACTTTGTTATATGTATATAATTAGACGGATTTTTATATTTATAATATCTTTACATTTTCATACCGGAAGGGTGAAAAGGGAACTTTTTATACGTCTTTCAATCACAGAATTATATCTTTCAATCGTACTCGTATTAAAATTATAAAAGAATTTACTATAAAAATACGACAATTACTTAATAAAAACCAAAAAGTAAAAATTAAATGACATCAGCGTGCACTGAGCCTTATACCTGAAAGCTGAAATGCATTGTCACAAATTACTCTCCAAGTCAAAGCCGGCTTATACTTTGCTAATTTTTTCCTAACTAAAATGAACAGGGAATATACCTAAATATGTAACATTTGAAAACTGTCACAGATATGCATATCTGTAACGATAACAAAATATATGTCAAAGGTTTATAAATCATGCCTGATTTAGCAATAAATTTAGTTATGCAATAAAGATAAAATGTATGTAGATGTAGAAAATTTCACGTCACATGTATATCTTATCGGCAACATATGTACTTGATTAGATGAATAGAATGAATAAAATTTATTATTATCGTAATAAAATTTAAAGCAACAATTAACTCGTAGTAGTTCTTCGAATGAAGAAACCACAAGAAGCTAACACATTAATGTAACAAATTAATTTTTGTAAGCAAATTATGAATTTGATTGGAGAGTCACAAGAAATGTTCTAATTTCAAACTCAAACATTTCATAAACAGCATTACACGTTCAATTCAATAGCTACACGACTATTAGTCAGTAGATATCGCTCATAATTCAGGTTGTGGATAAAGGTTATTTTCCACATAAGTTACGAATAGACTTTAACAGCGGGGGTAGGTATTAAAACCTTTTTCGCCTTTAAGAAACTAAAACTTTTGATTCATAATTGCGAACAGAATCTACCACAAATATAGTGGAATTCAACGTTGAAAGACAATTTATCATAAACTTTTATCCTTTCGATAGCGTCATCCGTCAAATAGTGTTATTCACAAACAGTAAAACAGGCCCTAAGTGTGTGGTGTATAGTGCTAATCTAAATTCACTTTGTCAGCCCTGGTGTAGAAACCCAGTGCATATTGAATGCACAGAGCGCATTGACACATTTAGCAAACTAAGAGACGCATGAGCAGCTAACTTAATCTGATTTGAATCTTAAACGAGTGTTGCGCAATCATTGTATTCGCTTCAAATATAAAACACATCACTATTCTGTGTCTTCATTTCACCCCACTATTTTAAAACAAATTATTCCATATTGTTGCCCTATATCGGATATCTCGTACCCACCAAGTTTTGTGTTATTTGTATGAATCACTTTATATAAAAAATAAAAAATAGACGTCATATATTTTTATGATCAATAAAATAATCAATTTTTTATTGTCACATTTTTGTAAACATAATAATACTCATGTAGAGCATTCGTAACTGAATTTTTGTAATTTTAAATTTAATTTGACGGTCATTTTATAAGTATTCCAAAATTCAGTATTTTTTTATTAAATAACTTTTATTCTTCACTAGCTGTGCCCGCGACTTCGTCCGCGTGGAATTCAAAAAAAAATATTTTCAGTTCGTAGAAAAATAAATAAAAACAAAATAAATAAATTTCTAAAATAAAAGTAGTTTTAGTTAAGTAGTAGTTTTACCTAAGTTACTCCTTATTACATCAGCTGAAA
This sequence comes from Melitaea cinxia, assembly GCF_905220565.1. NCBI lineage: Eukaryota > Metazoa > Arthropoda > Insecta > Lepidoptera > Nymphalidae > Melitaea > Melitaea cinxia. Next base: position 3,143,640 of record NC_059394.1, read on the forward strand.
GTCCCATCAAAATCGGTCCAGCTGCTTCAGAGATTAGCCGGAACAAACAGATAGACAGACAGACAAAAATTGTAAAAAAAAATGTTATTTTTGTATATGTATCCATATGCATTTAGTAAAAAACGGCTATTTTAATATTACAAACAGACAGATTTTTTATCTGTTTGTATAGATTTAAAGGTGCAATTAAGTATACATTCATAACGTTGAAATTAACATTTGAAACAACAAAAGTAGGATTATTGCGTAATTTTTCCTTTCCAACTCTCCTCTCATAAAATTGGAGCAACATACCAAAATAACGTCTTAAAATAAAATTTATATTTTTTCGTATGTTGTACTTCATTTCAGTACAACTTCTTAATTTTTTTTTTTAAGTTGAATCAATACACATTGACACCGTTTGTGCAAAAAGTTTTAGAACCTAGATATTTTTTTTTTGGACCTAGTCACTCATTTCAAAAATACAATATAAGCACTTTAATAACATGCTCCGCTTCATCAAGCGCATACATTTATCTTGAATCATTAAATATTTTATCAAAGATAACATTGCATAACAATCCCAAATGTCATTTGTTCAGTTCTGAAGTTCATGATAAATAAGAACTATTCTTTACATTAATATTTTTCTCAGATAATAATCTATACATCTATACAAATAAATAAAATTGGAGTGTCTGTTTATAATATTCAAATAACCGCTTTTTACTGGATGTATACACGGTACATATACCAAAATAACATTTTTTTACCATTTTTGTTTATCTGTCTGTATATTCCGGCTAATCTGTGAAACGGCTGGACCGATTTTGACAGAACTTTCACTGGCAGATAGCTGATGTATAAGGAGTTACGCTACTTTTATTTTAGAAATTTATTTATTTTATAACTCTGCAAACCGAACATTAACTTTTTTGTTAAATTCCACGCGGTCGAAATCGCAGGCACTAGTCCTATATATCCGTCATGCAAGTAAAATTTTGTGATACATTAGCCTTCTGACTATTGTAAGAAGTTGACGCAAATGCATACATAACACGTTAAGCTTTAATCCTGTTTCTTAATAGAGGTAGAAAAAAAAATTTTTTTTGTTTGTTTGGTGCTGACTTTTTTCGTACGTATATTTCTTTTTTAATTTTATTTCATACAAATTAATCTTGACATGACAATAAATAACACAAAAAAGAATAATTTGATTTGGCGCAGTCGTTCGAAATTTAAGCGCATACATATATATGTACGGCTGCACCAAATCATGATACCTAATGATTGATTTTCATTTAAATATGATAAGGACGACATAGAGCCGTAAAACACTAAGCATTTTATTCCATCCCGAGCGGGAATCGAACCCGTAAACCGTTAATGTTTTAGACACCTACACGCACCACTACACCAGAGCGATTGTTAATCACTACATAGTATAAAACAAAGTCGCTTTCTCTGTCCCTGCACATGTATGTACGCTTAAATCTTTAAAACTACGCAACGGATTTTGATGCGGTTCTTTATAATAGATAGATTGATTCAAGAGGAAGGTTTATATGTATAATAACATCCATTAAATAGTGGAGAAATACTGTTATTTTTGAGTTTTCTAATGTTATGTCGTAAATAATTATTATTTTTTTTCGCTTAAATTGCAAACGCAGGCTGAACCCTACGAGATTTATCAAAATAATGTACTAAGTATTGTACACATTGAAAAGGTCTACAGAAAACTCTGCGATGGTATATACCTATCTCTTATGGATATCCCACAATAACATTTTTTTGTCATTTACTTTTTACGACAAATAATGGCTAATTTTCGAAGCGATTTTAACCAATACAGCATTAATCCTTATCCAATTAAATACCTTAAATATATTTTTTATTTAATATAGATCTATATGGCCCTTTACAGCATATGATTTAAATGAATATTTTCGAAGATATTACAGATTTAAAAATCGCGGTACGTAGCGTTTGCGGCGGTTCCGGCCGGCTTTTACTCTAAGTTAACGCGTGTAGGACACGGGCAGTAATGAATAAATCAAAACTACTGGATCGATTTTAATCATTTTTTCAGTGAATGACATAGGCTATAATTATATTTTATACCCGTGCGAAGCCGGAGCGGGTCGCTAGTAAATAACTAAATAAAATATATTTTTCTTCACAACAAAAAGTCTTTATATTACAATTCATCAAATGATTTATTATTTCGTTTTTATATCGAAAACCTTTCAAAGGAGATCAAATGTTCTTGCTTTTGTAAAAAAAAAGGTTTTTCTATACGTTGTTACATGAATAAGAAATAAGAAAAAAAGGGCCAACTTCAAATCGTTTTATTGTATTTTAAATTTCTTGTAAGGTTTATTTAAGGAACTTAAAAAATAATATACGAGTATCGATGTACATCGAAAATGAACGACGTACCTAAAATATTTCTAAGAAACTGACATAAAAATAGATATAGACTGAAGTGATATTAGGGGACATCCATTAATTACGTGAGGTCAGAAAAGGGGGGAGCGGTCTAATGAAATCTCACTAAATATCATTTAAATCGAAGGGGGATAATCGAAAATCTCACATCAACTTCAAAAATATAAAATATTACAGATATTAAAAAAATATTTTGAGTGTTCATTTCGCCCGCTAAAATAAATCTCATGGTTATTAAAATCATTTAGTTTTTGCTTTCATCATCATCATCATTTCAGCCTATTACAGTCCACAGCTGGACATAGGCCTCCACGAGTTCGTGCCGAAAAATGACGTAAACTCATGTGTTTTGCCCATAGTCACCACGCTGGGCAGGCGGGCTAGTGACCGCAGGGCTGGCTTTATCGCGCCAAAGACGCTGCTGCCCGTCTTCGGCCTGTGTATTTCAAAGCCAGCAGTTGGATGGTTATCCCGCCATCGGTCGGCTTTATAAATTCCAAGGTGGTAGTGAAACTGTGTTATCCCTTAGTCGCCTCTTACGGCACGCACGGGAAGAGAGGGGGTGGCGATATTCTTTACTGCCGTAACCACACGGAACGGCACAACGGTAGTTTTTGCTTTGAATTTTATTTAATTCAAATAAATTAACTGTGGTATACTTGAACAGTTTATTGTTTCCCGTCAATCTCTATTATATTCAGCGTCAATCTCACGTAAGGGGTTGAGGGAGGGTCCAGACAAATCTCACGTAAGGGTAAGGGTAAAGGGGTCTAAACAAATCGAAAAACCACTACCAACAAAATCTAACAGACCTTATAAATTGGCTACATATTTAATATATATAAGCTTATAACATAGAACTACTTCAACGTTCAGATAGGGGTTTTAACACCATAACAAAAGTGGGTGAACAAAGTGGTACAAGGTTGAAAGTGATTCAATATAGTGAGTAAAATAAACATTGGAGGGCAAAGGTTAATTAACTTCACGACTAAGGAGAGCGTACAGTCCACTGTAGACTCCTTCTTTAAGAAGCAGCCGTATAGTGGTGCCAGCCCGAGCAATTCCTAAACTGATAAGATTCTTAAGCTGATAAGGGCACACAGTACCAGAAGTGATACTAAATAATTGTCACCTGTTAACACAAAATGTAAATGTGCTTTTACAAAATGGTAATCTGTAACAAAAATAAAATCTTGTCGTTAAAAATTTCCTAACATATTAATAATGAGAACGGTTACTAAGATTAGATTGTTATAGATCTCAGGAATTTGCTAATTATCTCTCAAATATAGAGCTGTTGTTTATGTGTCTGCACGTTTTCAACTATCAAAAATTATACAAATAATCTAAAAAACTATAAAAAATAAAAATTGTATATCATGATCTCGTAGACGCTTCTCTCTTGACACATTTGTTTACTCGGATAGAAAGGGTTCCACAAATATCTGCTGCTACGGGCCGCGTTATTAATATCTGATATTATCACTGCAAAAAAATTAAGCACCGCATTTCAATCTTACTGATACTACGAGATACATGCGACGAGCTACTTATTTATTTATTAATACTTTTTTCTTAATTTTATTAGTTTGGTAGCATTGACAAAATGTTATTCAAACAAAGAGAAAGATTGAAATAGGACAGAACACACTATTACACTGTACGACTGATGAGCAGCTTTATGTTATCTCCAAGATCACCAAGACAAGGGTGTATCACAAGGATTTGTTCAGTTACATAAATCTGCTCTGATTCGGCATAAAACTCACTAATATAGAAACTTATTTAATAAATTAAAGTGTGATTTAAAAATACTTAACAATTAACTACTTTCAATCACAACCAAAATTTAAAATATGTCAAGTGAAAGGACTCTGAATTTATAATTTAGTAGAAAACATAATTTGTCAGATATAGAAACATAATTTTCTAAAAAAAATCTCGATATAATAACAAAAACAATAACTCTCTGAAAGTAAGTAATTAGACAACCATAGGCGATAAGAAAAGACCGGATCTAAAAGGTCAAACAAAAAGATTACATCACTAGTATCATATTATATTCACATACATATTAGGAAAAAATTGTATGTCCATTATGCTCGATCACTCACGCAACGATACATAGGGTGAAAGCTGTGACATTAAACGTTAACCAAACTAATAACTGTCAAAACCCAAATCGTCGAAAGTAAAAAAGCTTTTAATGCATAGTATAACTAATACACACACACACACACACAAACACACACACACACACACACACACAAACACACACACACAAACACACACACACACACACACACACACACTTCAGCCTATCGTATAAACAATACGCGTTTCTTAAAGATTAGTATAAAAATGAAAATTTAGTAACAGGAGGCAGAGACTATTCTTTACGACCGAAGCGTTTAAATGTAAATTAAGATAAAGTTAATGACAATTAGCCATTTATCAGCGCTCATGTCTAAATATAAACTTTATAAAGACTATCTCTCCTTTTTTTCTTTATTTTCCTGATCTCATAATGCTCTATTCATTAATACAAATAACATACAAGTGTCGTTACAACAATATAATCAACTGCTTCACACATAACTTTGATGTGAATGATCTGTATAAAGTAAACAATGCATAATTATCTTAACAACGGGTTGAATTCGGTCGTAAGAGATGATTAATAGCGTGCTTATGCGTATATACATGTGTTTTATGTAACATATAAAAAAATATCATGTCAATTTATCTTTACATAAAATAAAATTTAATAGTATATAAATTGTTTACAAACAACCTGTTGCACATAATATATGTATGTACTCATTTATACGCCCAAAAATAGTTATCCTATTCTCAGCCACCATATTATAAATTTGTTACAAGGCCACAACGCTCTTTGGTCATAAGATTCTGGTTCCTATGTTAGCGGATATTACAGGAAATAAAGCCTCAATTTTTGTTATTATTATTAATATATATAGGTATATTGTTAATTTTTTATTAACATTTTATTAATTTAACTTTACGTAGAATAAATTTTACAGAATAAAAAGAAACATTTAAGAACAACAGATGTCTGCAGGAAAATAATTATAGTCTTTCAAACTATTGTCATAATGGTGTAAGATACAGAAAAAAATAGCATAAGTAATTTTCAAAACATTAAAAAAAATTATCAACATTAAAAATAACCTAAAAACACCAGAGTAAAATTCAATAAGAATTGAAACCCCATATCAAGGAAAACTTAAGTAAGCAAAAACTCGAATTTCGTCAAAAAAAAAATTATAACCGAGACTAAAATAATGAAAAATCAAGTCAATACAATTTATTGATGGTAAGGAAAAATTCGAATATTAACAAAGGAAAAGCTGGATTGTATTTTTGCTACACATAAGGATTGAAACATGCATCCTTTCCTCTCGAATGGTTGAATGTGTGATGGAGCATGAATGTGTAAGCCCAAGACTCCTCTGGATTAGGTTGAAAGTCGGACTCACTCGCTTGTTTATCCTTGGGGTCTATGCACCGACGGATCTGCGCGGAGGTGGGTCATTAAAAGACCAACAAGAGAGAGAGGAATTTTGGGATAGCATGAGAGAGGTCTTGAATAAATGCGGAGAAAATGAACGGATCGTAATGTTAGGGGACTTTAATGGGTGGGTTGGAGTAAAGCGTGATGGGTATGAAAGAGTTCTGGGTACGTTTGGGGACGAAAGAGTGAATGACAATGGGAGAAGTCTGCTTGAAGTATGCTTGGAATGGAATCTTTGCGTGGTCAACACAATGTTTGAACACAAAAAGATCCATTTGTATACAAAAGATGAGGGTGAGTCTAGAAGTATGATTGATTTTGTAATTGTGGATGAAAGACTGAGAAAGAAAGTGCTTGACACTCGGGCATACCGCGGTGTTGGTCTCGACACAGACCACTTCCTGGTCATAGCCCGAATACGTGGCCTCTTTAAACGATGGCGCCACCGAGGGGCCGAGCCTACGAGTGTTTTAGCCAGAATAAAAGTGGAAAATCTACAAGGAAAAGAAAAGAAAGATGAGTATGTAGAGAAACTGAAAGAAAGTTTTAAAGGCATAGAAGAGATAGGTGTGATTGAGAATTTGTGGGAGACTTTTAAGAAAGGGGTCGTGAATAGTGCTATTGAGGTGTGCGGGGTAGCTAAAAGAAGGAAAGGAAGAAAGAACTATAATGTGTGGATGGATAAAGATGTACAAAAGGCTGTGCAAGAAAAGAAGAAAGCGTGGTTGGATTGGTTAGCAACAAAAGCTAACCAAAAGGTTCAAAAGGCAACGGATGACGAGGTAAAGGAAGCAAGAACGAAGTATAAAAGATTGAAATCAGTAGCGAAAGAAGTTGTGTCTAGAAAGAAAGAAGAACGAAAGGATGATTTTGATAGGAGGCTCACTGAAGATTTCCAGTCAAACATTAAGTTTTTCTGGAAATCCATCAAAACAGCCAGAGGAAAAATTTCTACCTCGGAGCTGAGCACAATCAGGAGTCAAGATGGGAGCGTTATAAATGGAGAAGAATGTGTGTTAAAGAGATGGAAAGAGTATTTTGAAAGTGTGTTTGAAAGAGAGGAAGTGCAGGTACAACACCCGGCACCCTCCATTGAGAGTAGTATAAATGTCGATGAAAGTGAGATAAGCATGGATGAAATAGTGAAAGCGCTGAAAAGTATGAGATTAGGTAAGGCTGCAGGGTATGACAGGATCACCGTCGAGATGCTGAGGGCTGGACAGGGTATAGTGGCTAGCCAGCTGTACTGCCTTTTCAATTTGTGCTGGCGAAATGGGCAAGTACCGGAAGACTGGTGCAAAGCCGTAATCGTGCCGTTGTATAAGGGAAAAGGGTCACGGCAGGACTGCATAAATTACCGCGGTATAAGCCTTCTCAGCGTCGTCGGTAAATTGTATGCGAAAGTGTTGATTGAAAGAGTTGTGAATGAAACAGATGAAAAAGTATGGGATGCACAAGCGGGATTTAGAAAGGGAATGGGATGTACGGATCAGGTCTTTTCCTTGCGGTGCATAGCCGAAAAGTTTTTAGCAAAAAACAAAAAGGTCTATTGCGCGTTCGTGGATCTGGAAAAGGCCTATGATAGAGTGGTGAGGAATGAATTGTGGTCAGCATTGTCCGTGTACGGTGTGAGCGGCGCACTCATGCGAGCACTACAATCTCTTTATAGGGATTCTAGTGCTTGTGTGAGGATAAACGGGGCATACACTGAATGGTTTAATATCGAAAAAGGTGTTAGACAGGGATGTGTAGCGTCACCGTGGCTGTTTAACTTGTTCATGGACAATTGCTTGACAGAGTTAAAAGAGAATGAAAGTGGGTTGAGAATGGGTGAGTTACTCGTCAAATGTCTTCTCTATGCTGATGACCAAGTATTACTTGCGTCCTCGGCCGAGGAGTTGCAGGAGATGGTAACTGCTATGAGTGGAGCTTTTGTTAGAAAGGGAATGAAGATGAATGTAAAGAAGACGAAAGTGATGGTGTTTGAAAGAGATGAGGTAGTGACAGACTGTAATATCGTGATTGGAGATGAACAAATTGAACAGGTGAATGAGTTTGTGTATCTGGGTTCGAAGTTTACAAGAAATGGAAAGTGTGAGAGTGATATTGAAAGAAGAGTGAATGCAGGAAACATGGTGAACGGAGCTTTGAACTCCTTTATGAGCAGTCGGAAGGTGTCTAAAAAGGCTCGTTTGGCTGTGCATGAGGGGGTGTTGCTTCCGACACTCATGTACGGAAGTGAAAGTTGGGTATGGCAGAAGAGACATGAAAGCAGAATAAATGCAGTTGAGATGAGAGCGTTAAGAAGTATGATAGGAGTTAAACTGAGTGACAGGATGAGAAATAGTGAGATAAAGAAACGGTGTGGTCTGAAAGAAGATGTAGTGACAAAAATTGAGAAAGGTATGCTGAGATGGTTTGGTCATGTCGAGAGAATGAATGAAGAACGACTGACGAAAAAAATGTATAAGGCGAGTGTGAGTGGAAGTGTTGGAAGGGGTAGACCTAGGCGGACATTTCAAGACCAAATCGGGGACGTCTTGAAAAAAGGCCAGGTCAAGAGTACCCTAAACCGACGAGCATGTATGAAGGGAATAATGAAAGTGGATGAAGCGAAACAAGTATGTAAGGATCGTAGCAAGTGGAAAGAAGTGGTCTCTGCCTACCCCTACGGGAAAGAGGCGTGATTATATGATTATATGTATGTCATATACGAAAATAAATCATTAAACATCTCTTATCCGGGAGCAGCCGAGTCCTGGAGTGGAAACTCCGTCTCGGCAAACATAGTGTGGAACGTCCTTCAGCTCACTGATGGGACGATCTACATAAGATTGTCGTTGGAGGCCGGATAAGGATTGAAACCGGGATGATTGGCGTGAACTTGGGCAGGCCTATGCCCACCAGTGGACTGCGATAAGCGGCCTATGGACTGCGATAAGCTGAAGAGATTGTATACATACACTACTACAAATAATTGTTGCACTTGACACCGAAACAGTTTTGTTGAATTAATAGAAAATATAAACATCGCTGAAACTATAACCCGACCCTATCGCATAATCGACGAAACGTTGCAGTGGGTAGACTCATTCGAGCCATGCATTATGTACACATGCTACTGCAATTTTATATAAATAACTGCATTTGAACCGCAAACATTATCATATTACCTTTACATTATTTTTAACAAACTAAGAACTGTTGAGAGGGAGAGGATAAAAGTTTTTTTTTTTTTTTAACAGACTAAAGAACGTAGACAATTGTTTCATACATTTTATTTTCGTATTTTGTTACCATTTCGCCGCACATTAATACGCTATGTATTCGACTGACATTTAAAATATACTCTTAAAATGTTACGTCAATTTCTTTTAAATGTACTTCGTTGTATAATTAATTGAGTCGGATTAAATACTAAAACTATCAAAAACAATCACTATGACGCCAAGGATTTAAACGTTATTAAACTTATTTAATAATAGATTTCGGCCCAGTTCATTCATTTCCAAATTAATTCCTTTTTTTAATGAATAAGATATACCTCAAGGTCACAAGCACCATTTTTTGTTCAAAATCCTGTTACATAATATAAACACATCATTATTCTGAAACGGATTCGATATACACATGCGTTATCGTTAAAATATATTCATTTTTATTACATACTAGCTGACCCGGCGAACTTCGTATCGCCTAACACAAACTTTATCGTATGGTATTAAAGTTCAAATTGACTTTTAAGTATTATCACAAATCTTTTGTATGGGAGTATAGAAAAGTGTTGTTTTTAGACTTTTTCAGGATATTTAATTTTTTTTTTTTTTTTTAGAATTTTTCTCTCCGTAAGAACCATCCTCGTACTTCAAGGAATATTTTAAAAAAGAATTAGCGAAATCGGTCCAACCGTTCTCGAGTTTTGCGCTTAGCAACACATTCAGCGACTCATTTTTATATTATAGACTAGCTGCCCGGACAGACTTCATTCTGGCAAAATTTAATAGTAAAAATTTAATGTTTTTCCTAATTTTTTTTTTTGTATTAAAACCTTCCGTGGGCCTAAAGGAACATACGAAAAAATAAATTAGCCGAATTAGTCGAGCCATTCTTGAGTTATGCGCTTAGCAGCATTCATTTTTATTTATATAGATTTACTTTATTAATAAAATTATAAGAGGAAATCAATCCTATTTACATTGAATTAATATTAATTTTAAGATTTATTACAACTTAAAATGAAAGAAGATAACTAAATTTTCAGTCACCGATAGTTCAATCCATAATGATAGAAAAAATTTAGAGACGAAAATAATTGCAACCATATATTTAATTACTACAGGTAATTATGTTGGTTTAACTCTCAAACGCCGCTTCAAACTTCAAAGCTATATTAATACAAGAGTTATTGGCCCGCGACTGCAATCGCACGAGTACTGGTTATGGAGATGTTATCATTACAATGAACTTTCATTTTCCAAGACGAGTATTATGCTCAGTTGCTTCTATTAACTAAGACAGTTTTATTAACATAACACGCAAACCTATTCGAACATCTTGTATATTAATACGTGAAGCAAAAAACTTTGTATCCATTTTACGAAAATTGCGCGGAGATAGATACAGAGGAGTGCAGAATACTGATATTTTTTTTTTAATTATGTATAAAAAATATATTAATCTTTTTGAGTAGGGAACGAAAATGCATCATGTTGGCATGCATAAAATTTTATTTACAAATTATACAGATAATTGCGCTGCTGCACATACCTTTTCAATATTTTCCTATTTCTAAAGGTTGTCTGGAAGGGATCGCTACTAAGCGAGACCGCCTTTGTACATTACTATCTCTATGTGTAAATAACAGTTTTATGTATTTTTTTTCTGAGTGGTGTGCAATAAAGTTTATTCTATTCTATTCTAAATCAATTTAAAAAAAAAAATGAAAAAAAATTACACACACTACCATATGTATTTGACACACACGCATATATACTCTTTTGTTTATTATAATAGAAATATAGTCTTTGACAACAGACCCGTGATAATGTTCAAAATTAATTTAAATTAATTATGGTCGACTACTAGTTTTAATTAAATAAACAATATTTCAACTCTCACTCAGTCTCTACATCTCTATTTTAATACTAATGTTCTCGAATCTCCTCTGTCTCATCTCCTTGCCGTTGATTAAAATTCGAACCTTTGTTTTCAAATTTAGCACGATTAAGCCCGTTGGGTTATTGGTTCGATTACCATCTAATACTGTGCGTAATATTTTTATTTATTTATATATGTATTAGGTTTATGTATATTTATGAAATAAAGTACTTAACAGTCGGCTGTTACCTATAACACAAACATTAAGTTGCTTACCGTAGGAACAGACGACCGTGTATATGTGTTTGTTTATCTATACAAATAAATGAAATTGGAATGTCCTTTTTGTAATATTAAAATAACCGCTTTTTACTAAATTCATAATTATGTATGTATACACGGTACATATACCAAAATAACATTTTTTATAATTTTTGTCTGTCAATCTGTCTGTCTATATGGCTGTTTGTTCCGGCTAATCTTTGAAGCAGCTGAACCGATTTTGACGGGACTTTCACTGGCTACCTGATGTAATAAGGAGTACCTTGGGCTACTTTTATGTTAGATTTTTTTTATTACTCTACGAACTGAACAATAACTATTTTGTTAAATTCCAGGCGGACAGTCACGGGCACGGCTAGTATATTATTATATAATAATAGCTCGTATATTATAATGATCAAAATAAACAGTAGTAAAAGATGATTTTTGTGACAATTGATGGAGATTAAAGTTCAAAAGGTGCAAAAGGGTCTTTTTCGTCTGTATCGGTAAATGGATACTATTTTGTCGTTTTATGCTTACTTTTTTTTCTAATGTCTACTGCGACCCTTATAATAACCACCGGTGGTAAATTATCTAAACTTTTTATGGATATGGGCATTAAGGGCAAAGGTACCCGTTTTCGGGTTCTACAATATATCACATTTTTAACAATCGTTGTAAGATTATTTAATTATTTAGTTTTTCGTGCGATTTGAATAGAATATAAATGAATAATAATAATAAATACTCTTTATTGTACACTACAAAGAAATGTTACAAAAGGGAAACATACGAAGAAAGATGTACAAAGGCGGTCTTATCGCTAAGAGCGATTTCTTCCAGACAACCTTAGGGTATAGGACAGGGCATATAAAATGAGAAGCGGTAGGGAAGTGTACAAATAGTTGATAAAGAATTGGCATGGAGTTTACAAGTTATATGATATAAAAATAAGTAAATATACTACATATAATACATATATATACACATATAATACATATATATATACGTGTAATACATTTTGAATTTAATATGTTTTAATAGCAAATATTCCTACTAACAACAGCAATTAAAAAAAATCCTATAGCTGACTTTTAATAATAAAATATAAATATACTGATAGTTAAAAGGCAATTTTACTCTTCTCTCCCTGCGATAATAACGCTCGGCGCAATTCGTAAATCGATGTTATCAGGATATCGCTAAAGTAAAAGTAATGAGCTTATTCCTGTAAGGGCAAGGCCCTTAGCATAATTGCTAGCTATTTCATAGAACAGACATAATACTGCACGCATGTGTAAAGAATTATTTACCACATTTTAAATAAACTAATTCTTACTAACATTGTGATCAATTATGGTCTACATAAGATCATATGATTAGAACAATTATTAAATTTGAATACGAAATAGAACAACAAAACTCACCCATATATAATGGCGATTGTCTGCTGCCCACGTTGTCGTCGACATACGGTATGCCGAGAGTGGCGATACCGGTCTGTCCCACGCCGACGACGAGGAGGCAGATGAACAGCCACGGTATCACCACGGCGGTGATAGACGATCGCGTGGCCCGGCCCTTAGCGTGAGCGGCGTCGCATGCGATCGACGTCGAGTTTCCTTCCAAGGAGCACACGGGTGCCGCGCCGGCGCTGTGCGAGTCCAAGTGTACGTCCATCAACCGCGTCCCGTACAGCGCGTGCGGCAACACACAACCGATCACTCCGACCGCCAGCACGAGCATCATCGACGCTATCCACCTCGGTCTGTGACCGCGTCCGGCCAAATAAGTCAGAAACAATGCCGTGCAGATTTGTCCGATTTCCGTCGCCGCGAGCAACGTCCCGGTCGTCTTCGATTCTACTTTAAATAACTTTTCAATTGTCGTCGTCACGCTGACGAAGTACGTGAGGAACATTCCTTGTAGGACCCATCCCGATAGAAAAACCAACATGAAAACTCTCGTAGAATGAAACGCCGTTCGCGGCTCCGTTTCTTGTGGTGTTGGTAATTTGCAATCAAGAGATCCATTATTGTTTCCTGTTGCTAACCGTTCTTGTTCTTCTGGTGTGGCTTCTACGCCTTTCATAGCGCCGTCCTGGGTCACCGGACCGGTACAACCCACCTCCTCGGCCGCAGTGACACTTGCGACTACGGATGCCCTGCGACAACAAAAAGATAATATAAATATTTAAACCCACAAATTGAGTTATATCATACGAAAACTTAATTCAACTCACGTCATAGTTTAAGCGAAACTCTTATCTAGTTTCACCCAAAGCTACTAGTTACAACCCTAACTAGTCACGGCAAGTTTCTTAAATAAAAATAATCGCTATTTTAGCGCGATATCTTTACACGAATTCGTCAATTTAATGTTTAATAAAAGGTAAACAAAAACGCGTACGATATAAACGCGACAAGGACAATCATGGTCTTAAGAAAAATAAGTGAAAAGAAGTCTCAGAAGTGATTTAGGGATAAGCTGCGTGCGCGCAACTAGACCGGCACAGAGAGACTGCAGCGTGCAATTACAGTCGCTTCGAAGTGCAGCACACTGCACCCGCTACACCCGCCCCTCGACATCTCCCCACAGGGTTTTTATTGGCCGTCTATCCATTTTTTGTGCGACACGCAGTTACACACGACGAAAGCTGTCTGAACGCGGCCCTCCTCCGAAGATTACTTCTCGTATCGTAGCGGAACGTGTTTGTATTACCGAAGACACTCTTAAAGCTCATCTATATAAAACTTATATTGATACTTAGATTGCATTGATATGCATACGATTCTGTAGCAGACAGACATAAAATAGCGTTTTAATAGAATGTTTACGAAGAAAAAAACATTCAAAGCTCGATTTTTTAAAGAATGATATACATACTAGCTGGACACCGCGGTTTCACCCACGTTGATTTGAGGAAAAAATAGCCTTCCTACGTCTTAAAACATACCTAACTTTCATTTTTAAATAGTTTTATTTTTTACCTGTGGATGCCGGTAGAGCAAGCAATTATCTATAAAATGATAAATAATTTATGTGGAGTAATTGTGAGGTTTTTTTCAAAAAGGGAGGCAAACATCTTAACCTTAGCGTATTAATATATATGATAATATTAAGCTGGCAATTATATAATTAAAAACTGGAACATTTGCAACTGATAAAAGATAACGATACGAATTCGTAGACATTATTTACACATCTGTACCTACTTACCAATGACTCCGATGACCAACGAGACACTCAACACCTTACGTACTTTGTGCCCTAAACCAGTTTCGTAAACTATTTTTCGATAACACTAATTAACAAAGAGAAACAATTAACCAAGTAAAACGTACAAAAATAATGTCTTAGGATGTAATTTTTTTCACAGCCGAAGATCAACGAGACGCATCAGTAACTGCATTCCGAGATAAGAACATATAACTTGTGCAATGTTCGGACTATAATCAAATCCCTATCGCAGCGGCGATAACGGAACGAGCTATATAGACCGACCACTTGTAATGCGGGTTACTGGCCTAACAACCTTAAACAGAGCCCCTATCTATCGTGAACCATTATAAAAGTTAATAAAACGAAAAATGGCTCTACCTAATACTAAGACTATGAAACAACGTCAAAACAACATTTGATTGTCTGCCAAATTATTATTATTTTTAATTTATTCACGCCTAAAAATGTTTTAAATAAATTTTAATGATGAACAGCCATCTCAAAATCGTATAATCTCTGATTTTAATTAAACTTTCCCTTTCGTCTCACGTGTTCACGGTGATAATAATTGACCTCCGATCTCCACTTTCAATGTCAATTATGTAAAATAAATATTTATGATAAAATTAGGATTGAATGTGCAATGTTAACAAAAACATAACCGGTGTCCGGGTAATCATTCTTATCGCGAGATGGGATCATAGCGACGGCGGACGCAATCACGGCGACTGCGGCGAGACACTATTTAATTGGACGATGTTGTATGAAAGTCAAGCACGTAAGCAGTAACCGCAGACCTCATTCGCATCAACAATACAACTGCAATCAGTAATGATTTATTTCATCGTCTACAGCGATTGAGAATCAATGAATCATACTGAGAGGATGCAGGACCCACTGTAGCGATCGAATAATGTATGTTCAACAAAACGCTTATAAAAAGACGATTAATTTAAATTAAGCGGTCGTGTAGTGAGAATCAGATAAAAAATATACACGGGGCCGGAAACGAGATAATAGTTAGGCTCGTGTTCTCACTTACGATTCAGTGACATTCCAAAATGAATAACGTACGATCGTTCAAGAATATTTAAACGTCAACCCACGTCAAATATCTCTAAACATATGCCTATATGGCAAAAAATAGTGACCAGATGCAATAAACCTCAAAATATTCGAAATTTACAAACCAAAACATACGCTATATTATAACAACAATAGTGTTTTAAATATAAGACGTAAAAATGAATGGATAAATAAATCAAAAATCAGCGACTTATGACTGAAGCAACTTTTAATAAAACCTTGGATTACGGTTCGACTCTTCGACGAACTTAAAATGGCATATTGTCTTATAAATATTTTAATTAAAAACCTCCAAGACCTAGACTACAGAGTTATAATTATCAATAGAAAAAAAAATAAGCTTAGGTATTTAAAAATATATTAACATTAAATATGCTATAAGACTAACGGTACAAAAGAACGAAAAATTTTAATGGAACTGGCATGCTCAATCACAAAAAAAGAGAATCAATCCAATGTTTTTAAATAAAGAATGGCCAGACAAGTTTCGAGAAATGATTTGCCGTACGAAGGGCTAAACATAATTAAATACATGTCAAAATAAATAAAGAATATTCTTTTCACGAGAAACAAAACACTAACAAGAAATACATTTAATTCTAAAATCACGTGTACAACCAGTGAAATACATCCATAAGTTTTCAGTTTACGCAAATGACAAAGCTAATGAAGTTATTTAATCTGTGATCAAAACGACTCTCAGTTTTGTAAGAACTAATTTATTTCGGGGACAAAACAAAACGTCATGGAAATTATTTAAGAAACCACAGCGTGGTCAAGGCGAAAGATCAAGTATGATGACTTTATGTTTTCCAGAGGTGTATCGCCATATCCAGTTAGTTAATTTTACTTTCTGATCGTTAAACTTTAAAGCTTAAAAACCAAAACCAGTACAAACAGTTCTATAAATTTTAGCATTATATATTGCAATAAAAATTATTAATGATAATTATTTTATAATATGACAACATTTAAAAATAATACAGACATTACACAATGTTTATATTTTGAAATTTAAAATTAAATACTAAAAAAAAAATATTAATATTAAAATCAGATATTTAATATTTTAGGCCAATAATAAATTTTACATTTCTAAAGCATTAATTAAAATTATATAAATAACAAAACTAGAAACGTAAGACTAACGGATAGGTATTTTAGACAAAGCGTCCCAAACTAGTAACATGTTTAAATTATGAAGTCATAAAATTTATTACTAGCTAACTGTATTTTTCTCCAATTTATCCGTTGTTTCGTTTCAGCCTGTAATATCCCACAGCTGGGCATAGGCCTCTTTCCCCGTGCAGGAGAAGGATCAGAGTTTAATCCACCACGCTGCTCCAATGCGGGTTGGCGGATATATTGCCTACTATGTGTAACGTCACTATCCAGGTGTACATGATAACAACCGCGACCGACGGCTTAACGTGCTCTACGGGGCACGGTGGGGAGATCCACAAAGACTGCACAAACACCCAGACCACGGCAACCATCTATATGGCCAATGCAAATGTTTGTCATGTACCAGCCAGCGCAACAGCCTCAAACCAGTGCTATGACCGCGTCGTTATTTATCAATTTATCAATTGTATATAACATATAAAAAACGCGATCTTAAAAATAATCGTAAATTCTTCTGCTTACGATCCTTGTTACGAACTAAAAGAATTAGAATATCTCAAAGTACTTAAAAAACGACGTATTAGTTTAGATTACCATGATCTAGTGACAAAGCTAGAAGACATTTAACTTAAAAGTAAATCAGGCATATACGAGTATATACGTACCGTAAGCATGTACATTATTGTAGTCACATGTATGTAATTGTACCTATGTATTTGTGATCGCATCGGTTGAAACAAAACAGCACAATAAATCTTAGCGCTGAGAAAAAAAAACTACCCACAATAATTGCAGCATTAAATCTGATAAAGTTCATTGGTAACGATATATCATTATTCAGTCCGTTACATTAATGTTCATGCAAGCAATAAAGTTCAATTGCATTCCAACATAATAAAGACTAATAAAGACCCCAGGAGCTGCTTAATGTTTTACGATCATTGGACCCGTCTTTGACATGATTTCAGATATCATCTCTAAAATTAATTGCTCGCAAACGAAAAAAAAGTAATCAATTGAATACGCATTTTTACGGCTTTATCTCAAAATTCTCAAATATCGATCAAATTTAAATGGAACCACATGACAAGCGCCAGCTTCCAATTTAAAAAAAAATACATAAAAATCGGTACAACTAGTAAAAAACTTATAAGGTGACACACAAAAATACAGTTGAATTAAAAAGTTCCTTTTTGAAGTTGGTTAAAAATTGTTACGAAAAGCAAAAAATTTAAGCATGAGTTTGCCTCATCACAACACAAAAAGATATATGAACTTGAAAAAGACGCATTTATTACAATAAATTACGTGACTTATCGAAAACATCTGTTATAACTTTAATACTGTTATTAAAATAAAAATATAACGTTATACGTTCATTCTAAACACTCATAGATAACACACATTAAATAGTATTGACGTATAGTATGTTTGATTTGTACTGTTTTTCAAATAATGTAGTCATGGATTATTTCTGATATGGGCCTTACAATATACAGAACATCGTGATACTACTAACCTTGATAATGATTTTACGAGGACCGTATTTTATGTCGAAACGTACGGTCTAATACGTACTAAACTTAGATGATAGATAGATCTTTAGTGCCAGTAATAATTAATACGGTTTTTTAAATTATTATTAATTGAATTGTAATTAAATATATTCATTATGACTGCTTTTGCCTAAAGCAACGACTTACCAAGATGCTAACATTTTACTATACTAATTCTCTTGATAAAATACGCAACAGTATTTTAATTAACATTTTCCTTAAGTTGTAATAGCATATCGAAGATAAGCCATCGGACAAACGCGGTTCATCAACTGACAAACTGACAACTGTATCGTTAGATCGAATGATAAGAGATTATCGTAAACTTTTTAAAAGGTGGCTGTCAGTTGCAAGGTACAGTTATAGGGGAGAGTATGCCGTCATCGCTATAGTTATTTTCAAATAATCTAAAAAATGATAATACGAAATTGAAAGTTAATAAAATATTTATTAATATTAATCTGTTTCATTATTTTAAACTTAAGGGTTTGTTTGGTTGAACGTGTTAGTCTCAGAAAGTACCACGGTTGAAATGAAAAACAGTTTTAGAGTTAAATAGCTTATGTATCGAGAAATATTATAGGTGAATATCGTCACTCTACGAGTAATTTAATCGTTTTGATGGCATA
This sequence comes from Melitaea cinxia, assembly GCF_905220565.1. NCBI lineage: Eukaryota > Metazoa > Arthropoda > Insecta > Lepidoptera > Nymphalidae > Melitaea > Melitaea cinxia. Next base: position 3,162,590 of record NC_059394.1, read on the forward strand.
ATATTTAGAATGATATGAAAGTTCTGTTAATCCATAATATAATAATCGATAATATAGCGTTTAAAGATTTATGTGATTTGTGTGATTCCATAGCACCGTCGTAATAAAAAGGGAGACTGACTGATAACAGTAAGGCGCTGGGAACGATGAGTATTATCACCAAGACTAATATTTATCAAGAACGGAAATTCGAAATGCACGACCGTTTAGAATAAAAAAAGTAAATATACTATCTACTAGTATTACAAATCTAAATATTAGTATAAGATTTTAAATGATTTTTTTGTACTTATGTAACAAAACTTGTTTGCGTCTGGAGATGACTCTAGTTTTGTTTGGCAGAGCAAGCCTTTACTTCAATGAGACAATCTTAATCATCTGAAAGTGACCGTGATAAAATTTAACGTAAGAAAATCTGGCCCAAAATTCCTTAATCCTTCTATAATGTAATACATATATTATGACCTGATCTCAATTAGAGATTTAATTGAGTACAAACAATATCGTGAATGGGATTAAGATAGAATAGATAATCCAATCAGAATACAAAACAATAGTAAGTAAATCACTCTTGCGGACATGTTGAGCAGAATACAGACTATGTACCGATTTCGTAAACTTTTTTTAATACCAGTACAAGCAAACAAGCATACAGTTCGTCTAATGATAAACGGTTATCTATAGACGTCTATAGAAGTATAGAAACTTGCTACACCCCCTGGTTGTTTTACCTCCGTGGTCCACACGTCGAACCAGGACATTTGACCATATGACATTTGTATTTGGCTCTGACCTTCTGTTAGATCGAGGTATTATCTCCCAGAGAGCTGATCCAGATTTTGAGCAAGTTGTTTATCTGGTTACAGAATATTTTTATTTTCATTTATATCTAATAATATACTATTGATTAGTTAGTATTAATTTCATAAAAAGATTATGTTTCCTAATGATATTTAACGAGGAGTCGTAATAGTTAAACCACGTTCATGTGTAACTACCGTAACCATCTATTTGATTTTTATTTTTATTGTAAGCTTAAGGCAATTCAGTGGAATAAATTTCTAACCGTGGATGAACGCTATAAATAGCCACTTAATGTAAGGAGTATTTTTTTCTATTTATATCGATTATCGTTCACATTATTTGAAAAAGATAAAAATACTCAACATTATTGAATTAAAAGATTAAGGAAACCATGATATCTTGAATTAAGATCGATATGGAAGTGTAAAATATTTACTTAACAAACTCTATCTGAAACTCCAAGCAAAGATAAATATAAACCGAAGAACAAAGAAGGGTTTCAAGCCCCCAATAATCATGTTCAAGTGTCCTTGATAGGATAATAAACATCCTGGTCACCTTGACGTTACACGTGGCAGAGGATTGATGTAACAATATTGCCTAAACAGAATATAGAAACAGATACTATTTAAGAATTATTGAGATAGCAAATGCCTAGCAAATTTTCTAGGAAGTATTATACAATCACTCTACTTAACCACTGAACCTAAGTACCTAAGTACCTAAGGCTACTTCTACGACGTCAAAACTTTTTCAATAAACACAAATATGTATAAAAAACAAAAGAGTAAACGAGAGCTATAACCAAATTAAAAATAACAAGAAAACTTTTCCTAAAAAATGGAATACCAACACACGCCGAGAGGTTTTTTTTTTAAAGACAGACAATTAAATTTTCGAGAAATAATTATTATTCCGGAACGACGTTTTAATTAAGATTAAATTAGCTTTTAAAATTCACATTTGGTTCCTTCTGCAGAAGGCTAAGAACAGGTTATGTAAATATCATTAGCCCGAACGTATGCTGAGGCTCATTATGATATAATACAGAATTGTTGGAAAATGAAAGTATACATCTTAATCTCTTCATTCGTATATATGTATTTACTGCCCAACATTCACGTCTTGTGCTGCCAGCCAGTAAAAGACCAAACCAAACCAGCGGAATTTTAAAAAAAGTCACGGGAAATCCCTGCGTCTCTTTTTAGGTCACTTGTCCAACTAGGTGGGGAAAGTCTGCCTCTGCTGCCTTCTTCACTATATTTGCTACAAGCATCGATTCTTGGAGCTATGTGCCTTGCTATTGCCACAATAGATTTTTGACGCGAGAGATATTTAGGCTACTATTCTACAGATTTCGTCATTTTTTGTTTTTTTTTTTGTGTAGAGATGCCTAGCATAACTTCCACTATCGCTAATCAGACGTTCACATTCATAGAAAGATCAAAGTGGACATTTAAATGTAATGAATGGCGGTCTCGAACAGCATAGGGCTACGTCGTGGAAAATAGCGAAAATTTCTCCTTCCTTGGTGCCTCTGTCGACTTGGATGAATCGCTCGTATTCTGTTATATCAATAAAAATCATTTGATTTGTTTGTCTCTTATCTGACACAACTAGTTGGTAAAAAAACCACATGCGTCTCTGCTCGCAGGTGGCTGCCTTGCACAATACGACGATATTTATTTATAAATATTTAAAATCTGCTATTGCTTACATCACATGTCAGCTGGTAAACGAGTAATATGAAGACAGACATATTGTATTAACTCAGGAGCAAAAATGTAATCAGTTGAAAAGGAATACATTTTGACACTTCTAATCATTACATAGTATAAAACTAAGTCGCTTGCCTCTGTATGTACTCTATGCTTAGCTATTAAAGCTACGCAACGGATTTTGATGCGGTTTAGTAAATAGAGTGATTCCAGAAGAACGTTTATGTATATGTATAATACATGCATAATATAACATAAAAACACTGATAGTTTTAGAGGTTTCTAATGTGATGTCGTATATCAACACGTTTTTTGAGCTTACATTGCAAATATTTATTTTATATTAGTATCAGCAATGAACCGGTGCGAAGCTGGGGCGGATCGCTAGTAAAAAACTAAACAAATAAGTTATGGCATCCATTATTAAAGACATTTAGAAAAACACTATATAACTATAACTTAAAATTTAACGTAGAAGCATCAAAACTCAGACAAGTTTGATTCTTCTAAAAAAATATATTAGAATTTTTAGAACTTTTGTGTATCATTTAGTATATAACAATATCTTCAAGGACGAAACCATAGTAAGTTTCTATAAAATTCATTATAAACGAGTTCAAGCAATCAATTTATCACCGAGATAATTATCTTCGTGATGAATTTAAGAGACAAATTTAACGTTTCATTTGATCGCAATTGTTTATGGATAATATTCATAGATAATAGAAAATAACTCAGAATATTAAATTAAATAAGTTCTCGATGTGACACAGATTCTGAAATGTATGGCGAGGACAGAGCGACAATCAGGCACATTGACACATTTGCATTTTGTATCAGCTTGCTTACATAATAAATGTTATTTGTGTTCAATAAAAATCTATCAATCAACTCTATTTTTAACAAACTTCTTCAGAAAAAATATAGGAGGTTTCAATTTGACTCTATTTTTAAAGTGTTACTTCATCATTTTTATTGGGTGTAGTTTTAGTTTTTTTTTTTTTTTTGATAGTTGATGCTTGTCAAACGCTCTGGTGTGGTGGTACGAGTTGTCACCTAAAATACCAAGCAGACATATTTGTCCAAATATGTCTTTCCGGTTTGGATGTCTGTCTCTGTGGGTTTCCCTTATCACTCACTAATAAGGAGAGTACGTTAAGCCGTCGTTCCCGGTTGTTACCATAAATACCCGATAGCGATCGTTACTCATAGTAGGGAACATATTCGCCAACCCGCAGTGAATCAGCGCGGTGGATAAGCTCCAATCCTTCTCCTACATGGAGAAAAGGGCCTATGCCTGCCTATACGGGATGTTACAGGCTGAATGCAAATGCGTTGCTTGTCATGTGGTTCTACTTAAATTTGAGCGAGATCTGGCGAGAAGTATTCGAGTTGTCCCAAATAAAGTTTATTATACGTACTCTGTAAATTGACGTCGATTTTTTTTTTGTTTGAGAACCAATACAATTAAATCCATCGATGTAGAATGGGAGTATTATAAGTTTAGCAAGAACTTTCAATTAGGCAGACTATTTCGTACCAGACAAGTACCAGACGATATACTGTTGTAATCATACAAAGTACTTAGTATCAGACGGTTAAAAATTGTTTCCTGTCAATTTAATGATTACTAAAGAATCGTAACTAGAATCTGTTTGAATATTATTAATAGTAACATTTTCCTAATATGTAAGTATAAGTTTATTTGATAATTTATCAAACAGCTATGATAAAAAAAATAGCTTTTACACAGACATAGTGACACGCTCCTCTATTGCTTTTAAAATCTTATGATTGTTAAGCACATTCCACCTTAAATTTAAATTGAACATAACAATAACAAATTATATCAACGATTTTCGTTCGTTTATGTATTTTATGAACTTTTACTACATATTACTTTTAACAAAAATTATTATGAATATTATCAACATGGTTCATAGACAAATATAGTCAATTCTGTAAACGTAACTTTAAAACCTTTGCCTTAAGCGACTTCCTTAACTATGTAACAACGAAACTTGATTAAAACATTTTATGTTGGAATCGCGTGATTGCCTTCATATTTGCAATTTAATTCCAAAACCAGTTGTTACGAATTCAGCAATTGTAACTTAGCTATCAACTTAAAATTTACATGTAATTAATTGATTTGTAATTTGCATTCGAGATTACGATTTAGTTCTGCTTATCGCTACGTAACACCAGATTCGATTGATAACAATATCAATCTAGGTACAATGAATAATGTGAATAAATATTTTAACTGCATTTGCATTAAAAATTCCTGAATTAATTATGTCGCTGCAGCCTGTAATATCCCACTACTGGGCATAGGCCTCTTACCCCATGTAGAAGAAGGATCAGAGCTTAATCCACCACGCTGCTCCAATGCGGGTTGGCGGATATATTCCCTAATATGAGTAACGATCGCTATCAGGTGTACATGATAACAACCAGGACCGACGGCTTAACGTGCTCTTCGAGGCACGGTGGGGAGACTCACAAGGACTGCACAAACACCCAGACCACGGCAAACACCTGTATGGCCAATACAAATGTTTGTCATGTGCGGGGATCGAACCCGCAACCACCAGCGCAACAGGTACAATCCATGGCTGTAACCGTTGCGCCAACGCGGCGTCGCTATTATTAATGTAATTATGTAACATTTGAAAATTTGTACTTTAAACATTTCTTCCGGATCAAAAGTGATCTTTTAACAAAATTTGTCTGACGAATAATAACGTAGAAAAAATACTTTGACGTAAACAAAATTAAAAACAAATATATTTAATATTCTTAAAAGTAATCATTTAAAGTCGTAAAATAAGTCACATAATACATGTAATAAAGAACGGACTGTAGTGGATACAAGATACGAAACCGTATATCTTAAATAAATAAAATAAAGTTCTTAACTACAATAAAACAACGTGCATTGGCTTCGAATCGAAACTTAATAAAGAAAAAGAAATAAATAAATAAAAGGGAGATTAAAACGAATAATTCAGGCGCAAAGACATTCTCGCGTGAAACAAATCCTTCGCAAAGAGGTTTGCCTACATAAACCAAGTCTTGACAAGAGACGCCCTGCGGTGCTCCATAGCTGATGAAAGATATACCGTGTCGGCATTCACGAGAAGATTTAAGGAGAAAAGGTGACAACGAAGTTGGCAAAGAACCAAATATAAAAACTTGCTTGGAAAATCCAGACAATTGTTTTCTAAGTTTGTACCATAAAACAACACATGCACTTATAACGAAAGTTGTAGGACTTTTAGATGTTGATACACGATAAGCGACCTTTATGCTTTCTCGTTCGATAAGTTTTCCTTAGACAGTTTAGTTTGAGCAACGTGACATAATTGAGCCTTGACATTGTTGATCTCATACGCTAAGCGCGTACCGCGCGTACATCACAGGTACATCACACACGCGATACATTATTTAATGTATGCACAATAAAACATTTTACTACTGACATTTGCCTATCTACATCTAATTTAATTAAAATAATCTTGAATGCATCTTCAATTGTTTACCAGCGACGCTTAGTTATCTCGAATTTAAGAATCGTGAAAATGTGATTGATGAGTTCAATTTATGAATTATATAATGTTAAAAATTCCGTTCTGTTCAGGTGGGTGACAAGCAAGTGGAAAATTACGCCGAAATAAAGTATACGTTGGACGAGCAAGGTCGTTCCACAAATCACTAGTTCTGCCAATTTGACACCACCTAACCTCTACTTATTGGACAAAGTGGAACGTGTAAATGAAGAAACGATACGCTCCGTCCGCAACCGTTTAACAAGCGTCGGTAATGGTGTAACAGATGACATGTATGAAGGTAATATTCATTTAAATACGAAAAAGAGATGTACCCTTTTTTAGCTGCAACAGTTAGAAATGGAATGACAACAAAAATATAAAATGTAACAAAAAGCAAATGTTCTCAATAATTATAATTAAGATACTATTTGCATTAATAAATATGAACGTACATAGTATATAGTATAGTGGTACATATATTAGCCAGCCAGATTTGTATAATATTTTAACCAACCGACAATACAGGAAAAATAGATGTTTGGAAAAAATATAGAAAATTTCGAGTTTTTAAGATTTCTCTTACATTGTATTATGACTTGTGACAAACTTTTATGAGTGAATTAATAAACTAAATTGTATGTAATTTTAAATTTAAACATGATAACACTTGCGCGACAATATTTGCTGTTTAATCAAATTGTCCCCAATCAAAGAGAGTCGGTGAAAGTGATACAGCAACTGTCATGAAATTCGGCCTATAGGGGCGGAGTGCTAATAATGTCATCGTATCAGAGACGCCTTCGTGAGGTACGAGTGGGATTTGCATACGATCGTCTGAATTCACGTGGAGAAATCTCGACGTACAACTTTTTAAGAGTCCGTAGGCATTGTGTGTTCAACAAAACTGTTTCCATTACCCATTTGAGCAGAGTGAATACTTTAGGGTCAACGTACTCAAGACCGAGAGAATCGATACCTGGTACTGTCTCTTGACATTAATAAAATGATACATTTTTAACATGGCGTCGTTTTTTTTTTTTAATTTCCAAGTGACAATGAATCATGTTCTACGTTCCAATATTAATGAGAACTATAGGAGTTCGATTTAGGTAAATCATTTTTGCTATTTTTTTTTTTTGTTGTAATGTCTTGTTGTTGGTGTATTGTGAAAATATTGTTGTTCGATATACGAATTTATTATATATTGCTGCTGTGCCCGCGATTTCGTACGCGTTGAATGTAACAAAAAAGTTATTGTTCCGTTCGCAGAGTTATAAAATAAATAAATTTCTAAAATAAACGTAGCATAGGTTAATCCTTAATATATCAGCTGTCTGCCAGTGAAAGTCCCGTCAAAATCGGTCCGGCCGTTTCAGAGATTAGCAGGAACAAACAGACAGACAGACAAAAATTGTAACTGTTATTTTGGTATATGTATCGTGTACATATATCATCCATAAGCGTTTAGTAAAAAGCGGTTATTTTAATATTACAAACAGACACTTCAATTTTATTTATTTGTATATATTAATAATAGTATTTAAGGTTTCCAAAATAATTCATGAATTATTATCAAGATTATTCCTGTTTTTTAAAGATAGACAATGGTAATGATACTCTTCACTGTACACCACAGAAAAATTTATTTACAAACACAAATGATATCTGAAAATAAACAATACTATCATGATAGCTTTGTAACTCAGAGCAATTACATCATTTGATGGAGACGTGGATGCAAATATTAACACACAAGAATACGATAAATTTCACCTCTATTGTCTTAGTTAGGTGTCAATGGCCTAACTAACGTTGCTTTATATTGCTTTGACACCTTTAAATAAATTAAACTATAAAGGTAAAGTTTGCTGATTGAAGATGTTTAATTAATAAACAAAACACGCGCGCACTGAATTAAGTAGGTGAGGGCCAGTTGTGAGAGCCTCTTTTAAGATAAATCCTCAGAGACTTACACAGTTTTATACTCTCTACAATTATATTTTATACTTCACTTTTCAAAGACAAATTCACCTGAAATATTCTTTTGTACAAAGCTCTAAAAACGCCAATAAAGCATAGCCTTACAATTCTTGTACAGAAATTCAAAAGTTTAAATGAAATCAAAATAGGTTCTAAGGCTTTTGGTATGAATCTATTTCATATAGGGCACCATTTATACTTTCGACAAAAGCAAATAAGAAAAATTAAAACAAACAAGAAACTTTGAAGATCACTCAACACGGCGTTCCCCGATAATAAACCGAAAGGTGCGTTTTAAGATAAAATACCTTACTCAACTCACATTTATGCTGGATCGTACTGATACATAATGATCAAGGGTTTTTTAGGAGACACCATTTCAAACCTACACCAAGCAAATGAAACTCTCAAATTTACAATCATTTCATGTTTTAATTCAAGTATAATTTTTATAGTTTTATATACTGTATTAAAAACTTATATACATGTAATGTTAATTATCTAATTTTGTTTTACTATTACCTGATATATAAAAGAACTAATAAACGCAGTCAAGTTCAAAGCTTTAGGTCAAATTTTATCAATTTAGACACATTTCAAATACTTTTTCCACGCAAGAAACAACTACAGGGTTATCAACGTTCAATCGTTGAAGACGTTGAACTCGTTTTGGAGTGTGATTAAATATTAACTGTATATCAATTATTCTTTCTCTAATACTTTAAAAAAACAACCTTGATAAACTATACGTATTTAAAATGAATCCCTATTTCCTTTGGTCACGCCATAACTCGAGAATGGCTTTACCGCTTTTATTCATATTTTTTTTAATTTTTTTTAATACTTTATAGAAAGTTTTTATGGATTGAAAATTTTTAAAAACTTTAGAAAAATTTAGCGTTTTCCACGTGGGAAAAGCTGCGGGCACCAGCTAGTTTATTCATAAATGTAATTATATATGACTTCTTAAATGTACGGTAATAGTGATTGTGTGATGTGAATTGTGAGATATAAAAATAACATCGTAATGATAATAAAGTAATAAAACTTTGGATTTTAAAAGTAACAATGTTGTTACCTGTCGCTTAGCATTATTAAAGTTATCGAAAGATCTAGGTCAAAACAATTTAATACTATGTAAAGACAGAATGATGATAATGACACTTCTGCAAATGGAATTAAATGATTTTCTAATAGTTTGTGTGCACGTCGTAGAACGGCGTACAATTTTAGGTTTAAAGAACTTTATTTTTTTCTCAAGAACATTACAGTTCACTTATGAGTATTGTACATATAGATACTTTATTAAATATGTAACAAACAGTTCGACCGTATTTGTTTAAATAGGTAATGACTCAAAAAAGGGAAAGGTAGCAATAAAGAATCATGTTTATTTATTTGTTTACTACGAGTATTATGAATCATATTGTGAACACGGTTTAGTTTGTCTTTTTGTTTGATTGAAGGTAGTTGATAAATTAATGTGAATGTTTATGAGTGATTTTTTTGTTGTGATTGTATATGTATATATATATTTTTGTTTAATTGTTATATTTATTCATTTGTGTTTTATGTTTATTTATCCATTACATTTTAAGTATAATTTTTTATTTTTTTTTTTTTTTTTTTTTTTTTTTATTAATTTATTTTTTTTATTTTTTATATTTATTCATTTATGCTTTATGTTTATTTATACACATTATGTTTCAAGTATATATTTTTTTAATTTACTTTTGTATGTAGAAAGGTTTTCACATATTTTTATTTCATTTGGTAGTTTATTGTACCTCATGACACCATCATATAAAATGTTTCTTTTACCGTACCCTGTTCTTGGTGTAATGAGTTTCAGTTTGTGTGTATTTCTTAAGTTGTGTGTATACTCGCGTTTGATAAAAGCTGTCTGCATGCGGATGTGTCCAGATAAAATTTTTTTTATTAACATGCATATGTTTACAGTGTAAATTTGCTCAAGGTTAAGTATTTTAGTGGTTTTGTATAGCATAGAAGTAGGTGTTAGCTTGGGATATTGGAATAACACCTTAATAGCTTTATTTTGTGCACGTTGTAATGGCATGATATTCGTTTTAGCGGCGCTGCCCCAGACTTCTATTAAATATGTAAGTTTAGATTTTATAAGCGCATTGTACAGCATATATCGTATTTTAGGTGGTATACAAGAAGACATCCTCCGTAGCGCGCCTATGAATTGTGTAAGTTTACTTTTCAGGTGTTCTATGTGGGGTCGCCATGTCAATTTATCGTCCAAAATTAAGCCAAGGTACTTTTCTTGGTGTGATCTACGAAGAATTTCGTCGTTAATACGTAATGATATATCGTCCGGTATTTTTTTATTTTTTGCACTGAAAATCATGTAAGAACTTTTCTTTTCGTTAACTGTTAGTAGATTACATTGACACCAAATGCTGTATTGGCGTAGATCTTGCTGTGCTTGTTTGACCAATTCTGTTAGGTTCTTTCCGAAGTAAAAAAGACATGTATCGTCAGCATATAGTGTAATATGTCCAGTTAGATTGATATTAGTTACATTATTGACGTAAATTAGAAATAATAATGGTCCTATTACGGATCCCTGGGGAATACCGCAGGTTAAACGTTGGGGATTGCTTGTGTAGCCTGGTGTACCGATTTTAACAACTTGTGTTCGAGTTTCTAAGTATGATTGAAATATGTCGTAAGCAGGTCCGGATAACCCTAAATTTTTTAGCTTAGCTAACAGTAAGGAATGACTAACGGTATCGAAAGCTTTCTGAAGGTCGATGAAGATACCCAGACAAAAGTTTTTTTTATCAATCTCTGTATTTATTTTCGTTATTAAATCAATTACTGCTGATACCGTTCCGGATTTTTGACGGAAACCGTATTGTTGCGTAGAAAGGAAACTTAAACTCTCCAAGTGTGCCATCAGGCGCCTATATATGACACTTTCAAAAACTTTTGAAATCACAGGCAGCACAGAAATCGGACGATAGTTACCCGGATCAGTTTTTGGTCCGGATTTGTATATCGGAGTTATTTTTGCTATTTTCAAACTATTAGGAAAAGTTCCTGTAGCCAAACATTTATTTATACAATCTGTTAAATTTTTTACTATAAGGTCACATATGCAGATAAGTGATTTTGTGCTGATGCCGTCGATACCTGTACTACACGATTTGTCTAAACTTTTAATGATATTTTTTACTTCTTTAATGGTGCAAGGTTCAAAATGTGTTATTATATGTTCGGGTTCTTCATTTAGGTAAGTCATAGTGTTAATAAATTCATTTGGATGATATTTTGGTATTTTTTGAGCCAGTTCAGAGCCGATTGATGAAAAAAATATATTAAATTTTTCGCATATATCATTGCCATTGTTAATTGTTTTACCTGATACAATTAAGGTAGGAAGATATGAGTAATTTTTAATTTTATTGTTAGCTAACGTATTAATTAAACTCCAAAGCTTTTTTGAGTCATTATTACAATTTTTAAAGGAATTATAATAAAATTCTTGTTTTGTGTTTCTAATTAATTTGTGTAAGTTATTTCTTTCGGTTAAAAATTGACGTTTTAATGTTTCGTTTGTAGGATTGCCTTTAAGTTTCTTCCATAGATGATTTCTTCTGTATATTCCATTAGTAATATTTCTGTTAATCCAATCCTTCTGGGGTAAATTTAATATTTTTACTTTTTTTATTTTATTTGTTTTTATTTTTTCTAATATATAAGATTCTAAAGTAGTGTAGTTGTGCTCTTCATTATTTAGTATATTTTTCTTCATACTTTCATATAATGATATGTAGTTTATTGCTTCATATGATGTCCGTTGTAAGGGATTGTGTCCATGCTTAAGTAGTTCCACATATATTTGTTTGTGATCAGATAGCGGCGAGTCAATAATTGATAGATGAAATTTCTCATTATGGATATTTGAGCAAATATGATCTAATATAGTTTTGGTTGTTGTTGTCTCTCGAGTACAATATTTGATGTCTATTTTATTCAGTATGTCATAGCCAGTTGTTTGTAACATCTCTTTGTAGTATAAAGTTTCGCTGGTTTCGCTTAATAAATCAATATTAAAATCTCCAAAGACGATACTTCGTTTCTTATTTTCCAATTGCATGGTATATTTATCAAGGAAAGTATACAAATGTTTTCTTCCTGGATTGTAAATAGCACCAATATTAATAGAATATTTTCTCAGGTAAATCCATAGATAATGTACGTCGTCGTCGCAAATATCTTCCAGGATGTCATATTGTAGGCTGTTATGGATAAAAATAGAAACACCTCCACCTCTCTTGTCCAAGCGATAATTGTAAATATGTTTATAATTAGGTAAGCTAAAAGATTTGGCATCTGATTCGTTTCTTATCCATGTTTCTGTTAATATTATTAAATGAATTACATTCTGTACAGCACTCAAAATACATTTCAATTCATCAAACTTTCCAGATTTGCACAAACTGCGTATATTTGTATAATAAAAAGTTAAACTTGACTTCTGTGTGGGTAGGTCTTTATAATCATTACATAGAAAGTGTGTATTTTCTTGAGATTTTATTGGTTGAATATCTACAACTGAGCTCCGTTTTTTGACTGCTTTTTCACAATTTTAGGGACATTTTTAATATATTTTATGGTTAAATCTAAATCTCCGTTTTTTTCACGGCGATCTAATTCCTCTTTAAGATGGTTCATATAATTTCTTTGAGCGGGTGTCTGATCAGAGTATAAACGTATGTTACGCGAATTTTTCGGTTGATTTTGCAGTAGGTATTTAGCAGTTTCCGCTGTTGTGAAGCATACTTTAAGTAAGCGGCTTTTTTCAGGCTTATTTTTGCCTAATCTAAAGATTTTAACTGGATCTGGGCATTCGCTAAAAATAGATTTAATCAATTTTACTACTTCATCACGGTCGTAACTTTGTCTTTGTTCTAAGTTGTTATTTTTTAATTCATGTATACCCGCAATTATAATATTTTTTTGTCGCTCAATTCGTTGTTGTATTTCTAACACAGTGTCTTCATTACATGAGAGTAGCGATTTTTCAGCTGGTTTGTCGGTTTTGCTAGATTTTAATGCGTGTAAATCTGTTTCCAGAAAATTAATTTGTTCTTGCATAGTTTTATGAGAGCTTTTAATTTCAGATAGTTCACTGCGTAGTTTTAAATTTTCTTCAATCAAATTTTCGTTCATAATTTTAATGCATCTAATTTCTTTTTTAATGTCAGCTAGCTCCTCCCGTATCAGCTGTGCAATTTTTATATTTTGGTTTTCGGTAGATTTTTCCAACAAAGAAACCATGTCATAGCGATATTTTTGGAGTTCACTATTTATGTCTACTTCCATATCGGGCAACTTTCGTTTTCTTTGACCGACAAACGCATCATACCGGGACATAGCTGACAAGTCCGGCTCCGAACCGCTTCCGCTACCGCGTATCGGTGATCGTTGTACACTCATCCTTATTAAACAAATATTGTAACGTACCTGCACTTTGTTTGCGGCCGGGTACTTCTTTTGTTGAATAATAGTTTGATAATTTATTGCAAATAGATCTTTCACAATATAAACTTAAGTTTGACTTTACGTTGTTTGTATATTTTATTTTATAGAATAAATTTTACACACGTCTGTTCTGGTCGACTATTCATTACGAACTTTTAATTAAAAAAAAACTACTAAAACATATTATAGCCGCTTTCCTCGGTAAATGGACAATCTCAGAAATAAATTTAACGTCAAAAACCTTGAATATAATATTACCAAAAGGTTCTCTGCTGTTACATCTGCTATATTATTGTTTTGAATAATTGATGACAAAGCAGCTCAACTGGTTCGAACTACGCATAAAAGTGTAAAAAAAATATCTGGTTTACTCACGCTTACACAAAGAGCTAACAATAACTTTGTCTACGAATACATTGTTATGTTTGGTAATTTAACGAATTTCAGTCTTGTAATTACATGGTTTTCGACTATATTATAATTAAATTTACATAATTATATCAAAATTTATATACGCATTATAAAAATATTTATGGATAGGCTTATATAATAGACCGAACCTAAAGCTTTTACATATTTAAAGGAACTACTATTATGACATAAAATAGATATTTAAAAGAAAAATCTTAGTCACATAAACACAAACGAGTTTATAAGCTATAAAAACTATGATGAAGTTTGGATATACATATGTACATCACTTTAAGAATCTATTCCTGAAAGCATAAAGGGCAAGAAAGCTATTTAAAATCACGAACATGACTAAATTTACGATGACAAGATATTACTGAATTTCCTTTCGTTTATTTTCAACGTGCACCCGCTATAAAGGTTGCATAGTAGTTATTTCATGTAAATGTATTCATGCTATTAATCACACTAATAATTAAAATTTAAATTCGTAATCGTTCGTCTTGAAGTATATTTTTATTGGGATTTAATAGCAATTTTCAATTTTAATATTCAAGAAATCAATAAAACCATTTTTTTAACCGGTAACAATATCAATTATGGTGTAAGGTTTTCATAGAATCGACGGTCGTATAAAAATAGATACCGAAACTCCATTGACCGTGAACCATTGCCGGATGTTAAACGAAATAAAAGAGTATACTAGCAGATAGCTGTTACTCGACCCACATAAGTAACCTCGTTACAACGAAATCGCAATGTAATTTTGCGACTCAAATTTTTCGGAACACTTTTACTTCGACATCAGGTTACAGTTTTTTGATGACACCAATTTCTCTTTCAATAACTTTTAGTCAAACATTATTTGTGTTGTTCTCAATATTTATTTGGGTCTTGGGATCTCTTAAACCATACTGCACTACTAACAACTTACAGTAATATGGTTAATGAACGTACAGATAAGTCCGCTTTATCTTATTAGTGAGAGACTTAATTGTATTCGTTTGTAATTTTTTTCATGTATGAACTAATACAACAAGAACATTAGTGTTTGCTAAACGCGCTAATAGTAGAACCTACTGATCTGATTTAATAACATTGGCATTGGAGAGCTTCTTATTAGTTAAGTAACTCAGATTTATAGTTGCAGAGCAGTAAACACAAGCCGTAAGCAAGTGTATGTCGACCTGTCATAAAGTCATACTATATAAATGAGAAAGAGTTCTAAAGAAGAAATAAAAGAACAGAATGAATTTTATACTAAAACATTTCGTCACTTCAGCCTATCGCAGTCCACTGTTCGACCATAGATCTCCACGAGTTCGCGCCAAAATGGCGTGAACTCATATGTGATGGCCATAGTCACCACGCTGGGCCGGCGGGTTGGTGACCGCAACCACCACGACCACGAAAACTAAAACATTTCCATAATAATTATATTTTTAAAACTTATCATAAACAAAAAAAATTATCAAAAACATAGAATTAAAAGAAACGCGATATCATTAACCGTCACTGCATCGTTTATTGAAAATCCTTTTGGCAAAATATTTTATTATCTTCGTCGTTCGAATCATATGTGTACGCTTGAATTGTACAAGCTTTCACTCCGGTACTTTAATTTGCTTAAATTTCGCTTATTTTGCAAACAAAGTACTTCAACACACATCACGTAAAACATAAATTAAAGAACATTATAGTCCTATTTTCTCATTTTCTCTTTCACTACATGCCACGGCTTTACGAAACAAATTCAGTAAAAAAGCTATTTGGTGTTAAAGCAATTAATAATTTTAGATTAGTTTATTCATATCACTTGCAATAACAAAAACTAAAAACAAAAATAGATATTTGATTCATCAATACAGCGAACGCAACTGATATTTGGAAACAACGAAACTTTGTCGAAAGTGTTACAAAATATGTTTTTTTAACAAAAACTTTAAAAAAATTAAATTTAATTTAATTAATTAATAACTTTAAATTAAATACAAATCTGGCGCCACGAGAGGAACTAGTCAGAGCAACCGAGAGCGAAACTAATACAAGCTTGTAGAACGCTGGATTACTTTCATTTATTTGTGACGCCGAAAGTACACTTTTACTTTCAGACCAGAAAGAATTCCGGGATAAAATTGTAATAAAAAATTTAAGATAGAAACGTTAATTTTATAGGCTCACTGAATAACGATAATAAACACAACAGTTAATGCGAGTAATGGACATTTAACTCATAAAACGAGCAGTAATCCTAGAAATATGAAGTGTATAAAAGCGTAAATATATAAAAAAAAAACTTATTAAATTGAACCGTTACAATTTAACGCGTATTGCTAAACTCATAAAACCTTAATCCTACAACATTTAACGCACAATACTAAAGGGCATAAAGCTGCCGGTACTGCGAGTGAGGGATGTCGGCCGTTAACAGACCAACAGAAAGCAACAAGAAAACAACCTGTATCAACTTGATATTTTACTGAAGTAGTGCTACCATCAATAGTATTATCTAGGACAAGTGGTTTGAAAATCAAAATTAATAATATATTAATTGACGACGCGTTGGCGCAGCGGTCTCAGCACTGGCTGTTGCAATGGTGGTCGCGGATTCGATCCCCGCACATGACAAACATTAGTTTGTCGTGGTCTGGGCGTTTGTGCTTGTGTATTGTGTGTTTCCGGACCCCTGACGCAGGAGAAGATCCTACTGGGGGGCGTTGAATGTAAAGCGTTTATATTTTAAAAATAAATAAAAAATACTAACGAATATTATTTATTTACCAAATAAACAGTTTTCAGAAAGAGAAATTATGTAGCATTATTTAAACTTCGTAAAAAATATTAACGCGCTTTAGTGCCTTTACTATTTTACTATCAATCAACGTGTACAGCAGTCCACGTTAACCCTGACAAATGGGGTTCTACGCTAGCAACGTTTGATCAAGCACGTAGGGGTAACGTACGAGACAGGGGACAATAACATGGTACCTTTATTATATATGCATCGAACTATTAAACAGAACATAAATAGTCACGCCAGGTTTTTATGCAATTAGTCATTTTTACAATGCTATTCGATTTAACTTTTATGAGGTTTTACGACGATTTATATTATGACAAAGATCGTGTTGAAGTTGATTTAAAGTGCGAAGGAACAGTATATCTTTTAGTGTATTATTTGGATACAGACAAAGAAATTATATTTACATAGTGATTACATTAATAAGGGAAATAATAATGCGCATTCAAAAATCAATTTCAAAAATAAGTACCTCATCAGAATTATTATTTAACTTACTTTGTATATTGACTTTTATTTCATGTAAATAAATGCAAACTTATATCACTTGTTAAAGATAAAATGGCATTAAGGTGAGACCGGCAGCACATAGTAACAACATTAATAGTAAAATTTATGTCAGAACAAGAAGCTGACTGCGAAAACTGGTCAGACGAAAGCGAAACCTCTCTAATTACTTTCATCGGTCCAGAAATCAACGAAGTTGCTTTAACAATCGAGAAAGAAATTAGAACGCTAACGGATACAATAAAATGTTTAACAAAATCAATAATTAATAATAATATAGAGGCATTTGAATAAATCAGTAAAAAATAACAATTACCTTCTGAGTGTGTTGTATACAATTTAATATATCGTAAGATTTTTTTAAAAATAGAATTACTATTTTTAATCAAATGTTCCTTAAAAACTTCAATCTGTATGTTAATATATAATTTAAATAAAGTCGCTATTTTTACTTATGAACATACTTGAATATTTAAAAAGTGAAAAGGTGATTTAGAAACTAGTAAAATATTGCTAATATTAGATTACATAGGAGTTTTTTACTTAAATTAAAATTGATTATGAATTCTCTAATCAGTCATAACATTAATTATTATAAAAAATTGTATCAATTATAGAAAAAAACATAAAAAATGTGTACTTTTTTTATACATTTTCATATTCCTTTAAAAACATTTTATTTTCGGTAGTTACATTTAAATACATATGTAAAGGAAAAACACGATTATGATTTTCTTTGATATTACGTAATTAAAAAAGAAAGTTAGAATAAAAATCTCTTTTTCATACATATGACCTTCTAGTTCATTCATTTGGATAAATGACTGTCTACCTTAAGGTAACGATTGTAATTATATATACCTAACAACATTTCAATTTTTTTACAATTGTCATTTTTAACGATTCTTTATTGATATAAAAAAATGCGTATAAACTACGGTCAATAAACGATAAGAATTTAATGGCAGTTATCTCTAGCGATATGAATGAACCACTGAAAGTTCGCGGTTATTTTAACACACCAGTATCATTTAACAGGAATAACCAAAAATAACATAATTGAAGGTAGCGAAAATTAATAAGTGTAAAAGTCAATCATTTGAAACATTTTAATATCATATTTAATATAAAGATCATTTCCGTTTATAGTTACGCTAATATTCAAAGTTCTTAAATGATATTTGTTTATTATTAGATTTGAAGATGTAATAAAAAAAAAGTTGACACAGAAACGTCACAAGACGATTGATTGACTGCCGAGATACGTCGTCAAAAAGATTAAAAATATAACGGTAAATTAAAGAACACAGCCATTACAAATATAAATTAAGTATATAAGTAACTAATTATCGGGCCAGATGAATAAATTTAACTATTTGGTAGTCATTTATGTTCATAAATGCCTTTGTCATTAACTAGTCTTTTAGCTAACTTTCTTTCTTCTCCAATGGAAAAAACCGTTTAGCACTTTAGCCAATAGTAAGGCGTTTGCAATATTTAATAGAAGAGACAAAATCCTGCCGTATAATGACTAGAACAATTGACTTAACTAGGGAAGAATAATGGTAGAGTTATCGCATTTCCTGAGACCTTTGGATTATTAAGAACAATTACAATGTAATAAGTATTGAAACTTAACTTTCATTGTGCATGCACAAATTGACGTTTATTACATGTGCAAACAATAGTATGATTAAGTTCAGAAGGCGGGAAGGTCGAATGTCTGGAGGTCGAGGAAAAGGACGAAAGTCTGGAACGAAAGGACAACAATTTATCGAAGAGAAGTATTTTTGTGTTATAGAAATCAAGGAATACTTAAAACAATTATATTGAACTACTAAATATGCTTGATATAACGTTAAGACAATGTAGTTTAATTTATTTAGTTATTGTAGTTCAAATTTTTTAATTTAGAGTTAAAATTGTGTTAATTTATTTAATTTAGAGTTAAAATTGTGTTAATTTATCGTTATTATTAGGTGATAAGTGATAATTGAAATTTATCAGTCGTTAGGGTCATAAAAAAGTGTTTTCGATTGTAAACAACAATAAAACTCCAATATATTAAGTACGTAAATTCCAAGTAAAAGAACAATTTTTGTCTCAACAATATAGACTTATTTACATATGAAAAAGACCACACACAAACATTTTTTTGTTATTCTCAACGTGCAACAATGCATACGACTATAGTTTTCATAAACAGAAATAGGTTCAGGACGGCAACGCCAGCCAAAATGTCGACCACTTATATCTTTCACACCCAAAGTAATATTCTTATTTCCCTAACCATTATTATCATTTGACAATTTTTCAAAACAATCATTAAATATTAAGTATTTCTTTAAACATTTTTTTTTTAATTTACTTCATTGTACACCACGAAGGAACAAAATACACGTAAAACAAAGTCTTACAAAGCTACATGATGATCGTCACTTTAAATTTAAAAATTTAAATTAAAATTATTGGCGAAATCAGTTATGCTACATATTAGCACATTATAGCGATTATAATAAATAAGTAGAAATCGCCAATATTAATGGCAATATAGAGTATTACATTGTATAAAACATTTGATGGAAAGTTTGGCTCGTATCTTAAGTGCGGATTCAATTTTGAGATTGATTTATAATTATATATTTCTAGCTGACCCCTCAAACGTTGCTTTGCCATATATGTTATTAACCCCCTTAATCACCTCCCTCCTTATAACTTATGGGTATGAAAAATAGATGTTGGCCGATTCTCAGACCTACCCGATATGCACACAACATTTCATAAAAATCAGTCCAGCCAGTATGGTAACTAATATTGTGACACGAGAATATTATATAGAAGAATTACATGATATTATCTTCAAATGTTTATTCTCTTACCATTCCATGTAAAAGTATTTATGCGTTAAATGTAAAATTGATGAATAAAATCTATGTGATAAACCTATAAGTAGGTAGTAGCAGTAAATTGATCACATTCAGTATCATAAACGTATTTACAGACTCTTATCTGTTGACATGACATCGAAATCAGCAAGAGTGAAAACTAAAATAAATAATAAGTTAAAGATAATGAATGTTTGACATTGTGAGTATTCGTGCGTTGAGTTTCATATCCAAAATTTACGTTTACCTGGGACTTGCATTTTCTGTCTATGATTTTTTTTTTATGTCACTAGGTCGGCAAACAAGCGTACGGCTTACCTGATGGTAAGCGATTACCGTAGCTTATAGACACCTGCAACACCAGAAGCATCGCAAGCGCGTTGCCGACCCAATCCCCAATCCCCCCCAGGAGCTCTGGTCACCTTACTCACTAACAGGAACACAATACTGCTTGAAAACAGTATTATTTTGCTGTGATCTTCTGTAAGGTCGAGTCGGGCTGCTCCATATTTTGAGCTGGAAATTCCTGCTGTGCCCTACCTCAGTTACAGTTTTGTGATACATTAATTTTATTACAGAGGCTTAAAAAGGATTCCAACCGGTTCAGATCAAAATGGAACGCAAATGACATAAAATTACGAAGTTTACAAAATAATTTCTGGTGTTATTTGATAGGATTATCATAAAATTTAATTTCAGAGACATTGATTTCGTAACATTTCACGTAAACATACGAGAACATCATCAACGTTCATGATAAATAATGATAAAATCTACCCAAAACAAGCTAAATATTAAAAATTTCAGCTAAAGTAATAACTACATAAGACTAGTGTAGGTATAAGTTATTATATCAAAGTTATTCCTTTACGAACTCAAAAGCGAGAATAATTTTTGATCAGTTCATACCCAAAACGATCACATAGGTACGACAATACAAAAGTATAATGTAACGTAAAAGAGTAACCAAGCAGCATTTGAGTCTACATCGTGAATTCCATTTTTAATGATAATTAATGCAAAACATATTTTAAGCTGGTTTTTAAATGGAATATTTGCATACATTCGAAATTGCGTGATGTAAGTTTCTTAAAATCGAACTGCCAATTCAAAATCATATAGAGGACACTTACGATCGATTTCGGCGTGACGCTGATCCTTAGACACTTAACAAGTAGGTATTGCGCATACGGCTTATATTTTAGCAAACGGTTTCAATGAATCCGTTAGCGTCGGTAACACTGGCAAGGATCACTGTCAATCGTCAAAGTGCACGACACCGTCGGTGGCCGGTGCGTCGCGCCTCGCGTGCTAGTCGGAGCGGAGTGCCGGCGTGCGGCGTCGACTCTTGTAAACAAATAGTTGGTGGGGGGGCCGCCGAAAAGCCTGGTCGAATCACGCCGCTCACTTACGTCACTACCAACCATACGTAAGCCGACTGCTCTAGGAGATTTACCTTCAATTACTCCTAGAGATAAGAGTTTGGACAAATACTTAAGTGTAACTCGGTTACTGGTATATAATTGAAGTAAATACGTACCGGCGTATTTTAACTTGGTTTTACGAGACAACCAATTGGTAAATGCTGTAATAGACGAATAGTGTCTGTAATAAATTGCACATAATAAATAACGTTCAGGTACATAAATTACACTCAAGGTAATATCTTAATTCTTTATACTCAAAAAAAAAAACAGTGGAATTTATTATACCATATTGATATAAAAATATAATGTTCACAGGGGTATTATCTTGTCATTAAGAAACAAGACCATTGTAAATGATTTAAATTGTAATGGTATCTATATATAAGTAAAGCACACACAGCACATAACCTTCACAAAAACTTTTAGACAATAATCCTCAAATTATTTAAAATCCGGTTTTATTCTACAAAATGTAGGTATGTCACTAACCAAAAAAAAGAAATCTAAAATGTTGCAGAAAAATTTAAGTTATAGAAATAAGTTTTTACGGTTGACAAGCCGTAATTAGTACAAGTTGCACAACCTACTTCTCAACATGTCGTCCTTAGACGAATTCATATGGCCAAAGTGTCCAATCTAAGTAATATTGGATATACTTGACATTCGGGACATACATTTTTTTTTAATTTTCCGCAGTCACACTTTGTATACAAAATGTTCACTTATTGAACATCTATTTTTATCAGCAACATAAACTTTACTGAATCGAAATTCATATTTATGATACGTTTATATTTGCTGGGTTCAAAAAAGCAACAAAACATATCAGAAAAATTATCTACTAGTCATTAACTACAATTTTGTAAGAATTAGTTGAAGAAGAAACTCTAAAAAGAACTTTCTATAAACAAATTTGTGTATCAATATAAAAATGGAATAAGATCAGATCAGTCGTTTCAGATCGTCAACATTCTAAAAATATTTCAAGCGTTGAATTTTCTCACTAACGACACAATATATTTGGAAAAACCGACCGTGAAATTGTATCAAAAAACTTCAATTTTGAATCAAAGCTACATATCATTATTAGACGTTTTATTATTAGATGTTACATTATAGTAGTAGCTTTGGACTGTGTGTTTACTGTTGTAAAGTACTATTCGTAATAAGAAACATGAGCCTCTACATTAAAGTATACGCGGTGTTACATATTCCTGCGGCTAGACCTGTTGCGATCACCGCGTACCAAGGCACTATTATTAGAGACACAGCAGAATCTTAGATTCACTAGAGTACACATCTAGAATGAAAGTGATAAAATGCTAATCTCTTAGTTCTATCAGTTAGAAAACGTGTTTATTGGCGAAGACCTATAGGCCATAATATATTTGCAACGCTTAAATCTTACGTTGTAATAAATACTAACATTTTTTTTAAAATTCACTTATAATATTTTTTTATAGTTGAACGTAAGTAGATACATTTTAGTTGATGTGACGCACTTGTATCCGATTATATATTATATTGATTTAGTCTCTGCTTTATTGCCTGTGATTGTAGGTGAATATCGTATTTTATAATATCGTGTGTCATACATAAATAGAAAAAAAATGTGCTTTAGACCACACGACTGAAGTAAAATTTCTTTAGCTTCTACAGTAATATAAGTAACGTAGCTCTCTCTCTCTCTCTCTCTCTTTCTATCTTCAATAACTTTATCTCCCTCTCAACTTTTGTTTGCCTCGCCCGATCACCCTTTTCGTAACGCTCCGATCACCAATTCACCAGCTTACTGCCCAAGTCAAGCGTGCGTGACGAAATTTTACTTCAACATTGTATTTACATTATCAAAGACGGGCGTCTATATATAAACGTTCTTATACACCTATCAGGTTATTAAATAAGCAATTCACTTATATAAACAACAAAAAAGTAATGCAAAAAGCATAATATAATATAAGAATTCTTATATTCTATTCTAGTATGAATAAAGTGCAAAACTAAAAAAAAATAATGAAATACAAAAATATTGCTAGTTTAAAAACAAAATGGTTTTAACATTGTTTTTCATTAAATAAATCTACTTTTTTATACATTACATATAATGTATGTATAGACTTTTTTTTTGATTTACTTATACAATAAATACCTCAATAAACCTGGACTAGACTCTAGACTAATATTAAAAAAAGAAGTTTCTATTTCAGACGTTAAAAGTTTAAAAAAAAAAAAGGTTACAGGCACAAGTTTGACATTTGCTAGAGATCCTTAAAATCGTTGCCGAAAGAAATAGATACAAAATCATACGAATCATTTTTTAATTGGTAATAATTACAGACATGTTAGAAATTAGAAAACAAAGATAAAATGAGATATTTACGTTTTTTTTTTTTTTTTAGAACGAAGATTATACGTAAATAAACACGTGATTTAGTATTTTTCGAAAATTTAATCTTCTGTTAAAAATAAAATGGTGGGTTGTTAAAAATATTAATGGAAAAATCTTTTGTTATTGAAATAGAAGTATAAAAATTTATTAAAAAAAAAAAAAACAAACTGGTGCTTCATTAGTTTTCGAAATTGCTTTAGCCTCAAAAATAGTTTTAGCCTATAAGTTGTACTTGTACCAATAGGAGCATGATATTTTTTTAATTGAAGTTAAAAAAGTCATGATTTGGGCTTTTCTTTAGAAAGTAAAACGAGTAAGTTTAGACATATTGTAAAAGATAATGAGCGATATTTTAACATATAATTGTTTTAAATAAATATTTTCTTATTTTATGATCTACTTCTGCATGATGCCGCCTTCAAGAGCCAGTATTTACATGTTTATAATAACTTATCACTGACACACTCATGACCCACTGTTCCTATGGAGCCTGGTCGTGACCACACTGAATGTAAATCTGCCAAAATGTCGGTCTAAATGAAGTATTACAAGACATGGTGTACAACTCGAGACTGTCTATATATGGAAGTTCTTATATACCGTATGCTATCTAGATGCTATCTACATAATAACATTAGTTTAAACTTAAATGACGATTTGTCTTTCTCGATCAAATATTAATTAAAACAAAAAAATATTTAAGAAACATTAGTCATAAGTTACGACGAAATTCGTCAACGATCATCGTGATCCATTGGAACCTTGGTATTTTATAATAACTACTTACACCTCAATAACTTTTTATTTCTAAGTATAAGGACTTTTTTTATTTTAAACCGAAATTATAACTACCAAGAAATCTGTCTATTCAATCGTACACTACTAGAAATATGATTAAACTATTTTGTGAAAAATGTTTTTGCTGTAAAAAAATATTATGGTCTTAGCGTTAATTTTATCTAATAATACCAATTCCTACTGTATTAATAATGAAGAGTTACCCTCAATAAAACTTGAAAAAAAAAATTAACGCGATCTTTAACAAAAACTCAATTAAAATCTATGGGAAAGTATTAAATTAAAAAATAACACCGACTCTATAATCACTCGTTTAAAAATACCTGTACATCATTATGCACCTGCACAATGTGAACTGGTCCAGAACTGTAGGAGTTAGAACAGGGTTACCACGTAATCGGAAAAATCTAGTCTTAACCAGTTTCTAAGTAAGCTATCAGACCGGACCGGACTCTGCCTATATTTCACCATATATACTGAATTAAATTCCTACCACTATAACAATCACTGTAGACAAAGGCGGCAAGGTTTTCAATTCGGACTAAAAATCTAAATCTTCAAAAAACTGGTCACATGTTCTACTATTATCGAATGTCATTGGTAGATCAGTGGGACTCTGTAGCTTAATAATTATTACTTTGACAGGTTTGTTATACTACTATTTAATCTTGTCATGACGTCATACTGGTATTATCAACAGATTTAAACTGCTCGAAAGTCAAAGGAAGAAGTCATTTACATTTGTCAAAATATTTTGATTTGATTATTAATTTCCTACAAGATGCTCAAATTCTTGACTACGGTAACCCTGACAGTAAAAACTAAACCAAGCGTATGTACAATAAACTCTATTCCTTACAAGGAAAATTCCAACTTCCAAGCACAGACAAATGAACAGTTTGTAAAAAATCATAATGAACGCAAACACGACCGATACTGTAACAATCGTTTCTTTTCTTTAACGCGATTATCGGGTCTGAACACGATCGCAGGAACGTTTATACCTTCCGATAAAACTGTTCACCTCAAAATTTGTAATTCTAAACGTTTACTTTACAATACATCATGTTCAGTGTTGTGATAAAGTGTTAGTGTCTATATTTTCAACCAACTGATATTTTTGTTACTCAGACAATGTACGTTTGAATTGCGTTTGTTTTAAATGTAGCTTTATTCAATTTCCTTTTTCGCAAACTTACAATTGTCCTTTCAAGGTCTTAAGGGTAAGCTAAGAGCCCTTTGTACAATAAATATTATGTATTATGCAATAAAGTATATATATATAAATAAATATAATAGGATTTATTATTATTTTTAACCTCTTGCGCTACTGTGTCCCGCGGTAACATCGTTTCTCACCATCACAGGTAGACTGGTAGAGATCTCTTATAGAGATAAGTTCGCCCTTGGCATCCTTTATAAAAATGATTTATAAGTATGTTTTTAAAGTGAATGATTCATCGAGTCCTTGTATAATGTCTGCCGTGGCTAACAAAGAGGATCTTGTTTCATTATAATGAGTAAAATTCGCGTAAACATTAGAAAACAATATGAATCTACGAACATAAAATTAAGCAAGTAGAACGTAAACACCCAATAAAGAGAAAATTCCTACGTCATTTTTTATGTCCAAGGAATAAAATTTTAGCATTTTGCAAATAAATGACGCAAGCGATTTGGACAATCGCTGACGCATCATTCGGCTAGAACTTCATCCAATACTGATCTCCGTCTAATATATGTAGCCATTTATTTCTCATTACCATCACTACTATTATATGAATATTATATATTATAAATGTGAGTAGAGACCCAGTTTTGCATATTTTAAAACGCATATGTTTTTATATATACTTAAATTGCAATTAATATGTGTAACAATAACTGCTCCAAATTTTTAATTGTATCTTCCATTACCTACACGAGAATTCATTTAAGCTAGTGGATAAATAAATCCATTTACCATTTAACCATATTAAATAATTTAATCCAATACTATATTTGTTTAAAAAATATTACCTCTTTGTTATAAAAACATATTACATTTTAACCCTTATATTGTTATTCAGGAAACCTTATAGAAAGCAAAAAATTATTACAAAAGAAAAAAATCTTAGGGCATATGCCATATGTTCTTAGTTTTTTTTTCTCTCGTCAGGTGCACAGCGCGTCGGGAGGTATACTGAGACCATGTCGTATTTACGACACGATGGAAGTAGAATTATTGCCACGTAACGAGCGTATTAGACGAGTTATCTACGAACACAAAACCACTTTTTGCTTCACATCGCATTACATAGTGAATGTGGTCAAAGACTCGCTTCGTATTGCAGTTTTTATTCGCCGTGGGACGGATTACACTGTTTAAAAATAAATAGTACAAAACTTATATACGGACGTGGATCGGTGGTTTTTCAATCGCATTGAATTCCTACTCAGCGTTCTGTACGACAAAGGGTGAAACTCTAATCACTAAGATTCTTCGGAAACTCAATGGGGAGATTACTGTTGTTATCTAAAGTCTTATATACATTCATATTCTATTTTTTTGGGATAGTCTTAAATAGTAAGAAATATGGCGTACTTCCGACCGCAGACAATAGAGTAATATTGTAAGTATAGTAAAGTGACACAAAGAGCAAATGAATGAACAATATTAATAAGCCATAGACGAATATAAAATTTATTTTATGTTCAAATATTTAACGCTAATAATATATTGCTAAAATTATTTCAAAACCTAATAATATATTGAATATTTTTGCTAAGAATTAGTAGAGGTACAGAATTACGATAAAAAAAAATATATTAATCGAGCATCGAGCATAAGAGGAAACACGTTTATGTGAAATGGTCGGTAAAAAAAGACGTCAAAAATAAAATTTACAAAAAAGCAACTGAGTCTAGAAAAAAAAGTCGACCCTATTAATATTTTTGTCACATTATTTGTATTTACTATGAATAAAAAACCTTGCGCCAGCGGCACACTCTCTAACATCTAAAAAAGGACTAATAACATTGTTCTCCAAGAAGCTCTTATTAGGTAATCCTAAGTCTCATCCTAAAATCAAAAAAGTAGTCTCAAAATTGTTTCCTGTTAACTACAGTAAACTTTTATGCCATTGCTATGTGGCATACTTTAATATTATATGAGATAGCGTTAAAAATGTTCAGGGTGAAATTGATATTCAGAAATATTCATAATATAAAATGAAGCCTTTACAATGGACACTTTACCATAAAATATTGACTTTGCAATATTTTGTAAGGATTATTATTGCGCTCAATATAAAAAAAAGAAAAAAACAATTAATAACAAAAAACAAATTAATAACAAATCGCTTTACGATAACATTATTTAACAAATTATAATTCGTGAAAATTTAAAATATAGGTAGAGAACATGGCCTATTTTATCGCTCATGCTGTTCAATCACTTATACTCATTCACCTCTAAAAATATTATGACCACATCCCTATTTGCTTTTTAAAAAAAGATATTGATATGTCATATTCAAAAATATTAGTTATCAGTACTCTCGGAATTCGTATTATAGTAGTTTTTATATGTTTAAAATTATAAATTGATATTTTTTTAAGTGAAATAAATAGTAAATGGAGTTTTACAAATGCCCGTAAGCTAATGTGTTATGAAAGTGAGTAATAAATGTGTAAAAAACGTGAATTACGATTAACGGGGGTTTGTTTACCAAATAAGACTCTTCCAAAAAAAAACGGAATATAAATAAATGTATCTAGTCAAAATTGGAATAGAATAACCTATCATGACTGTACACGATCACCAAAGCCTTCACAGAGAACAAAGACACCTAATTGCAATAGTGCGGAACTAGAAGCAGTAGAAACACAAACATACTTGGGACTTATAATAGATAGTTGACTTTACTGAAACTATCACGTTGAGGCTATCCGCCTTCGAGACATGTTAGCCAAGTTTTCTTTAATAAAGTAATAAGTCCCGTACAAAATTCTGATACAATTATATAAAGCTTTAATCGAATCGAAAATCTCATGTGGCTTATCCAGATACGTATGAACTTATAAAACTTCCTTAGACTAAATCTACTTATAACAACTGCGAATTTTAAAAATTAAACTTCTAGATAATATCATATAATATACGGATTACCATAACCTATTCCATCATTGCAATATTATATCGATCCACAAAAAAGTACACATACACGTCTTACAGAAGAATATTTAAATGAATAACAAAAAAGTTTAATTATTCATTATTATCATAAAATAGAAAGAAGAAAAAACACTTGTGAACACATAGTGAAAAACTTAATTAACCAGTTGCCATCTTCCTTATTAAAAGAAATCAAAGAATATAACTTAAATCTTAATATATAAATTAATTATTCATATCAGAAATCCCGTTTGGAAAATTGCAAATAAAAAAAAATAAAAGATAAAAAAAATAATTTATGGGACTCGTGTCGATCACTGCTTCAGTTATGTGTATTTAGTAATAATTATAGATTTTTAACAAATATTGGCGATAAATGCTACACGGAAAAGTTTTGTTATAAACTTATGCTGTACCTTAAAATTATATATGTAACAATATGTTATTGCTCATTTAGTAAATAAAATACTAATTTAAAATCGATTAACGTATGATCTCGTAATATAAATGTATGCCATTCTCTACACTAAAATTAGTCAAGTCGTGTAGTCCACATGGGCAACGCCACAGCGTAAAGCTAGTCTACATAAAAATGAAGCATGAAAGATATTGAAATGCTTCAGGGCCTACCTACGTTATATATTAACAAAGTTATAATAATATAAAACCTGTTTGGTGAAGAAGGCTGCAGGCTACGAATCATCACACTTCGGTTTTTAGAAACGGCGCAGTAAACATAAATGCCAACCAATTTGACAAGGGTCAAAATTCTATAAGAATCCCAACAAATCAATCGATCAATCAGTCAGTTGACATAAGAAATCATGACAAAAACTGATACATCATTTGCAATATTTATAACGACAATGTCATATGATTGATTCACGCAAGTAATCTTCTCAATTCTCATACTCGTTTATGGCGTGTTAAGAGGCTCTATTTTGTTTATATGATGCAGCATGAAACAGTTGCTACGCCTTTACAAAATTGTCTAGATAAAGTAGTTATACATATTTATGATAGGCCACAGTACGAAATATCGTCCTGAAAATTGAGCAGCCCAACTGGGTACCTAATCTTACAAAAGTTTCGTGTTGTTTTCATCTGGTGGTGAGGGCAGTCAGAACTCTTGGAAAGATTGGGCCCATTAATGCTCTTGTTTTTGTATTCGGCTATAGGCAAATCTTACTATCAGGTGGACCGTACCCTTGTTACCGTCCTTGTGCTATAAAAATCGTATATAATACGGATTATATAAAATTTTTATTCGCTATTAGGAAAGAAAAGTTTGTAGGGTTTTCTCTAAATTAATAAACTTATGAGCTTAGGACGGAACGGGATCACTTACACACACAAGTTTTGCTTATACTTATAAGTTATACTTTAATCTTTTACAAAATAGTCTTTAGCGTGTATCTTCTTGATTTAATATCATAATACATTTAAAATTTTCTGTCGACGCTAAAAGGCAAGTGTTATATGTATGAAGCTTTGATTTTCGACGTAATAAATTCCAGTTATTATATTATAAAATTGTTATGTGACACGCCGTACATTTTTCCATACGGTGGAATTAATATTAATTTCAAGTATATAATTACAAAGTATATATTCCACAAATATATATATATTTATACTAATATTTTATTACTTTTTATTAAGAATTGCAAACATATATTTCTGGACTCGACATCCACTGGAATGAGTACGTTTTAGTATTGATCCACGTTATATAATAACATAACAATATTGGATTCAATACCAAGTGGATTCAGCATACCAGTTGGATTCAAACGCTAGGCTAAATTGCTGCTGGAACAAAATAAATGGAGCATAAAATTTATATATATTTTTTAATTCAACTGTCGATATTGGTAAAACGTGTAAAAAGGGTACGGCTCATTTGATAGGAAGCAATTACTATAGCATAGACGTCTGCAACACCAGAAGCATCGCAAACGCGTTGGCGACCCTACTCCCAATCTTCCCCCCCAAAAGCTTTGGTCACCTTACTCACCAGCTCACCACACTACTTCTCCAGTCGGGCTGCTTCAGATTTTGATCAAGATATTTCCTTCTGTGCCTTACCTTAGTTAAACCTCCATTTATTGCTCATTTATATCTCAATAAAAAATATCATAAAAGAAACACTTTTTTAAAATGATAATGACTGTTAAATTATATCTGTACAAAAACGTAATTGTTAATACTCATTTTCAAAACCAGAAAACGTAATGAAACTGCGTAAATAAACGGTTACTATGGTTTAATAAATATGTTTTCTCGCAAACGAAAAAGAAAGCGACTTCAAATACATCGACAAGTAATACTAACGTATGTAGGTAGACGAAAAAATAGTAAAGTAAATACGCATTAGATATAATTTAAAAAGTAGTTGTCAAGACATGATTGAATTTAAATAGGACCACATGGCCAGCACCGCCTTTCGTTTAAAAAGAGAATAATCGAAATCGGTACAGCCTGTAAAAAGTACTGAGGAAACATACATAAAAAAACGAATTGAGAACCTTCTCCTTTTTTGAAGTCGTTTAAAAAATAATAACTGTGTATCAAGAACACATATTAATTTCGTTCAATCAAACTTGAATTAAAGAATTTCGTTCACGCTGTCGTGATTTATTTTATCATTAACTGTCATGTGTCTTACTCGTAATTGATCTGCGAAATGTATAATGGCTAATAATTGCTCAGTTTATGATCTTACAAGTTTAATTCCCACGGCAGTACAGAAACCTTAATTCTTTGTCCCTTGTAATGTATTAAAATTCTTTCCTTTCGAACAAAACTGTTCGCTTCTTTAGATTTTGTCTAATCTGGTATTTCCTTTTCAGACGATTTATAATTGATAAATTGTCTCAAAAGAATTTATCAATTTTTTTAGTGACAGTAGTAGTATAGTAGGCAAAGTTTTTTTTTCAAATCGACTTTTTTTACGATAACAATGGACGAGTCACGTCACGTCATGACCACCGACCATGTCCACGAGTCAAAAAAATACAAAATCGTTGAACATGTCATGTATATGCAACTAGTATATAAACAATTGAAAAATTGTCAATTTGATGTCAACTTCAAAAATATTCTCTCTAAATTTTATTTTTATATTTTATTATTTCGATCATATTTCTTTATTAAATTGACATCAAATTGCATAAAATAATTCCGACAATATCGGAATTATATATAAATTACAAGATTCCGCTTTAACGTTTTTTCTTTTTCAGATTTCCTGAGTGTGGCGTTGTCGAGCAATGACGGCGGCCTGAGGCAGACAGCCGGGTGCCCCTGCAGCGGGTCTCCGTGCTGCCGACGCCGCAGCAAAGCCATTACAGTGACTTTATGTGTGTTTATTTAAGTGTACATTGTCTAGTGCGATATTATGTCAAACAGTTTTAAAACAACCAATGTATCTCAACCGGAACTTTTCACTTGTCCAGAATGCACTAACGGTAAGTTGTTTAGAGGCCGCAAAGGCTTAAAAATTCACACCACCCGTTGCCACAGCGATCCATTAGTGCATTCATTACCTATTTTAACCGATACTTCGATCAACCGTAACCAGTGATAATAATTCGGTTCCATTTGAAAAATTTATTTTAAAATGTCACCAAAATATCCCGCATGTTAAACGAGTTCCTAGAGGAGCGAGGATGTCTTTAGCTAGATCTCTATTATCTGTGATTAAAAAATGTATTTCGGACACTGATTCGGCCTGGCAAAATCTTTTTTTGTTTTCCTACAAAATTTTACATGTTGAAAAAACCAAAAATGGTTCTTTATCGACTAAATTAAAACAGAATAGTTTGTTAGACATTCCGATTATCATTCCTAAAAACCCAGGACCTTTATATCCTGATTCTAGTAAAATTATTGAAAATAAAGCAATGGATGGAGATCTTAAGAATGCAGCTCGCATTCTTTTCTCTAGTGATACCCTCGCACCTTTTGATAACAAAACGCTATAAGCCTTACGCGAAAAGTATCCCTTACCGAATCCGGCGTCCTTGCTCCCAAGTCCAACTATTTTCAATAATGTTTTACAGGTTAAAGATAAAGACACCTATGCTGCAATTATGTCGTTCACAAGTGGCTCTGCTAGAGGCATAGACGGCATCACACCACAACATCTTAAAGATCTTGTGGGTGTCTACAAAACAAAAACTTTGGGATATGCCAATAGTTCACAATACTCATATAAGTTTTACGCAAAATCTTACAAGTAACAAAAACCACGCCAGGCTTTTAGCTGTGTCAAATAAAGAGTCAGGTCACTGGTTACACGCAATGCCGTCAAAAAAACTTGGGACACTTGTAGACTATGAAAGTTTTAGAATTGCTCTCGGTCTCCGGTTGGGAGCTCCACTGTGCTTTGAACACAGATGTCCGTGCGGAAAAGAGGTTGATTATTTCGGACTACTGTGCTGTGTGGCTACGGCACTAAAGAATTTAGCCACCCCCTCTCTTCCCGTGGGTGTCGTAAGAGGCGACTAAGGGATAACAAGGTTCCACAACCACCTTGGAACTTAAGAAGCCGACCGATGGCGGAATAACCATCCAACTGCTGGCTTTGAAATAAACAGGCCGAAGACGGGCAGCAGCGTCTTTGGTGCGACAAAGCCAGTACTGCGGTCACCAACCCGCCTGCCCAGCGTGGTGACTATGGGCAAAACACATGAGTTCACGTTATTTTTGACGTAAACTTGTGGAGGCCTATGACCAGCAGTGGACTGTATAGGCTGTAATGATGATGATAATGATATTTCGGACTACACGGCCTTTCCTATAACAAGAGTTCAGGTAGTTTAGGAATTAGTCACAATAATGGCAAAAGACCTGATGGATTAACGTTGGTTCCCTGGGAAAGGGCACGGGCGCTTTAGTGGGACGCAACCTGCGTTGACACATTTGCTCCGTCTCATGTCAGGGAAACAGCCTTAAAAGCGGGAGCCGCAGCGGAAAAAACTGAAACGACTAAATGGCACAAATATTCGTCACTAATTCCAAATTACATACTTGTGCAGAGGGCTGGTGCATTTTTTGCCCAGAGAATCGGCATAGCGATTCAACGGGGAAATACTGCCAGCATTCTTGGCACAATTCCTTGCGGACATGATTTGTACCAAAACTATCTGTAAATATTTAGTTCTTAAGTATATAAACTAAGTATCGATGGAAGTTATTACGCTGAGAATCTATATATGTATTAATACGCGAAACAATAACTTTGTTTCCCTTTTTACGAATAAGGCGCGGACGGAGGAGTATGAAATTTTGTACACTTATAGTTTATGTAGAAAAGGAGTGCAGAATGCTAATATTTTTAAAATTATGCATAAAAATATATTAAATCAATAAAAAAACATTCCAGACACTACCATGTATTCGACATACATACACGCATATTATACTCTTTTGTTTTATTGTCAACGTCTGTAGTCAAAATGAAACATTTTAAAAAAGGTCCTTTATATTCATTATTTTTTTGCTTTGTTTTTTTATTTAAATTTTTATGGTCGAATTTCAACCACTGGGTGACCACTAGTGTATATAATTCGTGTAAGGAATGGTTTCCAGTCTGTCCTATTTATCTGGACATATTTCCCAAATTTCTTTTCCTTAAAACTACAGGTGCACCTGTTACGAATATTCAGAAGAATACTACAAAATACAATTTTAATATTTTGACCAAATGATAAATGCTCGTATGAGTAATCATTTTAGACAAAACTACAAAACGGATAACGAATTCTTAAAGCGCATACCCTCTAGAATTCTGTTCTGGTGATTGGGTTAGCCATAAAATAGAAAAAAAAAACATATAATTAATATATCATTCTTTTAACTTTTCTAATTATATTAATATTGGCACGATTCGAGAAGGTTTCACATTAACTTTGTCGCGGTCCAAATCATTACTTACACAAAAAACCACTTATACCAATCAGAATCAATATACCAAAATACGAACACGCTTTTACCGCAAGAACGGTATGATCAATTCGTCATTTACAATTTATATAATGTCAATCTGTTTCAATTACAACAATTTTTCTCGTTGCTTACATGTGGCTTTAATTAAGATATTGAAAGGAGTAGATATTCCTGTTATTACATCGTAGCCATAAAACTTAAGTGAATTTGAAACGGTTTGAGACGTTCATAACTTTGTTCATGATAAACGAGACTATAATTATGACAGATAATGTGCAACTCACGTAGGTCCATAAGCTAGATGTTTACATTATTACAAGACTATAGTAGAATCATCATCATGAAAATGTATACCCTAAGAGAATTGTGATAAAGAATCAGTTTTTGATAAAATTTCTACTTTTAATGATAGTAATAAGGACGTTTCTACTTTTAATGATAGTAATAAGGACGACTTACGTTTTATGATAAGAGAGCGACAGTTTTAAAATGAAACAGGTATTAGACTTGTACACCGAACTGCTAGGTGCAAGCGTTTTCTATTTAAACACATTTTATTAAAGCTTTTTTTTATCAACATTGTAAAAAGACACGCTTTACTAAACCTACTGAATTGGCAAAACTTTTCAAAACTGAACAATAAACGACGGAGGACTTCTTGCAGTTTGATATTTAAAGTTGTTTCTCTGAATGTTCCTCAGATGTAATTAATAAAATGCAACAATCAAGAAAAATGCATCTACGACCCAAAATAAATTAAAAAAAGTTAAGAACACATATATCTGTTGACCCATCACGTACGCGCGAAAAAAAATACAAAAACGCACTGTTTTCGTACTGAAATGACCGATTCCGGAGTCATTCAAATCGATTTAAGATAGTGCTTTGTTTTATTGCTGTTTTTATCGTTATAGTACGATATAACGTGGAAATAAATATGAATATATATAATATGAATATTCACGCTTTAGTTTATTTTAAAATACGTGCCGAGGATTTTTATTGTCGCCTTTCTCATTTCATTTTATATTCGTTGTAATTACGGAACAGGTGAATCTTACCCTTTATAGTAAATTTGGTGTCAGTTATCTGATCGTAGTCAGTATTCACACATGACCTTGTTATTGTTTGCGAACTTATTACGCTTTAGCCTATTTTTTTATATAAGCTGACTAAACAGCGTAATCATATATTACGAATTTGTTTTAAATCTAATTTAGATACATGTGTTTGATACGTGTATTTTATTCATATGGGCTTTATTGCACAATTTAATGTTGATATATTGATTAATTCAATAACTGATACATTTTATATAAAATAGGAATTTTTTTTTAAAAAATATTATGAGCCAATGCCGAAAATGACTTTATCCATACAAATATTAATTATTCTGTCTAATTTTCAAGATAGTTTAAAAGACCCTAACAGCACTGTTAAAGTAATTACGCAACATTTGAAGTAATTACGCAACATAAAATTTGTTACAAATATTTTATAATGACAACCATGAAATACACATTGCCCAAGGAAACAAAATGTAGATAAATTTCAGCTATTTTATATTCAACATTAATATTAAAAGAGAACACTGCGTCATCGTTTAATATTTGAATCGCAGAATTGTGATCTCCTGTCGACTCGAATTTGACTTTCATGGACCCTTTTAAAATTCATTGTATTTTAAGAGAATGTTTACTGTTAGCGCCTGTAAACCGGCAGGTACGTTTTCGTATTATTTATTTATTTATAGTTTAATTACACGCAAAGAAATATTATTAGAGGCCTATTCTTCTTATCGTAACTTTGTAGACTATTCGTATTTCGATAAAGAGAATAATTATATTTGCTTGCAAACGAAAAAAAAAACCGACTTCAATTACATCGACAAGTAATACAACGTAAATATTAGACGAAAAAAATTAACAAACGCACCAGCCGTCAACTACGATTTTCGAGGGTTTCCCTCGATATCTCTGGGATTCCATCATCAGATCCTGGTTTCCTTATCATGGTACCATCCTATCTGGGATATCTCCCTTGAGTTATCCCCGAACATACATTAAAAAATATATATTTGTATATAGGTTACTCAATTCGACCACACACACACACATATATATATATATATATATATATATATATATATATATATATATATATATATATATATATATATATATATACAAATACTCCTCCTTTTTTGAAGTCGGTTAAAAAACATATTTCAAATAAAAAATGTTCACAGTAATACGGTTCACATACAGGAATATTATATTTATAGAATAAATAAAGCTCTATGTTTTGATCGCGTTGTGGAACTATAAAGGTACATTTTTAGAATTTTACTTGCCTAGACTTTACATGGTAACGCATGTGTATAAATATAATATACATACGTGAGGGTATACCAAGAGACAAACACCATAAACTGCATCGGTTTTACATAGCTTGGCTCAGCATCATCATAACTAAGTATACGTTTTAAATAATAAAAATTATAGATTATTAAGACTTTAGACTTTCTATCTTCGAGTTTAGAGATAAGTTACTTAAATAAATTATTTGGCACACATAACAAATTATCTTGATGCACGATATGTTAAAATAATCATTAATCGGATACACGCGTGCAAACCAAGGAAATATCAGCAAAACGGGCATTGCATAATTAAAATATACCCAATATCGCAATCCGATAATATTTCCTTATGATAAAATATCTTGAGATATATTTTTATACTACTTATACTAGATTTCTGATATATCTATGTGAGACATTTCTAGACACAGCTCTGTGGCCACGAATCGTATCGTAATGCCTAACACTGTTACTAGTTTAGCCTGTATCATCTCACTACTGGGCCTATCTCTCGCCGGTGTTTAGGTACCGTGCACGGACACGCACCACTATACCAGAGCAATGTCTAACACTATGTACCTTTAACTATTTTAAATGAGTGTAAATAATGAGTATGTGAGCTCATTCGCGCAAATTATTAATTTCTCAGTATATTAAATACTTAACGGCCTCTAGTAGGATATAAATCTTTTTCGGAAATAGAAAACAATCACAAACGCCGACACCCTTAGAAATATGTATAATGTATATGGCATATACAAACATTTGTCATGTGCTGGGCAACCGCGACTATTA
This sequence comes from Melitaea cinxia, assembly GCF_905220565.1. Taxonomy (NCBI): domain Eukaryota; kingdom Metazoa; phylum Arthropoda; class Insecta; order Lepidoptera; family Nymphalidae; genus Melitaea; species Melitaea cinxia. The sequence goes on from NC_059394.1 coordinate 3,200,645, forward strand.
GCAAATCAACAAGATGCTGTGACCATATCACCAACGCGTCGTCAAAAATATTCCATTACAAATTGTATTCCAGTATAATAAGGTGGATATGGAATAATAAAATGTTTCCGACATGAAATTCAAATCAGCTGATGTAAGTTCAAGGAGAGGATGTTTGGGTCAAAGCGGTATAATTTCAAGAATTGATGTTGTACCGTTGGTTTCACATAAAATTTATATGTATGAAAATAATCGAGAAGGACAAAAAAGTGTTTTGTATAATATTGAGATACTAGTGGTGTCCCACGGTTTTAATAACTAAAGAAGCAACGAATATTTAGGCCGTATTTTTCAGATATCCACGAATCCAGGATGGCTGGCAAAAGAGATTTCCGGTAATTCCTTGTATTGTTGGTCTTGGTTGATCATTATTTTTTAAATTTTTCCTAATTTTAATCCAGATTCAACAATTCTTTATTCTTGATTATATATAAATATATAATCTGAATCTCGAAACGGCTTCAACGATTTTCATGAAATTTAGTATATAGGAGATTTCGGCGGCGATAAATCCATCTAGCTAGGATTCATTTTTAGAAAATGTCGTTTTGTCTCTGTTTTTAGGCAACGAAAAAATGGCTACAATATCGTTAGAATACTAAGGTAAATTTCCCTACCTACTGTCAATAAAGTTGTAATAGCTCAGGTGGGAAATCGGCCGGTCAGAAACGACTGACGACCACGGTTCAAATCCCTGTCTACGTCGATTTTTTTTTTTCTAATTGCACTCGTGATTTTTATTTAAATATCTAGTTCAATTTTTTTTATTATGTCGGTAAAATCGGAAATTATTATTCATATTTTATCAATATGTAATTCGTATTTAAATATGATTTCCAAAAAACACGATTTACTAAAAATAACGATATAATGTGGATCTCGGAAACGGCTAGATTTTCATGAAATATAATTTTATTATTCATGGGGGCGATAAATTGATCTAGCTAAAATTTAGTTTTAGAAAATCGAGTCGAGTCCACCAGTCTGGTTATTTTTTCCCCTTATTTTAAGTTCCTACATTTGTAAGAAAACCTATTATTGGGATCAACGAATCTAATTCATACCTAAGATTATTTAAAAAAAAACAGTTCATATTTTATATTATTATGTCGGTAAGATCGAAAAACATTATTCATATTTCATCAGTATGTAATTCGTATTTAAATATAATTTCAAAGCTCGGTCATCCACGTACTATTTTCATAAAGACGATACAAAATAAAATGCTACAATTACTTTTTTTATATTTTTGGAAAAGCATGCATCTCGTATTACTGACTAGAACATTAATTGCAACAATATATAGGTTTTAACGGAGTATAAAGTTGAGTGTCCAAAACACACTGAAAAAGACGCATTCATTATGAACGTTGGACACTGACACGTAAATTTATAGCGGCTTATAATAATTATATAGTCTTAATCTTCGTACTACATAGTGAAAATATACTTTAAAGTACAGAAATGAGAAATATAATCTATATTATGACGATATCATCACTGAGTGAATTGAAGAAATAGGTATCCCATACGCATGTTCAATGCATAGATAACTGTTTAGAATAGCTTCGTACGTTTTACGAAACGATATAGTAATAGTAGGAAATTGGCCATCTGCAATTTCAAATAAAAAATAACATATTATTTTAATGATAGGATATTGCTGTGTGGCTACGGCACTAAAGAATTTAGCCACCCCCTCTCTTCCCGTGGGTGTCGTAAGAGGCGACTAAGGGATAACAAGGTTCCACAACCACATTGGAACTTAAGAAGCCGACCGATGGCGGGATAACCATCCAACTGCTGGCTTTGAAATACACAGGCCGAAGACGGGCAGCAGCGTCTTCGGTGCGACAAAGCCAGTACTGCGGTCACCAACCCGCCTGCCCAGCGTGGTGACTATGGGCAAAACACATGAGTTCACGTTATTTTTGGCGTAAACTTGTGGAGGCCTATGTCCAGCAGTGGACTGTATAGGCTGTAATGATTAATGATAGGCGGAAACGTTTGCAAATAGCCGTCATAGATGGAGGATATGGAGGACCCTAATCTGTTGAGTAATGATGTAGTTTCTTTCATTTATTCATTCAAATTATTGGCTTCCAATAGTGTCAAAATAGCATAGACAATATCATAGATAAAGATGAGAAACCTTTTTCCAAAACGAGTTTATTTCTTTTAAAAATTGTCCATTTATTATCTGTCGCATATCAAAAACTGTGTGTCAATTTTTCGCAGTCAAATTCCTGATTACGTTTACGACCTTTTAAATCCGCTATGGTTTCCGAACCAGCGTGTAATAAAATTTATTTTTATGCACATATCGTTTATTAAGAGAACAATAAACAGGCAATGGTCTGATATGAATTCAATGAGTTTTCTTCAAAATCTTTTAAATAATCAACTTACAAGACAGTAAATGATGATAAAAATTGAACCTATTGGACATTTACAATTTCTTTTTCCTCTATAATTGTGCCAGATAATTTATATAGGTTTTAAGGCACTTAAGTGTGGTTGCCTTGGCATTTGATAGTGTTCTTGAATATAAAAATAAACTAATACGAGAGTTTACGCTTTCTGCTTAGGAAAGTGAAACGGAGAATCGAATGAGGTAACGTGGGCGCCGCAGCCGGTAAACTAGTGACGGACATCTAGCTGCAATCACTTTCATTGGAGCTTAGATAACTTTACAGTCTCATGTTTCCTGTGATAGACTATATTACTTAGGAAATGTAGTAGTGTGTAAAAAAAATCTGGTGTTGACTACTAAAATAACAGACCAGAAGAAGTCTTGCATTCATAGCTAAAATGTTTCACAACCCAAGACGTAGAGACGCCTTAACTTTTTTTTGTTTTTTGACAGATGCGTTAATGCAACGGTGACAGCACTAGGCTGTTGCGCTAGCAGTCGCGAATTCGATCCCCGCAGATATCATATATTTATATTGGCCAAAGAGATGTTTGCTGTGGTCTGGACGTTTTTGCTTGTGTATTTTGTTAAAGATATTTAAAATATAATCCAATGCAAGTATGTACAGTTTTCCATAAAATATTATGTATTCTAATTAAATAATTGTGTTTCATCGCAAACAAGAAAACAAGAATCAGCAGAAGCGGTATACCCAGTGAGAAGTTATGCCGTAAAGTGAAAAGCCGTGAAAAGTTATAACATAGGTCGACGAAAAAAAAAAATAGGTAAGTAAATACACATTATTTGATATAAACACGAAAAGATTTTGTTAGATCTCAATTAAATAAAAAGGGACTACAGAACACGCTCCATCTACACCGGCGCAATACCATCTCCTCTGCACCTAGGTTGCACGGAAGAGATCGCTTTTCAACGATATACTCCTTTGTACCTTATGATACCTTGATAAAATCAATCTGATATGTATTATTTCTCTTTTGGTGTACAATAAAGTGTATTGTTATGCTATGTTATGGGAAGGAGTGAAGATGACATAAGGGAATGCTCATGAACGTCACAGAGAAACTCGAAGCGAGTTTTTAGGTAAAGAAGAGTATTTATTTATTTATTTATTTATATAAGAGTAGTAATAATCATTATAGATATAAATTAGATTATTAACCTTCAAAATCAAATTGAGCACATTTAAGTATTTAGATATAAAAATTTATATGTATGGTAATGATAGTATATAATGATAGTAATTAGATATTTTTCGCTTCAGCCTGTATTATCCCACTGCTGGGCAAAGGCCTCTTTCCCCATGTAGGAGAAGGATCAGAGCTTAATCCACCACGCTGCTCCAATACGTTACTTAATGTTAGTGACACGTAAGACAAAAACATGAAGAAATTTTTGTCTTACGTGTCACTAACATTAAGGTATGGTCATTTTCAAAAAATCTATTTATCTCTGGTTTTACCTACTAGGGGTAGATTTTCATCACAATTTGTATGGAGCTCACGTCAAAATTCTATCTCTAGCAAGCAAATCCAGAGATAAATAGCATATTGAAACTGGCTGTAAGAGGACAGCTTATTTTATTAATGTGCTTTTACACATTTTTATAATCCGTCAAATAAATTTGATAGTGTTTGTTATCACATATCAATACCTACTGTTAAGAATCTACCATATCTTGTTTTTCCTATTATGCATAAATAAATAAGTGAGCAAAAAACTGAAAATAAATTAGTAATTAAAATTGAATTTCAACAACTATAATCAAATGTTTTTATTTATTTGAACCGTAAAAAAGGTTATTAATAAATATTACAACACTATTCTTTTGTTCAGAACTTGGTAGTAATAATATTAAGCAAAGAATATTTTTTAAGACTTAATAACAACGTTTAAGACTTACCTTTAAAACGAAGGTTCACTGAAGTGTAGCAGGCACTCTCATTACTTTTACTTTCTTACAGAATTGCTAGTTATGATACAAAATATTTAGCACCGATTCTGCGAGTTACCGCGATTACAGCAACACTAATTACAAATGCAGCAAGAGAAACATGAACGAAACTATTCTCGGAATAAACTAAATTAACAATTTGTCGTATATTATTCGATACTACTTCACTCAGAGCCGAATTAGTAACTATTTCGTTACCGCAACAAGAATGCATCACAAATAACGATTTAACATTAATATATTTAACATAAAATAATTTATTATATTATCATTTATATAGTTTATAAAGAATTAGCTAATAATTTAATTACAAATTTGACCTAAATAATTTATTATCGGCATGTAAACACCTGAGAATGACAAAATAAAACTTTGACATATTCTAGGCTATGTTGCCAGAAATTTCTTATCTGTAAAAGTAATTAAAATTAATGATACCATTTCTTGACGTCAATTTTTTTGCATATTAAAGGTAATAAACTTAATGTACATTATTTATGTCGTAATTTAATATTTTATGTATTTACAATGCAAAGCTTACAAGCCTATATAGCTTATATATATTTAGAGAAAATTATGAAAATTTCCGTGATGAATGGTGCCTTTATTGAGTTTTTTTTCTCTTTAATAAAGAAAGATAGAAAATGAAGCATAAACCAAAAATTGTCTGAAGAAAAGACAAAATTTTTATAAATTTACTTGTGGAATTTAACAATTACAACAAAAATCAAAAGCTGAATTTGTGGTGGTGAAAAAGTAGGTACGCTAAAAATCTTTGTAACACTTATTAATCTTATTATCACCAATATTATCACTATTAAACTGAAAAATATTACTATTATTAAAATATTAAACAACGTAAAATTATTTTTTTTATGGAAAGTAAATCTGTACAAACTTAGGTATTTGATTTTATACCTATTTGTTAATTTTTGTAATTGTGGTAAAAATCAAACTGCGCGCTATTGTATTAGTTTACTCTTCAATGTCCATAGCTCCATAGTGCTAGCCACGAAGTATTGTATCTATACGTCTTGGTGTTAACCATCATGTGGTTGAATGACGTACGTGAAATTTTTCAATGTTACCAAAGAGTATATACCACCAGTTACCACCTACCACACAAAGAGTAAAATAACTTGCCTATAATAGGCTATACAGGAGTTACCACGTAGGGTTCCTGATTAAACTATTATGCTCAGATTTTGTTGAATGTAATTTTATGTTAAGTTGGTATCAATTTCACCATTTGTTAACAAAGTTTCTGAAATGTTTTTCATATAATTATGTATATTGCTATGTTACAGACATAGATCAAGTAATAATCTTTTTTTTACTTCATCTATGGTTACAGATTGAAAATATTTATTGTAATAAATAAATATTTATAGTTCTGTAACATACACACGGTCGTCTGTTTCTATGGTATACTCATGTGTTATGGGTAACAACTGGCTGGTGCAGCTACATTTTTTTTTTTCGATAAATACATATAAATAATACGTATATATAAATAATGCAACGGGAATCGAACCCACAATCGCCGGCGCAGAAAGCAAGGTCAATGCCAAATCAATGCAAACTGCGGCAACGGGCTAATCCAATAAATAAGCGTACATAGCTTGTCGACGACCGTCAAATAAAATTTTACTCAATTGGCTTCAGATTTAGCTCAATCCCGTAAATACACTTGTAAACAATCAATTGAAATTGCCAATCACATATAATTGTCAATTGCAAATAATCTTCACTTGAAGACATAGGGGAAAGACTTAAGGGCTCTTTTCACATAGTAACAAAATTGACGTTACAAGTGTACTGTTATGGACAAATAATATAATAACACTAGCTGACCCGGCGAACTTCGTATCGCCTAACACAAACTTTATCGTATAGTATTAAAGTTCAAATTGACTTTTAAGTATTATCACAAATCTTTTGTATGGGAGTATAGAAAAGTGTTGTTTTTAGACTTTTTCGGGAAATTTAAATTTTTTTTTTAGAATTTTTCTCTCCGTAAGAACCATCCTCGTACTTCAAGGAATATTTTAAAAAAAGAATTAGCGAAATCGGTCTAACCGTTCTCGAGTTTTGCGCTTAGCAACACATTCAGCGACTCATTTTTATATTATAGATAATGCAACTTAAGCAGTATGTAAGCCTGGGAAATTTGCACAAAATTGTTATGTCAGCGCTAAACCCCGTCGGTTCCATTTTTTGTGTTACAAGACTATTGTATTTAGTTAGTTCTAGTCCGATTTTGTGTTAGAGCAGTTGTCAGTAATTAAATTAATTTGCAGCAAGTAGATAGTGGTTTTTTAAAAGGACTAACGTAGAGCCATCCTAACAGTACGTAAGAGCGCTCATCGTGTCAACCCACGTTCTTTTCATACGTGTAATAAAAATTTGATTAATTTAGAAATTATTTATTCTCTAAGACATTTTTCTACCTGTGTGGTTAAGGTAGTAAAGAATACAGCCACCCCCTCTCTTCCCGTGAGTGTCGTAAGAGGCGAATAAGGGATAACGCAGTTCCACTACCACCTGGAACTTAAAAAGCCGACCGATGGCTGGATAACCATCCAACTGAAGGCTTTGAAATACACAGGCCGAAGACGGGCACCAGAGTTTTCAGTGCGACAAATCCAGCTCTGCTGTCACCAACCCACCGCCTGCCCAGCGTGGTGACTATGGGCAACACACACGAGTTCACGCCATTTTTAGCGCGAACTTGTGGAGGCCTATGTCTAGCAGTGAACTGAAGTGATGATAAGAATATGTACGATTTTATTTTTGTGTTACCCACATTAGGAATTCTAAACATTTTTGAATATCATATCAAAAATTGACCGCTCCAGCGGGGTTCTAGTGCAGGTAGATCTAGAACTTAGAAATCCGTTTTGGTGTTCACTAATATACATACGAAAATGTCTTTGAAGGACAGGACAAACAAGTGATTCAAATATTTTGCCAAATGCAGAAAGTATTGAGATAGGCCTATAATTTGACACATTTTCCTCAGATCCATTCTTTTAAACTGGAACTGCTTTTGCTGTTTTCCATACTGAAGGAAAAACACCTGTAGAAAGAGATGTATTTAAGATTGTTAGTAACGGATGAACTAATTCACCCACTAATGTTTTAATGAAAGAAGTAGGCACGTTGTCTGGACCTGCTCCTTTATTATCATCCAGTTTCTAATTTAGCTAGACTACTTTCATTATCCAATAATGGCGCGTCAAGGGATATTGAATTTAATTTTAAAGATAAAAGGAAATGTGAGTGGACAACACTGAGTGGACGACACAAGTGGTGTTTTTTTGTAATGATTCTGTTCATAAACAGAGGAAAAATTACTTGTAAACATATCGCATACGATCTTCGTATCAGACGTAGTTATATTCCCATCAGACATACTAGCTGGATATCGACTAGGACCACCTCTTTTACTTTTAACTAAAGACCAAAACAACTTACGATTCTTGGCTAATCCAACTTCTAGCTTCCCCATGTTACACATTGTAACAATGTGTAGCTAGCCTTTCACACCTGCTACCAACAATATATTCAATTCGATCACGAAGCTTGTTATATGTTTGATATCGAAGTCTTATTTTATTTTTTTCTTTGAGATTTTTAATTAATTTTTTACTAAACCACGGCGGATAAGAACTAGTTTTTACTTTCTTTAATGGAAAGAATTGCTCTATTGCCTTATTTAGATAAAACCTGCCAACCATCCCATCAATATCATTATTTCTACTAAGCAATTGTTTCCAGTCCAGTTGATAGAAATATTCACGAATAGAATCATAGTCGGCCTTTTTGAAATTGTGTTCTAGTCTCAAGATTGTATGGCAATCTTTTATCCTCCGACGAATCGTTGGTTGGGTTACTTTTGTTAAATTTGTACGTTGCAGCTATCACTTGATCACGAATCCTGGTTGAAGTCAACTGTACTACTATTGACCTAGAGCAAGTAGTTGTTGCGTTAAGTTTGGCCACGCGGGTACAATTTAAAACATCATGCTCATTCAGCTTACAGTGGATAGTGTTTCCCAGTTGAGAGATAACTGTCAGTAAGTTTTCATTTTCCTTTCCTGTACACATTGAATTTACAAGTTATTGGACCTCGATTGTTGCTCAAGATAATTTATACGTCTTGTGCGATCAATCACTTTAAAATTTAGCTTGTAGTTGTCTTCCTTTACCTCCTTTACGGTCTCAGCTGCGACTTTTTGTTGCCCTTCTATGCAATCAAATCGTTCGTTCATAAATGACATGGAGTCAGTGATGTGTTCCATTTCCTCTTTTATGGGTGCAAGTTGTTCATTGAGGTTTCTAATCAAGCAGTCGCTGTTTCATATACATGGTGTCTAATTGTTCCTTAAGAACATCTTGAACAACCCTACGAACTACATCAGCAGTCACGAAATCAGTTGAAGGTGACGTAGCCTCAGTAGGTGTAATTAAAAGCAACCCTTTTGCTTCCTCTGGTTGTGGATATATTTTTAATGAGGGTAGTATCTGTTTTTGACATCTTTGGCAGTTTACTCTTACACGTTGGACATTTCCAATGATCAGCTTTTCCAACTACTTTACTAAAGACAGGCACTCATAATAACATCTTTTTATACAGCTATTACACCTGATAAAACCCTCATCACCGACCCCATCCCCATCACAGCAACCCCAAGGTGTAAATTCAGACATTATTGCCGAATAACTTAAATATTCTTCAATTTCGAAAATTACAACTTTAAAAATAATGATTAAAAAAATTAATTTTATAAAGATAACGTAAAAAAATGACATTTACAAGTAATACAAAAAATATATACATACAATTAATGCAAAAAAACATGTACAAAAAAATATATAATAATAACTTAAATAGAATTAAAACTACAATTTTTTTTTTTTTTTTTTATAGGAAGTTCATGAGATTCGATTAACTAACATCTGGTGAAAATCTTTACAAATGTTATGAAATCACACCACATGGCCGGCACAATAATTGATTTGTCGAAATTATGAAACCGTTTATACAGAAATGTCTGTGACCTTTAGGCACCTAATGTGCAACGCAAGAAAACTGTCTGATTATTTAAAATAAATCGATTTCTATAGTATAAGCAGTTGATGAGACACTAAAAATAGAATATTTTAAGTGAACAACTTATGAAAGAAAAGACGACGATCTTGAGTCTCACACCATTCGAACTTCATTATACTTGTATATTTTTTTACTTTACGTTTATGTAAACATTCGGCAGTGCTGAGTACGAAAATCCAAAGCTTTTACTATAAATTTCTTTATAATGAAAAATTCAACGCAATTTGCATCCTTCGCCATTTTAGTTAAATATAAAAAGAATAAATACATAAAACGCCGACGCTTCGATTCTATGCCAATGTGAATAAAAAAAATTTACTCCTACATAATATATATCCATGTAATTAATTAACTTTCGCTCACATGTTAAGTCACTCATACCGACATACTCATAAAAATAAATCATATGCACCATATTTATTAAAACATTTATGAATTCACAATTTATTGAACAGAAAATTATCACTATAATATTAAAAGAATATTTAGATTTACAAAAATGCATTAGAAGTATATTTCTTATCTTCTGAACTATGTTATATTCTATATTAAATATGAAATTGTTGATGTTGTAATTTACAGTAATAAATGCATTCCATAATACACTCATTTTCTCATGTTCTACTAAAATGATGGAACAAAAAATTTACTTGTGATTTTGTTACTAAAATAAGTTTCTTATTTACTAACTTACACATAATTCTTTTAATAACTAAACAAACTAATACTAATAAAACTGTTTCAGCTTTTGTTTAGATTATTTAACGCGATCTAATATAGTGTATTTAGGACCTTTATACTATATAATTAAATATATTAAGTTTCTTTAAAATATAATTATATGCAATAAAACTAAATCTATGCACTGGTTTCAAATCGATAAAGTGGTTTGCTTGATATAAACATCCCTTTTACTACAACCCTCGCTGTTGCTAAGATTAATATACTTCCATGCAAAGTTAGGACGGGTCGCTAGTTTTTAATAAAAGTATTACGACATTTTATTGTTTTTATTAATAAGCAATGGTAGGCTGGAAAAGGATATGGCGTCAGATCCGCGTTTTGTATATTTTAATTGAATTATGTATTAAAGAAATATAAAATTTTAGGTTTATAAGTTACAGTACGATAAAACATCAATAAAAGAAGGTTGGAATCATTTCTTTTATATACTGATCTCTTTATATCTTTTTTTCTACCTATACATAATTTCATAGAGATGTAAAACAATATTTATTAATTTACAAAGCTGAACGCATGTAATCAGATTAAAGCTTACATAGGTACCACTTTCTTGTATGTAGCATTGAAACAGTCTAAGCATATCTTACACACTGGTACTTAACAAAAATTTATAATTTTATATATCAAATTCAAAAACATTGTGTTATTCAAAAGGTGGCTTGAATTTACAAAAACCTCTATACAGTTCTAAAAACAAATTAAAAAAATTCAGATAATTAATTAGAAATAAATATAGGAAATGAAATATATCGAATACTTAGAATTTTCTTACATCACTAAGTCTATAAATATGTATGATACTTTTGAAGATATATAGGGCATTTTTTTATCAATTTAAGCACATTCATAACAATCATTTCATCTATTTTATTTTCATAATTGTTTTATTTAATACCAAACTAATTTATGAGTTAAACTAAAATATTATTTTCGAACAATTTTTAATGAGGTAAATAACAAGCATAATTACCTGAATTCGTTAGATATATCAAAGTTGGTAAGTCAAAAGGTTTATAATTTTAATGGAAACAAAATTTATATATTACAAAATGTGTCTTATTTCGAGTAAATGTCATAGAAATATGTCAAGAATTTGATTGTAGATATAAAATGACAAGGTCCAAAACTCCTCCATTCAATATATGACATCCTTCCCTGTGATATTCCTCACCCTATAAATGTTAATCTTTGTTAATGTTGGTGTTATTCCTTACTGTACTCGAATCGAGTCAAGATAAGAGAATAAAATTAGGTTGTTAATAAATCATGTGTCAGTCCTAGTGTAATAAAGTTTGTAATAGTTTAGTTACTAACAGCTATAGTCTTAGTTTAACAGTAAATTTTTGTGTTGTTTTAGGTTAAAATGTAACATTGAAAGTCTGACTATTTTGGCTGTTTTCAAAATTAAAATGGAGACTGTTATCTCAACCGCACCAACCAATCTCCTTTGTGTATTCTCCACTCTAAGTGACATTGGCGGAATGAACTGTGCCCCACTGGCACAACTGAAAGCCATTTACCGAATTAATTAATCAAAATTACAAGCACAGTGCAAGTAATATTTATTTTAAACCAAGCATTTTTTTTTTAATTTATTGATTTTAATTATTGGCTCTCAATAATGCCAAAATAGTATGGATGAATTTGCCCGTCTTTTAAAAATTATTTAAAGAATGTAGGAGACCTAATTTTAGTGTTTAATAATACAAACTCTAAAAGCCAGCAAGTCTTGAACCTCACAAAATCTGTACATATTTTTCATTTTTTTTTTTTTAATGCGACAATTGCCTTGTGATAAAAATTAAATTCAATCAGTAATAAATATTGAAATATAAAATTATATGAATTTATATATATATTGTAATGCTATGTGTTAAAGTCTAATTTGTGGTACTATTTTAATGGCAGATCCTGTAATAGGCTTCTTTGGACTCATTTTATTTGGTGATTGCATCACAACATCCACTGCCCGTCTTAGAATTTGGTGTTCACTTTTCTTATACTCTTCAGTTATTTGAGATAGGTCCAAATCTGCATCAATCATAAGAACCTGAAAGTTAAAAGTATACCGATTTTTAATCATCTAAGATAGTTTTCTTTTTTTTTAAGTAAAATGTCTTTAAACACGTTTGTCTTGGGGAGTAAGCTAGTGAGTACGTGAGGATAAGGTTATGAAAAGTGTGATTGGGCGAGGCGAACAGAAGGTGAGAGGGAGATAAAGGTATTGAAGATAAAAAAAGAGAGTTACGTTTCGTAAGTTTTACTTTAGCCGTGTGGTCTAAAGCACACTCGTTTTTTATGTTACTCCATCAATCAATAAACTACTTTTAGTGTAAGTTATACTTTACAGTATTTAGTATATAAATGTAATATAATAAATAATGTAACAGAATGAATACACAAAACAGACAATTTTAATTACCAATATAATATGTACATATACATAAATATCAAAATGAATCTATATTAATTTATTCATTTGTACAAAAAAAAAGCTAAATTTCATAGTATCTTACAATAGTTACAATACAGAAATACATATTTGAAATGTATATTTTAATTCAGATTCAAATAAATAATGATATAAATATAAAGCAACGACTAAATATAAGTTCATAGCTTTAGAATAACCTGCCAAAAAGTTTTTTATCACAGCATTTAACATTACAGACGTTACAATGTACATTAATATATTTCTCCCCAGTCATTTAAGTTTCCCATTATTTTATAACTTAATACTCGAAAATTCATAGAGCCGAAAAAGTTCCATTAAATTCGAAAGAGCAAACATCAATTTTGACCCACAATTTAAATTACCATACAATTTCAAGGAGTTCAAATCATGTAGACTATATAGTACTCACAAGAATACTCTCTGTAACATAGTTGATGTAAAGTATATAAAAACTACTTACAGGTGCAGGACACTCTGCAAAGGTCCTATTAACAAGCCAGTCTTCATGTAATTTGTGTAGATCCTCTATATAAGACAGAGGCACGCACTGTTCTTCTGACCTGGCCCGCTTTTTTATCCTTTCATGTACAATCAGTGGTGATGTCTTGAGATAAACTGTTGATTACAAGATAGTTTTACTTCTAGTATGTGCTTTATAATTAAGATTATGACCCTAACAACAAGTTTTATATGAAGTACTAGCGACCCGCCCCGGATTCGCACGGGTGCAATGCTGATACTAAATATACTACAGAATGTATTTATTTATAGTATGAAGCTAGCTTATAGCATAGTTATTAACATAATAACAACATTCAAATATACGTCGTTAGATTACACGTTGTTACTGAATGGGTTGAAGAAATAAAGGTTCACTGCACGTTCCCCGTAGGTGATAGCGTGATAATTTGTAGCCTATATGTTGGCCCGACTTCTTAATAATATTCGTGCCAAATTTGAAGTAAATCTATGCAGTACTTTTTAAGTTTATGCCGGACATACATACAGACCAACAGACAAAAATTCTAACAACTATATTTTTGGCTTCGGAATCGATTGCAGATCACACCCCAAGTATTCTTTTAAAAAAATATTCAATGTAGTTTTGACTTTCCTACCATTTTATTATAGGTATGTATAGATTATAGGAAATAAATTGGATAAGTAAAATTGCATAATGTTTAAAAGATGTTGGTATTTTAAATTAGTTATAACTTACCATTGCTTTCAAGTGATTTTATGTAATAGTAACTAAAATTAATGTAGTAACTTTGCTGGATTTTCTACTATTCATTTATTATTAAATATAAGTTTGTTTCCCAAATATAAATAAAATATAATAAAGGGCATGGTCAATTAAGGAAACATAGATATTGTGTTTCCTAATAAAAAATCCATTCCAAAAATTTGATACATATATGTTCAGTAGTTTATTTATCAAAAATATAGCTGATGACCTCACAAAAGTACAGGATGGAAATTTAAAAATATTAAACAAGGCTACCACTGTAAGTTGATATTTTACAAAGTGAAATAATCCATTAAATCGTATAACTAACTGCCTGGTACCTGAAACTTCATCTACTTACTATTTATACTAACATTGCATTATATAAACAGAAGTAAGGCTCTGCTTACAAAATATGTTAGTAAACAATTATAATTATGACTTATTGCAATTGCAATTATATGAACATTAAATTTATTCTATGATCAGAACATCAAAAAGGTTAGAAGTATTTGCTTTCCTCACAAAATTTCTTTGTAAACAATCTTTCTCCTGCCTATATTATTAACCTGGATCGTCTACTTTTCAATATTTTTATAAATGATATACATAAACTTTTCGAGAATTCAGATATACTTCTTTATGCTGATGACATGAAAATTTTTAGGTGTATATCTAATAATTCTGACTGCATACTACTTCGAATGACTTAAACAAATTGTGGGATTACTGCTCAGTGAATTCCATGTATCTGAACATACAAAAATGCTACATAATATCTTTTTCAAGTAAGTCAATTAATTTTAATTATCAACTAAATCAGAAGACAATAACACAAGTTACCGAGGTGGGAGACTTGGGTGTTTACATCAATAGCAAATTAACTTTTAAGTTACATAATAATTTTGGTACTGCTAAAGCATTTAGAATGCTTGGCTTTGTGTTGAGAGTGGAACGTGGTTTTAAGAATGTTGGCACAATTGTTCTCCTTTATAACTCTTTTGTAAGATCTATCTTGGAAAACTGCTCAACTGTATGGAATCCATTTTATAAAAGTCATGTTGCTGAATTTGAAAAAATTAATTATAAATTTAAAATATTTTTAAGTTACAAAGCTTCACTGCATATCCAAGATATACCTTATATTCCTTCTTTAGAAAATCGTCGATTGGAGAGAGACCAAATATTTTTATTTAAGTTACTTCATAATTTTATTGATTCCCCTTATCTACTAAGTAATATATTATTTTGGTGTCCCAAAATAAATACACAGTCATAGTCAGTCCCTATTTTATGTGCCTAGAACTAGGACCAAATATACGCAGAATAATTTTACTTTTAGAGCATGTAAAATGTACAACCAATGTTATCATCACATTGATTTGCCACTTGTTCAGTGCAATCTTTAAGGAGTGAATTACGATATGCAATAAATTTTCAATTTATTATTAATTATTTACATAATTCATAAATTTCTAGTAGGTTCGTTTGATTTTGTTATAAATTCACTTAATTATAATTGTATTGTGGTTTGTTTGATTTTGTTATAAATTAACTTAATTATAATTGTATTGTAATTAGTATAATTCATTTTTAATGTTGTATATAACTGAATTTGTTATCTTTTAATTATTTATTATTTCATTGATAATTGTATTAAATGTATCTATTCGTATATGTTTACCTGATTATTCAATTAACTACTGTTTGAATTATTTATATTTCTGTGTGTATCAATTATTTCTTATTAATGTGTGCTTTTTAGCTTATTGATGAATTGTTTACTGTTAGAAACTTTATTGTTTTATGTATCAGTTGTATGAGATTTTTTTTCCTGGAAATATTGTACTTTTTGTTTCCTAAATAAAATAAAATAATAAACATTATATTCTTAGAACAGATGAAAAAGATCTGCAGAATTAGCTTTGCTCGAAAAAGTTTTTGTAAATAAACAATTCAATGGCTTTGTCTTCATTGCTAGTCATACTAACAATGGATTCTATGAACATAACAAAAACATCATAAAGGTCTTCTGACATATTGTTATGTTGTTTTTGTTATGCTGGCATCCCTTACAAAATTTCGTGGTAACATTATTTAACACATATTGGTAAGCAAATATTTATATAAGAACAACTCTTTATAAATGTCTGATAATTTTTTACTAAATGAAAATTTTACATTAAGAGTTTAATAAGCATTTTTACAGAAATATAATTAAGACTTTTAAATTTTAAAGTAATGCATGCATGCATTGAATGCAATTGAAGACGTCATTAACATGATGAGCTAGATAAAAACATTATATATTATCTAAAAGATAAACGTTATCTGTAATATTATAGAAACAAGTACTAACATGAAACAGACAACTTTTATTTTTTTATGTGTTGCTACAAAAGTTATAATAATATTACCATATAATACAAAAATTCTACTCTTCAAATTAAAATGTCTACACATTTAAGCAAAATTAGCAATTTTCTTTATTTCAGAATTAGTACCAACAATTTTATACATACTACTCTTGAAAGTTAAAATATTGTATCCTATATACACAGTGTATACACAGTGTTAGGTTATTTACTTCTTTCAAACAGAAGGAAATATACTTAATAATCTAACCATATAATAAAATGGTTGGAAAGTCAAAACTGTGCATTGAATATTTTTTTTAAAGAATACTTGGGGTGTGATCTACAATCGGTACCGAAACCAAAAATATAGTATTTAGAATTTTTGTCTGTATGTATGTCCGGGATAAACGCAAAAAGTACCGCATGGATTTACTTCAAATTTGGCACGAATATTATTAAGAAGTCGGGTCAACATATAGGCTACATATTATCATGCTATCACCTACCGGGAACGAGCAGTGAACCTTTATTTCTTCAACGCATTCTGTAACAATGTGTAATCTAACGACGCATATTTGAATGTTATGTTAATAACTATGTCATAAGCTAGCTTCACACTATAAATAAAGACATTCTGTAATATATTTACTATCAGCATTGCACCCATGCGAAGCCGGGGCCGGTCGCTTGTTATAAATAATATTACACCCAAACTCTGGATAAGACTTGAACCCACAACTCAAGAGCAGAAAGTAAACTGATAACAATACTAACAGACATCAACAACAACACTTACAAATTAAACAAAAAATAATAATAAATAAATTAGAACTTATAATGCAAAACATTTCAAGTACTCACCGATAAGATCAACGTCAATTGGTATCTCCCGATGTATGAACCTGAACCACTCGTCGAGAACAGCAAACTGAGCCGGGTGAAGGGTTCCGGTCCTCATCATGTGCTCAACAAAGCAATATCTAGCGCTAAATACTGATCGCTCCATTAACTTCACTGGGGTAGCCGTAGGCCGGCGATGCATGTCTAGCATCGTCATTGTAACGTACGATTGAAAGGGCATTGCCCATTTAACGGGATCCTTGTACATTAAGTCCTGAATTACGAAAAAGTATCGTCAATATTACACGAATATTTCATAATATTATGTATGTCGATTAATAAAGATAAACTCACTAAAAGATTCCACCCCCTTAGATTGCGCCATTCTTCCACAGGTTCAGTAAGTAGTGTTATATCTTCAAATTGTTGAAAATGTTCCAAAAATGTTGTTTTTCCGCTTCCGATATTACCCTCAACGAGAACAGTAAACGGTTTAGAATGAGGTGCGCTCATCTTGTGTAATAGTCGTTGAACTAAAATAAAAATATTTTCAATCAACTAACACTAAGAATGCACCCGGCACCGCGAACACGACACATGAATTGTAAGATTAACGCGGAACGCCTCAATGTTTTCCCGCCTAAATCGACCTATTGAGTTGACCAAAAATAACACACTCAAAAAGAAGCTGTCAAAACGGTAAAAGAGTAAATACACAAACCTTTGTGACAAAATTTAAAAATATTTCCTCGTATCATTGTAAATGGAAATAATATTCTTTTGAAAGTAAAAACATTATAATTATCAACCGTGTTATTTCCGTAAATCACAAAATTTTATGTTATATTTTAAATTCTTAAAGATTTGACCTATTTATTTACAAAAATACCGACATGCTCTTTCGAAATTACAGATTCAATAATGTTCCATAGAGTAAATAATCTACAACTTCAAATGTTTAAAAAGGTTGTTCTGCACGTAATGATCCAATAAGCATAAAGGCATAAGGTTATTCAGATTGTTTTCAAAAGTTTTTGTAAAAATTACGGAAAAAACAGTGTAATGCCTTTTTGTTTTTATGAGATTTAATATTGCGCATCTATAACCATAAAAAATCAACGATGGAACTTACTCCGTGGAAATCCTATTCTCAAAAAAAAAAAAAACACGTAGACAAACAAAAAATGTAAAAATTACCGTAAAGTGGAGAATAATGTTGAGTAAAGTTGATTTCAATGACTTCAAAAATTGCTTCAATCTAATTATATATTTGAGTTAGTTATAATTTATAAACGTTTCTTAATATTTAATCAATTGCTTAACAACGGATTAGCAAAAACCTCACTTATAACCAATTTTTTTGTTTTTTTTTTTCTCATCTAAAAAGTTTGTAATTAACGTGCTTTCAACATTCATTTATTTATTTTCTATTTACTTTTTTTTTAAATAAAATTAGACACTTATTACCGCTGATTTAACTTTGATACAATGAAGTAAGAGGAAAAAAATGTTGTTTTGTTCTATCCTATCTTTCTAACGAAGTTAGGGTATAGCAGGAAATATCTTGCTCAAAATTTGATACAGTCCGATCGGAGAGGTACCTCGACCTTCCAAAAGATTACAGCTAAATAATACTGCCTTCAACCAGTGGTTTGTTCAGTTCTTCTTGAGGTCAGTAAAGTGACCAGAGCTCGGTACTACGGTACGTTACGTACGAGCTAAGGCAATCTCCTTACGCTTACCATCAGGTGAGCCGTACGCTTGTTTATCGACCTAGTTGTATAAAAAAGCTAAAGGCTACAGATTGTTGGGTTAATCATAAAATACAGTGCCAAGTTATCTTGTCAAATAGATTTTTTTTTTTAATTTTAAAAATTAAGTTTTAGACTGAGGTTTTAGACGAGATTTGGTATCCAAGTTAGGCCTGAATTTATTGGAAGTTGGCTTGTTCAATCAGATCTTGACTGAACCAACTTCCCAATGTGCCAAATTTATACTAGAGGAGTTTGTATTTAGTAGTATTAAGTTAAGATCTAGTAATAATTTAGTATTATAATTTAGTTTATTTAAAAATGTTAAAATTGTTAGTTTTAGTATAGGATAAAGTATAGTATAGGACTGTCATGTACAAATGTATAAAAGTCCCTGATAAAGATATTAAAAAATATAAGTTTTACTTTTATCTACGTACGTACCACTGTAACAAACGCGTTTCATTAATTTATCTTCAAAGAACAAATAAGTATGTTACAACATATAATTTACTTTTTAATGGCATTTTTAAATTTAGACTTCATAAATTATTAATTTCAGGAGCCTTCTGATTTATTATATATTTAAAAATATATATAAAAATATTATGAAACTTTTTGTCGTAAAATAATGTTGAGTGTAAAGTTATAAACAAAATATTTACAATAAAATTGGTCATACGTTTTACGGCGGGAAAATCAATTTAACCAATCATTGTAAACCACGAAATCCATTGACAATTCTAGTATCTTGTCCGTAATATTTCGGCCACAATAATTGACGTGTTTGTCTCCCATAGCATTATTCTCCGTGTTTCGATACTGATAAAACGCAAGGATCTCATTTTATACAGTCTACTATTTATTCTAATTATAAGGCGCTGTACAATTAACGCAAAATGTTGTGTTCACGCTTATTAGGTAAGTTAAAAAACTTGTAATGAGTGTAAAATTAGTTTAATAGCAATGAACTTTTGTTGTACCGGTGTTTTTAATTCCTATTTTTTTTCATCTTTTCTTATAGGTGTAATATTATTTATTACGGGGTCGTATGCCCTGTATGATTCGTCTTCAGATGTAGTAGAGCTTTCTCCGAGTAATTTCGAAAGATTAGTTACAAATTCAGATGAAGTATGGATCGTAGAATTCTTCGCACCATGGTGCGGACACTGTAAAAACCTCGTCCCAGAATATAAGAAGGCTGCTCGAGCACTTAAGGTAATAGTTTATACTAATTAAGCAACATTGTTAACATTAAGGCATTCTATAAAAATCTGGACAGATAAAATAAAAAGTAATGTATATTTTTATTTTAACAGGGTATAGCAAAGGTAGGAGCCGTCGATGCCGACCAGTATAAAGATTTTTCTCAAAAGTATGGAGTCACAGGTTTCCCAACTATCAAGATTTTCACAGGAAGCAAGCATACTCCTTATCAGGGACAACGAACTGCTGAAGCGTTTGTTGATGCTGCTATTAAGTCTGCTAAGGAAAAGGCATATGACAGTCTCGGAAAGAAATCCAGCGGATCCTCAGATAAGGTAAACTTTTATAAATAACTCCTCAATAGTATATTAAAATCATTTTAACTGAGGTAGGGCACAGCAGGAATTTCCTGCTCAAAATATGGAGCAGCCCGACTGGGGTAGTACCTCGACAGCCAAATAATACTGTTTTCAAGCAGTATTGTGTTCCTGTTGGTGAGTAAGGTGACCAGAGCTCCTGGGGGGGGGGATTGGGTCGGCAACGCGCTTGCGATGCTTCTGGTGTTGCAGACGTCTATAAGCTACGGTAATCGCTTACCATCAGGTGAGCTGTATGCTTGTTTGTCGACCTGGTGGTATAAAAAAAATATATAACAAAGGCTAAAATATTAACAATATTTTTTTGTTTCTTCTACATTTTCATACTATTGGCAAATATTATATTTTTATTGGCTAAGTACTATTTCATACTAGAATATTTATAATAAGGACAATTGATTTAGCAGTTGTAAGTGAATCAATTATTAGCACGAATATTAGTAACAATATTTTAAAGTCTTATATTAGCCACAAAAGATGTCTCAACCTATCAGAACAAAAACTAGTCAATCTCTGTTACTACGGCTCCTTTTCTCAATAATGGAGTTCAAAAAATTATGTTTTTCATTTGGCTTGACTTGAATCAAACTGACAAACTTATAAGATAATTGGTTTTAATAATTCTATAATTGAACCATCATAAATAATATTGAACTAAAACATTTCTTTAACTAGCAAAAGTTTGTGAATAAATTATATGGTCATTATATACCTTGGAAAAATGTCGGGAGAATGAATCAAAACAAGCAAATTGTACAACCGTATACTACTACACCATTAACAAATCATAGATTTATTGAACTACAAGAACAATTGTTTCATGGAAGATTATTTAATAATATTAAACCAAAAGTTATCATAGTATCAAATAATAAAATTAAATAAAACTCTGAAATCAATTAAATTTTGCCTGATTATGATTTCAAAAAATGTGTGTTATTTTAAAGTTAAAACATAATATAAAATAATATGAATAAAGTATTTTTTATAGTAAGCTGTGTGGCTACGGCATTAAAGAATATAGCCACCCCCTCTCTTCCTGTGGGTGTCATAAGAGGTAACTAAAGGATAACACAGTTCTACTACCACCTTGGAACTTATAAAGCCGACTGATGGCCAGATATCCATTCAACTGCTGGCTTTGAAATACACAGGCCGAAGACAGGCAGCAGCCTATTCGGTGCGACAAAGTCAGCCTTGCGGTCATCAACCCGCCTTCCCAGCGTGGTGACTATGGGCAACACACATAAGTTCGCACCATTTTTGGCGCGAACTTGTGGAGGCCTATGACCAACAGTGGACTGCAATAGGTTGTAGTGATGATGATGATTTTTTATAGTAAATGATGTTAAGAAAAGATAATTTAAAGTTGGTTGAAAGTTAATATAATACAGATCGCTTTAGAAAATATGAGAATTAAGTATCTTTTGATTGTTTTTTCTTTAAATAATAATTTTCAATGATTAAAATGATAATAGAAAATCTTGTTAGTACATAATACAATAAATATTATTTTTGTTTTACTATATTTAAATATTTATTACTTTAAGTGGATAACTTTGTAATAATATCTTACTTACACGCTTAATACAAATTAAGCAGTTAACGGAAATATAAAAATAAAATAATTATTTATTTTAACATAATATATTATGTTAAAAGTGAACTTAAAGCCATACAGCCTCAAAATGCTCATAAAAGAATGTTAGCTACAAAAAAAAAATTAAAACTTAACTAATATAAGCACATTCCATATACTATACAAACATAACACACATATTTTATTATTATTAGCTAATTTATTGAGTACCTGAAGAGGCTAATGACATTTTATCTCGTCTAAACAATAAATTTTCTTATCTCAAATTTGAGAAATTATAATACTATGATAACAAGTAAAAAGTAAAGTTTAATTTTTAAAATCTTAACAAGCTATAGGTACATCTTAAAACAGTCGGAAATTTTTATAAAGATATTTAAAAAAAATTTAGTTTAAGAAATAATCCTTCTTACTCAATTGTTATAAAAATTATACATTAAAAAAACCTACGTAACGTTATTGGACACGTTTCGAAAGCGACGTCGCCCACAAACTCCTACGCATCCACTATCACTTCTCAAAAAGTTATGGACACGTCAGTGTGACCTTTATAAACCTTACTATTAATCGTATGATGATATATTTTATTTATAATAAAATAAAAGAACCGTACAACAGCTAAGTATGACTCGTATTTTTTATTGAAGCTTAGCTAAAACTGTCGAAAAGAAACTACAACCGTATCCCTATTGGTACATACTTTGAAATTAAATTTTGTAATTTTTTTTTTTAATAAAATATTAAAATAAAATATTCTACGCAAATTTTAATCTAATATATAGCATTTCGGTCACAAAAATAAAGTTCCGTGGATAGCGGCGTTACAATTATTTTATACAACAAATAACAACTAATACAAATATTTCACGAAAATAATACCATAAGCACATACAGATTTTTGCTCCACATAAAAAAATTATACAGTTTAGTATTTTTTCACTAGTTTTACTACAATTAGGAATCAGTGATAGAAATGTTCTAAATTGATAAAAAAGTAAAATGCTGAAGCATTTTTGCTTCATATCACTTTCTAGAATGTTTTTAACTACATTCTAATTTTTTTTTTAAGATGTAACTTCGTATAATAAATACACTTTCACAAAAGAAAGTGTGTATGTCAGCTCCGTCTCACCGCTGGAGTTACACCCCTACAGATCGACTGTCTAAATAGGCAAAAAAGGCTTACTAGTCTAAGAAAAAGATTAAGACCATATAAAATGTTAAATAAACGAGTGAACTCCAAAAAATTACGCATATACCCTTAGTGAGATGACTAGCCAAAAAGAAAACTATTAATACACTTGTTTATATCATTGCCCTTTGTTTTAGTTACAATGTAAAACAAAGACTTATTGTTTACAACTAAATTTTATATCGGTAGCCATTTTGCTAGTTTTAATTGAACTTTTTTTGTTTAATTAAATCAATTTAAGCTTGGTGTTACATTACAAAAAAAAAAAAAATATATCTTTGTAAAAACAGTCCTAAGAAAATATGTCTCAACAAACAACCAAACTCTAACGTCAAGAGATTCGTTTCTATGACAATTTTTAAAATCAATTATATAAGTATACCCAATTGAATTTGTTATAAAAGATGTAAATGTCTTAAGTTGATGCTGTAAACTACTTGTAAATGAAATTATATGTATAGTTAACACCAAAGGCATAAAAACTGTGTTTTTTTTTTTTTAAATATATAATTTGTTGGTGGTTCTTATTAAATTAAAAAGCATGATATTGTTCCAGTCTGACGTCATTACACTCACGGACAGCAACTTCAAGGAGCTCGTACTGGACAGTGAGGACATGTGGTTGGTCGAGTTTTATGCCCCGTGGTGTGGACACTGCAAGAATCTCGAGCCACACTGGGCCAAGGCTGCCACGGAACTTAAGGGCAAGGTGGGTTAATATAATACACAAATAATTATTCATTAATTAATTTGAAGTTCTGGCACCATTAATTAGTAATTTATATGGGCTAATTGTAAATTATGACACAAAATCGACGTGATCTTTCTACTACTCCCCTGTCTTTGTCACGGGCTATCACTTGTGTGGGTTTCTTTATTCCTGTTTATTATTGGTGGTAACTAAACAAAAAATATATACGTAATTGTAATCAAGGTGTACATATACTTATTAAGTTAAATGAACTTAAGTTTATTCCAATAATAATTCTTCATTTCTTCCTGTTGCAGTAAATAATGATTTCTAACGAAAGCTAAGTGCTAACTAAATTATACATAAACATATACATATACATTAACACACATAACATTACACTATAACAAAAATAATCTTTTTTTATCACCTTGTATTAAAATAAAATTCAAATTTAAAACTACCTGCAAAATGGCTTGTATAAAGTTTTATAGCTGCACTAAATTTAACAGAAAACTGTTACAGTTATACAATAGTTATATGACGTGCATAATATGAAAGATTTTTCACGGCCAACTTATTTATTAATTTCACAATTTGAATATGTAAATATTTTTTTATTTATTTGTATAAAGTACAATATTTATTTAATACTAGCTGCACACTGCGCGCGTTGCTACGCATTTTTTTTTCTTTCTTTTTTTTGTTGTACCAACTCCGAAACCTTTGTGGGCTCATGCACAACACTTTGCTGAAGATCATGACTTGCTCAAATGCATAGTTTACGATTGTATAAAGGACATATAGACAAAAATTCATTTTTATATATACGTATAGATTACTTGACTCTATAGACAATGGTCCGTCATGTCAACTGTATAAGTATGTAAAACTAAAATAATTGTTACACTTTCTGTTATATTTTCCTAAATATTTAAATTCATTAGAACCTACAAATTATTAGAAAACTTTTAAAGTAATTGCCGAATTCGTCCAGCTGCTCTTTAATTTTGCGTTTAGAAACACATTTAACAATTCATTTTTATTAATAGAGATTATATTTTATCCTTTTAATAGTGATATATTGTTTCATTTTAATATTACAAAAAAAAACTCAGTTTGTTTAATTAAGTGTCATTTGTTATAATAGGTCAAAGTCGGTGCACTAGATGCTACAGTTCACACAGCAATGGCGTCCCGTTACCAAGTACAGGGTTACCCAACAATCAAACTTTTCAACTCTGGCAAGAAAACGAGTGACTCAGTTGAAGACTACAACGGAGGCAGGACTTCCAGTGACATTGTTAGCTGGGCCATGGAAAAATTAGCTGAAAATGTACCAGCACCAGAAATCATTCAGGTAAGCTTGTAATATTATATGTATATCATATAATTGTGTTTGCTTTCAAACAAATAAAAACCCCTAGTAAAAAGTTATGAGGTAAGACACATAACAATACTGTTGAGTTGAGAACCTCCTTTTTTTTAAAAGTCTGTTAAAAATAGGTACATATTTTATACATATTATATAGAAAAAAAATGTGTTTGTCAGCCCTGAGAGGCGATTGGAGTTTTCTCCTTCACAGTGAAGACCATGATTTTTAAAAGTTAATATTTTCTATTTTATTAATTAAATTACACTTAAATAATTTTTTCTATACAACTAGGTCGGCAAACAAATCGTATGGCTCACCTGATGGTGTGCGATTACCATAACCTAATAGACGCCTGCAATACTACAAGCATCACAAGCCAGATGCCGACCCTACCATCAATGCCCCCAGGAGCTCTGGTCTCCTTGCTCACCACTGGAACACAACACTGCTTTAAGAGCAGTATTATTGAAATAATAGAACTCTTAAATATTATATATGCGCATTATATCGTTCTTTAAGGAATAAATTACAGTAAAATATATCAGTATATCTGTACCTATTTAGGAATTTTTTTTTATTACTTTTTTCATACATATTCGATACATAGAAACTTATCAGCAAAATATTTATTTTAGGTTGTAAATGAAGAAACAATGAAAGCGTGCAGTGAAAAGCCTCTATGTGTGGTGTCCATCTTACCTCACATCCTGGACTGCGACGCTGCTTGCAGAAATGGCTACATTTCAGTATTAGCTCGTTTGGGAGACAAGTATAAGGCCAAGATGTGGGGGTAAGTGCTATACTCAGTTTGGTATATCGAATTTATTTTTATTTAAACTTTCATATACATGATAAAAAAACTAAAACCATAAGACCTATATACTGTCAATGAGACAATTTCATCTCGACAATAAAATGGATAATTTATTCATCATCATCATCATCATCATTCCAGTCTATTGCAGTCCACTGCTGGCCATAGGCCTCCACAAGTTCGCGCCGAAAATGAGTGAACTTATGTGTGTTGCCCATAGTCACCACGCTGGGCAGGCGGGTTGGTGACCGCAGGGCTGGCTTTGTCGCACCTAAGACGCCGCTTCCCCTTCTTCGGCCTGTATGTTTCAAAGCCAGCAGTTAGATGGTTATCCCGCCATCGGTCGGCTTCTTAAGTTCCAAGGTGGTAGTGGAACCTTGTTATCTCTTAGTCGCCTCTTACGACACCCACGGGAAGAGAGGGGATGGCTATATTCTTTGGTGCCGTAGCCACACAGCACATAATAATATATTACTTACAGGATAATAATTTATTGCTAAGACTTATTAGGTCGTGTAACTACTTAATAAACTTCAAAAAAAAACTTATTAAATAAGCTAACAGGTAAATTCAGGTCTAGTCTTTAGATTAAGAGCTGTCATTTTGAAGTTAGATAAGCTAGCGTTATTTTTTTTTTTTTAACGAAATTATGTCAATAAATGGTCTAATTTTGAAGTTCAATAGGTTAGGATTATTATTTTTTCTTTGTTATGAAATTATGTCGATAAACGGTCTAATTTTGAGCTTAGATAATTCGACGGCTCTTAATCTAAAGACTTGCCAAATTCAGTTGTAAACATACCTTGTGTCTAAACTTCTACTTATATTTGACTGGTATTTTACATGTAGCCTAGAATTGTTTATAGTTAACAGGTTTTAATTTATTGCCTCCTCATTTAAAATGTTTAACTTTCGTTTATTTATAGATGGGTGTGGGCAGAAGCTGGTGCACAAACATCGTTAGAAGAGGCTCTTGAGCTCGGAGGTTTCGGCTACCCAGCAATGGCTGTTGTCAATGCTAAGAAACTCAAGTTCTCTACATTGAGAGGTTCTTTCTCTGAGACTGGCATCAATGAATTCCTTAGGTAAGAATTTAAATTTTTTTACTCTATGTAAATATTTTAAAGAAAATTAATTAGCAGAGCTTAGGGCCTGTTTCACCGGTTGTGGAAAATACTATTTGATGGAAGGTATCCAATTATTCCTTTTTAACATCGAATCCCACTACATTTGTGAAATATTTCTAATATTAACAGTTCCAGAATATAACTATTTTTTTTACAGGGACTTGTCCTTCGGTCGTGGTCAGACAGCACCAGTCAAAGGAGCCGAGATGCCAAAGATAATTACAACAGAACCTTGGGACGGCAAAGACGGAGAGTTACCCCCAGAGGAAGACATTGACCTCTCAGACGTAGACCTTGAGAAAGATGAACTATAAGTGACTTGTGAAGTGAACTGAGTGTTTTCAAGTGTGTTAACTATAAAACTATTTAGTTTTATAGACTTATCCTAAGTTACAAATCAAATTTATCGTATGAGTTGTTTTGTGGGTCTACTTTATATTTTATTTAAATTTGTATGCGTAATAGACTATTAAATATACATAGATTTCAGTTATATTGTATTCCAGTTTTGTTTTAAACTTTTATAATAGTTTACATATTTGACATATCTTAGAATCTATCATCACATCTCATTTCTGTTTTCTGTGGAAGCCTTTTCATAGTTTATAGAATATTTAGAATTCATTATATATAAGATATTTTTGTGCATTTTTTTACTAATTTATTAAGACTGTTGTAACTGGTATTAAGATTTATAATCAGATTTTGTATGGTTAGTTTGATGTAATGATTAGGTCAAGCATGATTGCTTGCATAATGTCTGGTACTGAAATTGCAGTTTTTAATACATCTAACATTTTTATAACTTTGCTATTAAACTATAAATGATGAATGTAGTTATATCTTCCATATTATTACATTTTTAATATATAATGCGGTCAGAAGATTTTAAGAAAATAAATGCTAATTATAATATACTGACATATTTTTATTTACCACATTGATCTTTTATTTTACCATTTACGTAAGTAAAAGGGTATCTTTAAAATTGTAATAGTAAATATAGAACTTAAGACGAGTATTAACTAATGAAGTCCTCTGGGGTCACATTGAAAACAAAGGCCAACTAACTGACATAGAGCACAGCAGGAAATATCCTACTCGGAATCTGGAGCAGCCCGACTGTTGAACTACCTCAACCTTACAGAAGATCACAGCTAAATAATACTGTTGTCAAGCAGTGTTGTGTTTCTGTGGTAAGATGAGCAGACCTCCTGGTGGGTTGGGGGTAGGTTCGAGTTGTTTGCCGACCTAGTTGTATATAAAAAAAACTCACACTTTTGAACAGGGTGATACGATGTTTCCAATTTAGTTACTAATCAACTGCCTTACGAAATTTTTACGAAATTTTGGCTGTCTGCTCTTGGTATTGCTCCCATCTTTGGGTAGGTGCCCTCAGTTTCGTTTTATGGTTCAACACCCGGGCCATTTTTTTCCAGCCCCAAAAATTAAAAGAAAAGGTAAAAAATCGATTATTTATGATCAATTTTTTCGGCTGACCATTTTTTTTAATTGTTCATTATTGTTAAATTGAATAATTTTTCACATTCCAAGTACGAGTACGTATGCTTGCCTAGCGCCGCTCCTTGAAAATGTCGCCCCGGGCCTTGGCCCTTTTGGCCCTGGCGTAATTACGCCTATGGGTGCTCTCCAATACTATCTAAAATCGAGGCCAAGAAGTTCGCTCATCTGAAACACAAACGTTTAGTGTTTTAAAGAACTCTGATTTGTTGCTACCGTCACGTTTCACCATCTCATCATTCACCTCAGAACTAGATATCATCCACACCAGATAGATGCATAGTATGCATCCATCAATATTTATATATTCATCGTGAAGCTATCATGTTTGTTTTTGCCGGGAACCAAACTGTGAATGCCCGCTGAGGTTTTTCCTAATAGCTATAATTTTGAGGTTTTCAAGCGTCGATTGTACAGACATTTTTTCAGACGTGTTGGCGCTGCAGTCACAGCACTGACTGTTGCTCTGGCCGTTGCGGGTTCGATCCCCGCTCGCGACAGAAATTTGTATTGGCCATACAGATATTTGTCGTAGTTTGTGCGTTTGCCCTTGTGTATTGTGTGTTTCGGACCTTCGACAAAGGCGAAAATTCTGCTGGGGCCGTTGAGTGCAAAGCATTTATTTTTTCCCTACTATAAAGCTGGCTATAAAATCAGTATTAAATTGACCTAACTGTAATAAATGTACCTAATGGGCAAAGGCAAAGACTTAGATCAAGCCCAGTAAGCATGGATGACTACTTACTATTGTTACTAAGAGGAACGTCATTTTCACATCATCAAAATGTTAACATACACTTATACACAACTTTCTATAGTAAAACTTAGGATGGAATCCCTTATGCTAGCAAATCTTTAAGTTTTACAACCTAAAAATATGTAGTGTAAGTCTATATGTTTGTAAGTTTTGCAAAAACCTTGCCGAGTTGACGTGGTTGGAACTCACATAACCCATAGAGCTTACTAATCTATCCCACTAATATACTCCCACTAACATTGATTACAAAGTACAATAGTTAGTGCTTTAATTCA
The DNA here is from genome assembly GCF_905220565.1 of Melitaea cinxia. Classification (NCBI taxonomy): domain Eukaryota; kingdom Metazoa; phylum Arthropoda; class Insecta; order Lepidoptera; family Nymphalidae; genus Melitaea; species Melitaea cinxia. The sequence continues at coordinate 3,230,499 of NC_059394.1, forward strand.
ATTCATTTTTAGCATTGTATAATTATTCGACTATACAATGATTGATGATCGATTCAGCCTGTAACATTCCACTGTCGGAGGGTAACCCACCACCATCCCACCACGCTCCTCCATTGTCGATTAGCGGATAACGTATTTATATAATTTGCGTGCAAGAAAGCCCTTGAAGCTTAGGAAGTCTGGTATCAGTGCGTAAACCATATGTACAATTTATTTACATAAGCTTTGTAATTAAATTATGAACGGTCACTGTCGGTCAATCATGTATGTATAGTGCACGCAAACGCATTATTTTTATCGATTTGCGTGTTTGTGCAGTTAAATGACAATATTTTTTTATTTATGTATATAAGAGGTACTATAGCATGTATGTACGTTTGGTATGGCAATTTTTATCTTTACATTTTGTTAGTCAATAGGTATAAATAGTTTATATGTAAAATAAATACAATAATAAAAATAAAAGGAAATGGTTGTTTTATTTAAATATTCGATCAATATTTTTTCAGTCATATTTTTTATATGTCTTGTGGTAGCTATTTCAATTAATGTTTTGTTAGTGTCCTGGCTATGGCATGAGGGCCTTATATTCAAAATCTATAAGTCACTACCACACTGTTTTCTTCAGATACTAAAATCATACCTCGACAGGAGAAGCTTCCAGGTAAAATGTAATGATGACAGCTCTGAGCTCTATGAAATCAACTCGGGTGTCCCCCAAGGTAGCATATTGGGACCTATCCTGTACCTCGTCTTCACTGCAGATATTCCAACAGATGATCTAACCATTACAGCGACATACGCTGATGATACCGCCTTGCTGTCCTCTCATAGCGACCCAGTAACTGCATCACACACTCTGCAAAGTCATCTAAATAAAATAGAAACATGGCTTAAACAATGGAGAATCAAAGCAAACGAAACCAAATCTGCCCATGTGACCTTTACTCTTAGGAGAGATACTTGCCCTCCGGTTAATGCAAGTACCTGGGAATGCACCTAGATAGAAGGCTCACATGGCGGAAGCACATCTGGGCTAAAAGAAAACAGTTGGATGGGAAACTTCGTGGTCTTCACTGGTTAATCGGACGAAGCTCGCAACTAAATAACACCAGCAAAATGTTGGTATATGAAGCAACCTTAAAGCCTATCTGGACTTATGGGATACAATTGTGGGGAACTGCTAGCAGGAGTAACATCGACATACTGGAAAGATTCCAAAGTAAAGCACTAAGAACCATGTTCAATATACCGCAATGTATTAGCAACAAATACATGTATCTTGACCTAGGCATAAACATTGTTCGTGAGGAAATAATCCGGGCAAGCCTGAAATACCAGGATAAACTAGCAACTCATGCAAACGAACTCGCACGGGCTTTGAGTGGAGAGGGTGGACTGCAGTACTGTCGACTAAAAAGACAAGGCGTTCCCAGTCTCGCCCGAAGATTTGTAGACTGAGCCAAGAAGAGGGTTTGCTGGAAATTTCAGCGATTAATTGGCTCTCGATGATAACAATAAGAGTATCGGGTAGTTCCAGCCAAACAAGTGGCTTATTGTTTTCGAACAGATAGCCATAAAGCAGAAAATACATCAAAAAAAAAGTTTCCTGGCGAACCTTAAATTGAGACAAAGCGGACTGTATATATCTGATTTATTAGCCATTCCGGGAACATAAATGGGAGATGCATTAAACTCAGGTTGACATTGTGAATCAATGGTAACCATCGTTCACACTCTTACCATAAATTCCTAGGTATTTTTTAATAAATTCTAGATGGGGTTTAAGAGGCAGGCGTGAACATAAACTTTCTTTTTAACTGGCTGTTGTAAAGGTTTAACATTTGGAGCTTACATGAGAACAGTTAGGTCATATCAACACCTAATGATTAAGCCCATTGTAGAACTACCGAAACACCATGGCCTCTGTTGCATATGTAAGACAGCACAATAAAACAATACTTATTTTGTAGACTGTAGGGTAATATAGTTAATATTAAAACTCTCATATACACTAACAATTGTAGGTCTTGCGAAGATTTTGTTGAAATTTAATAATCATTATTTGTTAGAATGTATAAAGGAATTTATGATTAAAAATTGCAGTTTAAATTTGTTTAGTTTATTTTATATTGTATATTGTTTTTTAAAATTAAAATAAAAGCCATAAATAATAATTTTAATATTGAGCATTTATTACAGATACCAATTATGATAAAAATCAATTAATAACAATGATTCACATTACAATAATTGAGGTAATAATGATCAAATAAAACATATTTTTAAGAAAAACTTAATTAATAAATAGGGCAAGTAATAAAAAATTTCAACATATTTACATGTCATTAGTACTGGTATTTCTAAAAGGCACCATTTTTTCACTAATTTATTTTACTTAAGCTATTATTTTACTAGAATAATCATTTTTATATACTAGCGATAAGTAAAAAATACTGATTTATTGCTAATGATGATTCAATTCAAAGTAAGTACTGATGAATCACTGGAAAAGCAAAACATACAAAATGATAAATCACTGTTTAAGTTATTGGGTTTGACATGTCATTCTTTTACAATAATAATACTAATAAGCACAAACACTCTTATGGTTTGTTTCACCTGGTGAGGATAACGCTATTTGACACAGAGGTCACCAGCAATTTATACTAAGCCAACTCATAAAAGTAAACTTTACAATAAAGGCTTATAGAAGGGTAAAACGTGATATCTTTTATATTAATTAGGAAAATTATTTGAAATATGGTATTTTTAATAGTTAATTTATTCATTACTATTTCACATTTTTTTTAGTACATATTAAAAAACACATTTTACCAAGTTTGCATAAAAAACAAACTTATCTAAAATTCAAGTTGGCGTAGTATAAATTGTTTGTGTAAAGATGATGGTATTATTTATTTATTCATCCTGCTGTCAGTCAGTCAGTCAAGTCTATTTCGACACCAACATTTTATACTAAGCTAATTCATAAAAGTGAACTTTACCACAGAAGCTTATAAAAGGTAAAAACGTGATACCGTTTATATTAATTAAGAAACTTATTTGAAATTTTGTATCTTTAGTAGTTAATTTATTCATTGCAATTTAACAATTTTTTTTAGTAGTAAAAACACATTTTATCAAGTTCCCGTTAAAGAAACCAACTTATCGAAAATTCGAGTTGGCGTAGTATAAATTGTTGGTGTCGATTTGTACTATGTGTAGTATAACTTTATGCACAAGTAAAAGCGACCCTCATACTAATAAAATAAATAATCAAAATGGTAATAAACACGGACATTCTTATTATTATTTATAAAATTTCATCACTTAATCGTATTACAAAATTACTTAAAAAAACCATTCATGAATGATATAATTATGCATATAATATGCTAATAAGTTCACAATTTCCTTAATTATAATTCAGGTGAAAGTAGAACAGTAGTTGAAAAATTTTGTTTATTAAAGCTCTAAATCTCAAAATTACAATGGAAGGAACACATGCACACCTTGATATAATGTATTCTTATTGTATAAATCACATCATTTTCCATGTTCATTTATATTTATTACTTAATATTAAACAAATTCACTTAAAATAATAATACTTAATGTATTTTCTAAGTACAAAAAATTTATGTTTTCTAGAAATACTAGCAATGGTACAATTTAAGTATTTATATTATTTGTTTTAAAAACTGCACTAGCAACAAATCAGTTTATTAATGGGCTTCTAAGTTTGCTGTTATGACAGTGTCTTCATAAAACAAGAAGTTACAACTAATCCTTAAGCTAAAGAAAACTAAAACAAGTCTGATACAATATGCACCACGTCATTTTGCTTTATATTATATTCGAGTAAAATGAGATATATTCGAAATATTGACAATAATGGCACCGCTTATTTTCATTTATCTGTTTCAAATGTGTACTAATCCTAAATATATTTTGTTCTAAGTCATTAAATAATATAAATTTATAAAAATTGGTCCCTTGCAGTCTTTTCCTAAGTCTCGTAACTTTTGTTACAATTATTATATTCACAACCAACAATAATAACACACTCTGTTAATTCTTTATACAATAGTCATTGACATGATCAATACCTTTTCTCTGCTTATAAAGATACAAAATTTACATAATCCCATGTTTAGATATGCATTTGATATTCGTTATATTGTCTTATCATACTAAGCTAACAATTGACATTTTATTAGGCTACAGAGGTCAGTCCCATCATATCATACTTTCGGTTCTTTTGACAAATTATGGGATAGCACATGGAGAAATAGTACATACCCATAATTGCCAAGACAATTGAAACAACAACTATAACAATACCCCATGCTGATAGCCCCAAACCTCTTCTTGCAGGGCCTTGGTCGGAACCTGACGCAGCATTTACTGCTGTTTTTGATTGAGCGTTTTCCTTATTTGCTCTGCTTTGATACTTCGAACCATATCCTCTACCGAAGCCTTCACAGGAATTTATGACCAAGTTTATAACTGAAACAGATGATAAAATACATAAACGTTTCCTTTGTATTGTTCATTATAAACTTATATTTATAAATTATATAACTCACCGAGTAAACCAAGGCAAAGAGGAATGAAGTATTTGAACATGGTTTTTTTTTTTTTTTGATCACTGTATTTTAAACGATTAGCATAGAATTTCTCGAGCTCGTAAATATAGATCGTTACAGAAAGTTATGAATAAATGTTTTGAAATCAAACTATACACGTATGTTTTGTAACAACTCAAAGTATTTTTCACAATTCCGAGCGCAAAAACAGCGTTTGTCCCGCTTGGCCGCTTCTCCAAAAAACAGCACCATAGTCAATTAGTCAGCAGCCATAGTGCAGTGCTGCCAACTTTATTTTTCAAAAGATCGTACCATAATATACTAGAAATTTTGAAGAAATTTTGAAGAAATTTAACGATGTTTTCTAGTAGAAAACATCGTACTTTGCTAACATTTCAAGGAAAAAAGGTACGTTATAAAATTTCAATAAAACGACGAAAACAATTTTTAAACGGAATATCATTATATTTTGAATTAATATTTATCATTTAAGGAATATGAATCAAAATTTTACATTAATAATTTATATATTTTTGGGAAAAGAAAAGTTACTATATTCTAAAATATTGGAATTAAGAATCTCCTCTTTTTTTGATAATTGGTTAAAATCAAATTTCAAATTTAAAAATAAACTTATATTTTTACTTATTAACCAACAAAAATGAATCTAATTAACAAATGTAATGGACTTAACAAAATTTGTATTACTCTTGTATTTTTTTTCACTAGTCACAGTCACTATCAGAGTCATTAGGCGAAGCAGCAGATGCAGGAGTGGAAGTATTTGGTATCCCTTTTTGGTGGTATCATCATACTTGACTTTTACTATTGATTAACTGTAAGCTTCAAATCATGAACAAGAGCTTTAAATGTTTGAATGTTATTGATTAAATAATATATTTTATCGTTTGAAATATACTTCGATACCTTATTTTTTTAATTATATGTATTTCTTTATTCAATTAAATATGGGTTTAACTTGGGTTGTCTGGAAAAAATGGCTAAATAGCCATAAGTCCGCCCATTGTACTTCACAGTCTGTAAATGTTTTTAAATGTGTTTATTGTTTAAAATGTAGTTGTGGTGTACAATAAAGTATAAATAAATAAATATGGTACTTATGGTAGTCTTAAAATTATCATTTTTGTTTTCTCTTTATTTCTAGTAGGCAATAACATTAACTATTAAACGTATTTCCGGTTTGACTTCAATTTGCTGGCGTGTACTTCCGTTGAGTGCGTTGAACTAAGTTGTCAAATGTCAAAAGAAAATGATACCGGCGATGGCTAAACTACAATTTTGCGTTTTATTCGTATTATATATCGCCATTAAGTGCGATAGTGTAAATGTGGATACTATTTCTAGCGATATTAAAATAAAAAATGTCGACCGATCGATCGATATTTCTTCGCAGCTTGTAAAAATAACATCCAAAGTAACATTAGAAAACACAGGTAAAGCGCCGGTAAAAAACTTCTTATTAGCAGTGGAAGGTGCAGCGAGGAACAACTTAGCTTTTATTGGCGCCAAAGATAGTAGTAACAAAGATTTAAAACTTGTAGAGACCACTGTGAAAGGTTATGGTCAAGTCAAATTTTGGCGTGTCGAATTAAAAGATGCAGTTAATGCGGGCTCCTCCGTAGTTATTTCAACGGAATCAGTGTATACTAAAGCATTGCAACCGTTCCCAACAGCCATTACCCAGCAAGAAGACCAACTAGTCAAATACAATGGTAATTTGTACTTCTATTCTCCTTACAGTGTGGCATCTCAAAAAACAAATGTCATCATAAATACAAAGTCAGTTGAATCCTTCACTAAAGTAAAGCCATTCTCTCAACAAGATGGAACAATTGTGTACGGTGCATATGCTAACATTGCTCCTTTCTCTGAAAAGGAACTCAGTGTACATTATAAAAACAATTCCCCCTTCTTGACTGTTACTCGTTTGGAACGTCTCATCGAAGTTTCTCACTGGGGTAACATTGCTGTTGAAGAGGTAATTGATATTGAACACACTGGAGCTAAACTTAAAGGTCCATTTTCAAGGTACGATTATCAGCAAGACCACCACAGTGGCCCGGCCAGTGTCCGCTCCTACAAAACCCTACTTCCAGCATCTGCGTCAGACGTATACTACCGTGACACCAATGGAAACATCTCTACATCAAACATGAAGGTCAAGAAAGATTCTGTTGAACTGGACTTAAGACCGAGATACCCTCTTTTCGGTGGATGGAGATCTCACTACACTCTGGGATACAATGTACCGAGTTACGAGTATTTGTACCACTCCGGTAATGAATACTTGCTCAAGATAAGAGTAGTAGATCATGTTTTTGATGATATGCAGATAGATGAGCTTGTTACAAAGGTTATTCTTCCAGAGGGATCGACTAACATCAAAGTCAATTTCCCATTTGCTGTGACGAGGTTACCGGATAGTTTACACTATACTTACTTGGATACAAAGGGTCGCCCAGTCATCTCCTTCACTAAGAAGAACGTAGTTGAAAATCACATTCAAGATTTTCAGATTAGATACACATTCCCACGTTTGCTTATGTTCCAAGAACCTTTATTAGTCGTCGGTTTCTTGTATGCTCTATTCTTGTGTGTTATTATTTATGTTAGACTAGACTTCTCTATTCATAAGCCAGAACATCCACATAAAGATTAATTTCATAACTGCTTTTAATCATACTATGCTGTCATATATAAGACCTCAATAATTGGTATTTATTTATGGTGCAGTGTGATATATTGCAATATGCAAATTAATTATAATATATGCATTGTCTCAAATTGTCTTGAGTAAAAATATGTAATAATTTATAAATAAACAAAATGTTTTATTTATTTCATCCTATAGGCATTACATAATTAACCTTAGTTTATTATACTAATCAAAAATTAATTATAGTTTCTAATACATTTTTTTTAATAATTATTCAAATTCGACTGCTAGCCTTGGTAAAATAACACTATATATTTGCATAAATTCTTTTTCAGTATATAATAGGATCGCTTTTATATTTTATAAAAATTAAGATAATTACTATAAAAAAAAAATAATACAGTACAGAAAGTATGGTATAAAAGACTTTATTTAAAGAATTACATTTACATATAAGCTATGTACAATAATATAAACTATTATTAACTTTGAGCATCAAATTAAATATTTTTTGATGTTATTTACAAAATGGTCACACATTAATTACATAAGGCATATTTTTAAGAAACAAAGATAATAGGTAAACATAGCTCTTAAACCAATTTAATATCATCATAATGGCAAAGCATATTTTCAATAAATCATTTAGTCCATTATTTGACAATGAACAACTATATCAGTCTGTAACAGCAAATTAAATTTTCGCCAATTTGTTTTATAATAAGAATCAACATTTCTTGTATAGGCTACTCACATTGATAGAATTTTAAGTCAGAAGTTTTGAGAACATCTGTCAGAAACACTACTAGGCGGTTTACAGTCCGTATTCAGATAATTTGAAACGTAGGACGACGGGAGCGCTTGTGCAAGGCAATATTGCCAGCTCGGTCACAACAGCGGTGACGAGACTCGACGGCGTGACGTCATACATCACGTTCAAAAGCGTCAAATTAGGGTTCGACCGCCAGTCTTTCAGAGGTGAATTTTCATCAGTTTTATCGATCAGATCGTCTGGATCACCTGTACATGTTAAAGATTTGATGAGTTTTCCTCACACAATAATGAAAATTTTAGTAATTAATATTCATTTAAAAATATATATATATTATAAACTATTATTATAGAGGTAACGAAAAAACTACTTTCTAGATCTCGATTAAATTTAAATGGAAACACATGACAACCACCAGCTTTCGATTTAAAAAAAAGAATAATCAAAATCGGTACGCCCAGTAAAAAGTATTTTTATTCAGTTAAGTCAGGTAGTGAGCAGAAGCTTATTATACTCTGCTCAAAATCTGGAGCCCATCTAGGAAAGTAGTTCAACCTTCTGGTTTTTCAAGTGTCTATAAATTTGAATGGAAACACATGACAAGCACCAGCTTTCGATAAAAAAAAAGAATAATCAAAATCGGTACGCCCAATAAAAAGTATTTTTATTCAGTTAAGTCAGGTAGTGAGCAGAAGGTTATACTCTGCTCCAAATCTGGAGCCCATCTAGGAAAGTAGTTCAACCTTCTGGTTTGTCTACCGTAACCTGGTTGGTCTACCGTAACCTTCTGGTTTTTCAAGTGTCTATAGACACTTGAAAAACCAGAAGGTTACGGTAACCGCTCACTATCAGGTGGGTCGTACGCTTGTTTACTAACCAAGTTGTATAAAAAAAGATTAGAAGTAACACACTCATAAAAAATATAGTTGAATTGAGAATATTTTTTTACCTTTTTTAAATTCGGTTAGCAAAACTAAAATCAAAACAAATTGATGCTTACTATTCACATCAGTACACTAAATGCTGCTTGACTGCTCTTTCGTTGTTTCACATGATTTCACAATTTTTGAAGGCAAACTTCATTACGGACGCTCGACTTGGAGAGTAAGCTGGTGAATGCGTGACTAGAGCTTTGATCGGGCGAGGCGAACGGAAGTTGAGAGGAAGATATAATTTAAATGGCACTAAAGAAGTTTTACTTCAGTCGTGTTGTCTAAAGCACGCTCGTCTTTATTCACATTACGGGCCTTATTTTTTGAGGAGTATGGTAGAGAAAGTGTAGTGTGTAAGTATATTATCTATTAGTCTCAGTCAGCATTTAAACCGATGCATCGAGCAGCGAGCATCATAAAATAATAAAGTGGGGAAACTCAAGCGACACAGACGTGTTTTAATTACCTACAATGATTACTACGTAGCACTGTACTAACACTACACAATACAAGGCGCGGTACCGCGGTAGAGCGGTGTCGGGCTGGGGCTCACCGATCTCGTTGTGCACGAAGGCGTCGGTCTGCACGGTGTCGGCGAACTTGTGCGTCTCGCACGCCACCAGCAGCGGCACGTTGTGCGCGCGCGCCGCCAGCGCCAGCGGCAGCGTGCCGGCCGGCGCCAGCACCGCGCCGTTGGCCAGCAGCGACGCCGCGCCCACCACCACCTTGTTCACCTGCCGCCGCCGGTCACCCTCACTTACTATCTTTTTATTTACATATAGAATACAATCGAGGGACGGTAAATTAAACTAAAAAAACATCTACATGAAGGATCAGCGCTTAATCCACCACGCTGCTCCGATGCGAGTTGGCGGATATGTTCCCTACTATGAGTAACGATCGCTATCAGGTGTACATGATTGCGACCGCCGCAGTAATGCGTGTGTGTGTGCGTGTGTGTGTGTGCTCACGTCTCGCATGAGGTAGCTGAGCGCGGAGATGTCGGCGTAGGAGCAGCGCACGCCGCGCGCGAGCAGGCGCCGCAGTAATGCGTGTGCGTGTGTGTGTGTGCTCACGTCTCGCATGAGGTAGCTGAGCGCGGAGATGTCGGCGTAGGAGCAGCGCACGCCGCGCGCGAGCAGGCGCCGCAGCATCTCCGTGGCGCCGCGCTGCAGCCGCGTGCCCAGCACGATGGCGCGGAACGACACGCCGGCCGCGTGCGCGTCGCACAGGATGCGCTCGATCAGGGACGAGCTGTGGGAGTTCATGTTGCATATACTATATTGATGATCACAGCCTATACAGTCCACTGCTGGACATAGGCCTCCACAAGTTTACGCCAAAAATAACGTGAACTCATGTGTTTTGCCCATAGTCACCACGCTGGGCAGGCGGGTTGGTGACCGCAGTACTGGCTTTGTCGCACCGAAGACGCTGCTGCCCGTCTTCGGCCTGTGTATTTCAAAGCCAGTAGTTGGATGGTTATCCCGCCATCGGTCGGCTTCTTAAGTTCCAAGGTGGTTGTGGAACCTTGTTATCCCTTAGTCGCCTCTTACGACACCCACGGGAAGAAAGGGGGTGGCTAAATTCTTTAGTGCCGTAGCCACACAGCACAACTAACATACTATATTGGCAACGAGGTAATTAATAGTTAGTAGACGTCCATTAATAACGGATTTTGCGTTAAAGCCGCATTTAAGAATTCAAAGAGCTTTTGCAAGTATTTGTGAAAATCCTTCATTTTTGTGCTACAAGCTTGAAATTTGTCAAGCAGGTAAATAATAGTTAGTAGTATGTCCACTAAAGGTCTAAAGGCTCTCGCAAATTTTTAAAAAAAGTCGTTAACTTTTGTTGCTACAAAACGCTTTAATTAAATTTAATTTAGTCTGCTAAAAAAAAATTAGGAAAAATTATACTTGTAAGTAGGTAAAATAGGGTCTAAGTTTTATGCAAAGTCCATAATTTTTAATTAGAAGCATGAAATTCTATTTTAGGACATGTTTAAAAATAAGTAATGTTTTATTAATAATACTATTTTATTTTTATAATGATAAAGTTTTATTGCTTCTGACTTAAAAAATAAGTAACATTCGAACAAATTTTATTCCTTCCAAACCTTTAAAAGTAAATTTCTTATTAGATATATTTAATAATAATTATAAAATAAAAATAATTTCTTACTAGCTTCTCGTTGATTAAAGACTTTGGGTTTAAATATGATGAGTAAATCTACAACCTACCAACCTACAATGAGGTTTCAGAAACAAAATTACAATTAATTTGATTCTATAAAGCATACAAACCATCCATAAGTGAGTATATTATCATCCGTAGAAATCTTGTTGCGTACAGCTATACTTATAGCCTCGCCCGCCATATCTATTTGTTCACGAATGTATCTGTCAATCTCCTCTTGAAGCCTCTTCTTTGCCTGGTAACAAATTAAATAATTATTTTTTATTTATTTATGAGGCTAATATACATGTAACTTTACAAAAAAAAACTATTAACATAACTAAGATAATATTGGATATATCATCAGTTCGAACAGGCCGAAGACGGGCAGCAGCGTCTTCGGTGCGGCAAAGCCAGTACTGCGGTCACCAACCCGCCTGCCCAGCGTAGTGACTAAGGGCAAAACACATGAGTTCACGTTATGTTTGGCGTAAACTTGTGGAGGCCTATGTCCAGCAGTGGACTGTATAGGCTGTAATGATGATATCATCAGTTACCAAGGCAAACGACTTAATGGCAACCGCCAATAACGCAAGATAGTGGATTATCAGAAGTGTGCAAATGATATAACTTATTGACAATCGCCAATAACGCAAGGTAATGGACCACCAGAAGCTAACAAGTCATATGACTTGATAACAACAAGGTAGTATCGACTCACATCAAACTCATCCACGTTGTTGGGCAACTGTGTGAGTTGGTGACGAAATGACTTGATGGCGTTGGTTTGTGAAGCGGCGGGTGGTCGCACTGACCACAGAAATTCCAAGCTAGCTGCTAGCTGTTCTTCTAGTCCCCTAGCAAATTCTGTCTTCGCTGGGAGGCTGTAGTCTCTCACCATCTGAAGTTGCATCGAGTTATTTATATCTATAATGAGACTAGACAGCATATCTTGAAACATGTTAATTAATATCAATAAGAGTAGTCCTGCTCCATAATAGGTGGGATCTTAGGCTTTTTTAATAGACTTTATTCCTGCTCTGTAATGGGAGAGGTGTTTACTTGACAGTCTTATATTTTTTGGCAGTTACATAAAAAAAAATATGGGTCATATTGTAACGTTATACGTACATTATTTATGGTAGTAATTAAAATATGTTTAAATTTAATATTTAAATACGTGAAATGATTTTTTCTTTAAAAAAAAAATATTAGTTTATTATAATTAAATGAAATGAAAATCTACAGTAATTTATGATACACTATTTTTATCATAAATTTTTTTTTTTTTCTACAAACAAATTATATAAATTCATCAACCGGCATTTATATATTTGCGCGGGCAACATTTTATCTTTTTTTTCAAAAATTCAAATGAATCTTTTGTCTCTGCTTATAAAAACGGCAGTACTGGTCGCCGCCGCGTCATTCATTTTTGGAAATTTGTCTCAAGAAATAGTTAACGCACATCACCTGTTTTATTACGGTCTCTTAATACGGTGGCTAATATATATTTTAGCATCGTAACCGTACTTTATAGAACTGTGTGATCCTTGCTTAGCGTTGTCTTGATTCAAGGAATATATATAGTTTTAGTGTTTATCGCCCCCAAACTGGGGTACGACGTTTGGGTCACCAATTTCAACGTTTGGGTCACCAAGTTCGACGTTTGGGTCACCAATTTCGACGTTTCCACCTAACCCCAACGACGAGAATACACTCCGCCGGGTCTTGAACTACCCGTTCCTGCCGCCCCCGGTCGAAAGCGGAATCCTGCCACGCGACTCCCGGGAATATCACCTGCACGGCGAACCAGGAGAGTACCTGAGCCGAACTGCATTTGGAGCTTGTGTGAATTGAGTGCTCGACCCCGCCCATATACGTACATATTTTATTCTACCTCACCGGGTTAATATTAAGCTAATAAATTTTTTTTGTTCATGGTACCCTGGTTTTATTTACTTCCTCAATAGACCAGGGGAACCGTGACAATATGAAAGTTGTTAATACTAACCTTCTTCAATGCATCTAACAATGCTATACACCTTGCATTAGATCCTGTCACAACACGAGATGCTAACTGAACACCCAGTTTTATGACCGCTGGATGTAAACTGAAAGAAAGAAATGCTTAATTGTTTTATTTATCTACTACTAGCTGACCTAACAGACTTTTTCTTTTAAAATTTGTGTGAAGTTTAGTCATTGAGTCTTCCAAATATCTGGACAATTTCCTAATTTTTCATTCCGTAAGGACTTTCTTCAAATTTTCAGAATACTTTGTACAAAAAAATTGTCAAAAAGGTTCAGTCTTTCTTAAGTGTTGCACTTAGTAACATGTCTAGGGTTTTTTTATACAAATTAGATGAAAAAAAAAGAAACTATATTAAAAGTAATTACTTTGAGTTAATAGCCATTTGTTTAAGAGATTCATTGTCATGTTCCGTGTACAGGTGTTGGAACCAGTTTACTTTCTGCGTACTATGTGGCTTCGGTTTCGATTTTTCTAATATCTTTGGTTTGCTTGACTTTTCCTACAAAAAAAAGGTTACTTTAAACAAATTTTGTATGCTCGCAAACAATTAAAAAAAAAAAAAATTGAATAGTACCATAGGAAATGACCAGCTTTTGATCAGAAAGAAAAAGATAAATTTAAATTGGACGTGCAGTAAAGTTATAAGTTATTGTTATTATTATTGTTATTTTAAAGTCTAACCAACAAAAAAAAGCTTTGGCTAACTAAAACCACATTACTGATATAATACTATACTATGTACTTCTTTAGGTTTTTCGATTTGCTTATTTTGTTGTTCTCTTTTTATTTCTAAAGCTTTTTGCTGCTGCGCAGCTTGTTTCGCTGTCCTTTGTGCTTCTTGCTTTGCACGTCTCTCTGCTCTTAATTCTGCTTTTGATTTAGTTGTTTCTTCAGTCTGAAAAACACATTTTTATTCTGTATATTTTAAAAAACTGTTAAGACAAATCCAATGAAAAAAAAAATATACAGATAATGTTAAGTTAATTTAAATATAAAGCAAATATTCAAATAAAGCAAGCACAAAACTGACCTTTTTAGTAGAAAAGTCAATAGCTATAACTTTATCAGTTACAGCTTGTACCTCTTTAGCAACATTTACAATATCCTTAAGTGTGTTGACTACATCTTTAACAGTTAAATCTGTTTGTGCAACTACTGTCGGTTTCACTTCACTATCTCCTGCTGGTTTCTTCTTAGCTTGTTTAGCTGCCTTCTTAGCGGCTCTTTCAGCTTTTATAAGCTCTTTAGTTTTATCTGCATCTAAATCTACATTTTCAGTTCTAATTACAGCCTTGTCAACTTCATCTTTACTTTTAGGTGGTTCAACTTTTGCTGTAGATGTTATCTCTGAATTTTCTTTTTTTGCAGGAGTTTTAGGAGTATTTGTACTGCTGTTGTTACTAGTAGCAGGTACTTCTTTTTTATTGTCAGCATTATTGGCGACAGGTGATTGGACATTTTCCATTTTAGGGACATTATCTTTATTTACATTATTTTTTAATTTTGCTTTTTGTTTAGCCAACTTTTTCGCTTCCCTTGCTGCCAGTACATCTTCTCTTGATTTCTCCAAACCATTTTTAGAAGACATTTTTTCAGTTTTATCTTCTACACTAGTATTTTTCAATGAAACCTCTAATTTTTTTTTGTTACAAGTAACTTGTGAGATTTTAGGCACAATTTTCTCATCAATAGGTTTAATATATTCTTGTGTATTTATATCAAGACAACTATCAATTTTCAGACTGTTTAAGGCTTTTGCTGCTCTTAACTTTTTCCGTCTTATTCTTCTCTTCTTGGCAGTTGTTATGTGAGTTGAATTACTTTCTTTTTCTACGTTAATGTTTTCCTAAAAACATATTTGCAAGCTTCTTTAAGTACCTAATTTAACAATATAAATGAGACTGTAAAAAAAATAGAGCTATAAATATATATATACATATATATATATGATGTATGTGAGATATTCATAACAAACAATTACACATTTACTTAAACATATAAGAATACTAAAACCGTTAAAAAACAAAATATTAGTAGTTCTTTATTTGTTAGATTTACTTTACAGAATTTTGGATGACAAACATTTTAACAATTTTCTTTCAAAACAGTGTTACAAGAAATTAATCTGAAATATATATATTTTTAATTCAAACATGAATGCTGTTTTACCAATAATGAAGAATTAGGCAACAGACAAGAATTAGATATGACTGTTCTTATATTCAAATTCAAAGGTTCTCCTCTAGTATAGGTCCAAACGTCCTATTTATAAATGACTAGTGATAATTTAAGTGTATATTTTTCTTGCTTAGCCGTGTTTTTCAAAACCATGTATCTATTTACAGTAGCATAAAAAAATTATATTTTACAACATAACCTTTTAAATATTCTACAAGCTATATCATAGTTTAATATTATACCTTAGATAAAGCCATAGCTGCTATTCCTTAGTAAGCTATAAAATAGATAAAATATGAGAAAAATAGACCATTACAGTTAAAACATAGAAGAAAAGCCTGAAGAAAAAACTGTACTCATCAACTCACCAATTTTTGACAAAAAAAATTTCATTAATGATATACAGGTTTATGCCTATAAATAAAATTAGGTGTTGTAAGTATTGTTTATTAAATAAAATTAACAGAAAACTTACTAGTTCAAAATAAAAATGACGAAATTATAATTTTTTTATTAATTTCAATTTTGAATGGCCATTTGTTACGTTTACGATATGACGTACAACAAAATGTTGCTATTCGCTAAATTACAGTTACTTCATTACTTGTTTATTAATTTATTTTTCACTAATTATATAACAGGTGAAAAATCTTAAACCCGTTGATAATAAAAACATTGTTGTTTATGTAGTTGTATACTTCTTATTTTACATATAGTATATTAATTTTATCTCTAATTAGTTATCTTTCATTCAATTGTTCATCTGTTTTAGGGTTTTGAATTAAAGAAGTATTGCCGTCCTTACGACACATGATCATAGTCGTAGCATGATTTGCATCCGTAATAATTTATTTATTTATGTGTTATTCAGATATTGTACTATTTGCAATTTTTAATTTAGGAAAAGAAGAAATCAATATAGATTAAAGAAGGACAAAATTCTATTGTACTTGTTCTCGCTGGCTTCGGTCTCAAACGCCTGTGTGTTGCATTTTATTGATATATAGGAACACAACGACAAAATACAAAATATTTTGTCAAGGTAAGCAAAGCTGTTGGATATACAATAAAAACATTTGTTTATCTGTGCCCATCCACTCTAATTTATATTTTTGTATATGGTATCATTCACTGTCCTCGTGTCCTCGATGGCGACTAAAGATGTCTGTTAATTAATTGCTCTGCTTTGTATTATTTAAGTCCGCGTGTACAAAATAAAGTATAGAAAAGCAAGAATATAAACGCCTATTATTAACCCAAACCCAATAAAAGCAATATACAAACTTAAAAAAAAAGTTCAATTGAAAATGGAAGATAATGTGTAGTAACTATACTTTTTAGCATTTTTTTAATTTGTAGAATTTCAACATTCACGCTTAAACCCAGGTCCTACATTAAAAAACGAATAGTTTTTTAAACCAAGCAATAAACGTTTACTAATACAGATTACTAAAGTATAGTGTAGTTACTTTTTGGTGTTTATTTTTACGCGCTTTTACTACATTCTATCACGCTTTTGCTACCTTCATCTGTATGTTTGTAACTAACGCCTTTGGACTTTATTTTGACCCACTTCAAACTTTCAAATTTCATTTAAATTTAGAGTAGTCTACTAAGTTTAAATGAAATCTGAACTCTCTTCACTAAAGTAGAGTTATCGAGGACCGATGACAATACACTAAGATAAGATTATTCCGTTTTTGTTTGTTTTTTTTTATGAAAGCGTGTTTTTTTAAAACTATTATTTATTCTTTTTATAGACCGGGTCGAATAATGAACATAAATGAACGTCTGGTAAGAGATACCAAAAAGAATTTAGCCACCCCCTCTCTTCCCGTGGGTGTCGTAAGAGGCGACTAAGGGATAACAAGGTTCCACAACCACCTTGGAACTTAAGGAGCCGACCGATGGCGGGATAACCATCCAACTGCTGGCTTTGAAATACACAGGCCGAAGACGGGCAGCAGCGTCTTCGGTGCGACAAAGTCAGTGCTGCGGTCACCAACCCGCCTGCCCAGCGTGGTGACTATGGGCAAAACACATGAGTTCACGTTATTTTTGGCGTAAACTTGTGGAGGCCTATGTCCAGCAGTGGACTGTATAGGCTGTAATGATGAAGAGATACCAGACTCCATTTTGGTAAACGAATTAAATTCATTCAAATTCTAACAAAAAGGTAGTTTGTAAAAGTTAATTTTTAATAGGTAGTTTTGTTTATAATACCAAAATGCGTAAGTAAGACGGATAAGACTTAATAAGACGGTAAGTAAAAATACTACGCCAAAGATACTTAGCTATATAAAATTAATATACTTAAGTCTTTTATAATTTAAAACTTTAGCTGTATATCTCTTTATTGGTGCTTCATAAACGTTTCTGTATTGTTGAATGTACGCGTTATACAGCTATACAAATATTAGAAACACGCTAAAAAAAAAAAAAAAAAAAAAAAACGAAATAAAACAAGAATATTACTTATACAATTATTTATAAAAGTATATGGTAATCAAATAAATAGATAGTGCTACGCGTTTACAATAAATTATGTAAATTTATAATAAAATGCATTTATTAATACTCATTCTTACAGCAAGTTATGTATGCTTAGGTACTATCAACTAACACAGTACTTAAAGTAGAAGAATTTTGGCAACAAGAAAAAATTTATTTAACTTTTAAATTTACGTATTCAAAATAACTTCTTACGTTCTAAGTAACATAGTTTATTATATAACTAATTACAAATAATATTTTTTTTATATTTAAAGTAAAATAAGTATAAAGTAACTATATAATAATTTATTTAATAACAAACTATTATTTTATATATTAATTACAGGCATTATATAAAAATATTCAAAAAATAATTAGGACAATTTATAAAATACGAAACACATAATTTTACATAGTAAGGCGTCGTAAGTAGTAGTAGGCGTAGTCGGTAGTAGGTATCTTCCATCTTTTTTTGATTTAAAAAATGTATGGAAACCTGCTTTAAAGATTGATAAATCATGTTACACCATACTCATATAGTTTTAAGATACTATAATGAAGGTAACTCTTGTTATGTTTTTGTCGGTGGTTGACTGCAACAACTTAAAAGTTATGACAAGAATAATATTTTTTTGATTAGATTATTTATTAGTATAAATTACAGCTCCATAATTAGGACTAGTAGCAAACACATATGATTTTGCTTTGGTTTTGTCGATTTTGCAATGCTTAACATAAAATTCGTCTACTAGTTTTTCAATATATTCATTAACTTTCGCTCTTGGGCATAAAGCGACGACGCAGCCGCCCCATCCAGCTCCCGTTAATCTTGAATGGACGTTCAATTCTCTCGATATTTCTACTAATATATCTAAATTTTTATGTGAACATTCATAAAGGTTTTTCAAGCTCTCGTGGCTTTTTGACATTAGCTCTCCTAGATTACTTAAAACGTCATTTTTACTACCCTTCAATTCAAAAGTTACGCCATTAGCAGATCCATTCGTTTTTCCGTTCATAGATTGCGCACAAATCTTACGAAATTCTTCTACTCTCATAGCTTCACCATATACATGTAAAGCTCTTTGTTTTAATTTAAATTCGTTCAAATGTCTCGTATTTGGAGTTAGATAAAATTCCTCCATCTCGTCTTCAGTAATTTCTAACATTTTACATACTTCATATTTTAGATAAATATCTTTCGGCAGACTACATTGGACAAGATTTACCATATCTTCTAAGCTTTTATTTAAAAGTTTCTGTACTTGACTCAAGGTAATTATAGTGTGATTAGTTTTTGGGCGTTGCGAATCCAACGATAAAATTTTAGCGGCCAGTCGACATTCAATAACTCTTTCATTATAGTCATTCGTAGCTGCTTTGTTGACTTCGGCTAAACTATGAGCTACAACGAAAGTAGCATCTTCAGGTAAAACAACTTTTGTAGCCTTTAAGGGGTTCCACGATATATATTGTGCGCAATACTTTTCTGCTAAGAATGCTATAGCCTGATCCATACCCCCTCCCTGAGTTCCGATATATCTTTCACAATTGGCACAAAGTGAAGCAATTTCTTTTTTATTTAAATTTTCTTTCTGAGCATATAAAAATGCTAAACAAACAGCACTGACTAGAGCCGAAGAACTCGATAAACCTGAAGCAGGGGGAATATTTCCATCTATACAAAGTCTAAGACCGTTGATTACCTTATTATTTAAATGTTCCAATGCTCCTTTTACACCGCATAGTACATAATTGTACCAAAAGGGTTTACCGTTCGAGTCTGCTTTTATAATAATTTCACTATACGGTTTTATTTCAATATCGATCTTATCATATTTACAGTTCTTATTACGAACATAAAGTTTGTGTTCTTTAATAAAACCCGCTGCAACAATTATATCTTGTTCTAAAGCCATAGGCAAAACTGGATAACCGCAATAATCAATATGTTCGCCAATCAAGTTAACCCGACCCGGCACTCTTGCGTAGAAATCAGGTTCACTTCCAAATTCATTATAATAATGTTCACTTAGCTTTTGTATTCGCTCTCCTGACGGAATATTTGTTATCGGTACTTCGTCACTATTTCCGTTCATTGTACTCTGCTTCTTGTTGTAAACAAATTAAAAATATTCACTGACCACACTGTGTACTGCCGCTGCTGGAATGTGACTGAAACTAACCTATTCGTTGAAATGTTATTATTCTTATCAACATATAGATTACAAGTGATTCGCTACGCTCTGTGGCTTTCCACAAGACACACACAGACAAAGTTTTATTAAACACAATATTGTTTACGTTGCTACACCATAAATTGTTTCTTCGTTTAAAACAATCTGGAAATATTAACTAGTAAAGCCTCATAATCACGTTAAAATTATCTCAATTAAAATTTAAATTATTTGAAAACATGGATATACGATAATATTTACGGTAACCTTGAAATCTTAAACATAACCTAAAAACTTAAACTAATGATAGCACCAAGCCACCAACTAATAGCTATTGGTCGCAATAAACTTGACGTTTATCGTCTCCGTACATGTGTAATATGTATTCGTGTCAATGTACTGTTACGATACATCAATATGTAGTGAAACAAGTTTTTGAAGAGTAGGTACCTAACTAATATTTAAAATAAATATATGGGAGCATCTGAGATTCTCAGCAACACATTATGATGACATGACATCAATATCAAAGATTAGAGAAATACCTACTCATTTTATCTTTTGAAGGTAGAAATGACGTCGATAATTTTTTTATACTGAAGAAATTTGAAATAAAAATAAATAATTTTGTAATAATAATTACTTTGAACTTTAACCGTAGATGAATGTTTGATGGGTATATGTAATTATTATATCTAAGTAGATATGTAATCACATTTCATTGTGACTTGCTCGGTACTTTATAAATGTAAGTATTGGCCATGTGACAAGAGAACCAGTATATAAGTGTAAATTCTATGGACAAGAGTGCTGGCGTATATACGGAGTAGGTATAGTACCTACACGTATAATCTAATATATAAAATTCTCGGTGAAATCGGTGTTTGTAGTTAAACTCCTCCGAAACAGCTTGACCTATTCTCATGAAATTTTGGTTGCATATTGGGTAAATCTGAGAATTGAACAACATCTATTTTTCATCCCCCTAAATGTTAAGGGTAGTCCACCCCTATTTTTTTTTAATTTTTAGATAAATTATTTATTTTTTATTTTATTATGATTTGGCGTTGAAAAATACATACAACCCTAAATTTTCACCCTTCTACCACAAACCCCTATGTTTAAATAGCGTTTAGCGGCAAGACAACGTTTGCCGAGTTAGCTAGTGTAACTATATATGCAATACTGTATAATGTATGGATTATGGAAAAGTACAAAATGTGTATAGATTAATATATGTACTCGTATAATACAACATACAATAAAACAAACTAAAAAAAATCCCCCAACGCCTATAAAAACTATTGAACGGATTTTTATCCAGTTTTTTATTGAGAAAACAAACACTAACAATTATCATCATATTTCAATCAATTTAAAGCACATTAATTAATGATATATCTAAGATTCATTTATGAACCTCTCTTTATTGGTGAAACTGCATTTCTGGTGTCGTTTCTGAGTTTATCGCTAACAGACAGACTTGACAACTTTGATTTATAATACCTATGGAGTGATAGTGAAACATTATTTGTACAAATTGATACCAATATTTAGCTGCTACGTTATCAAGTGCTTTTAACACAATAATGTCGACAGTACCTAATACTTAAGATTAAAAGAACTTAATTATCAATGATGTTCGATTTCTCAAGAGCCCAAAAGTGGGGAAAGGTTTTATCAGCTATCCTATAAAATGAAGTGTACCATCAATGCTAACAAACTTGACCAGTATCAGAGTATAATCAGATATAACGTATTGTTGATTGATTAAACTACACTGTACTAAGCACTCGTTACTGACCTGACTGACCGTGTGACAAAGGCTTGTCTCATACTTGTATATAAGAGAAGGGTTGGAGATTATATGCTAGTGCCTTCACAGCAGGCAGGTATATTTTAATTTTAAGCTGGGACTTATGCTTTTGAGTTTTGATTAGAATATAGCCACCCCCTCTCTTCCCGTGGCTGTCGTAAGAGGCGACGAATGGATAACAAGGTTCCAGTACCACCTTGGAAGTTAAGAAGCCGACCGATGGCGGGATAACCATCTAACCGCTGGCTCTGAAACACCCAGGCCGAAGACGGGCAGCAGCGTCTTCGGTGCGACAAAGCTAGCCCTGCGGTCACCAACCCGCCAGCGTGGTGACTATGGGCAACACACATGAGTTCACGCATTTTTGGCGCGAACTTGTGGAGGCCTATGTCCAACAGTGGACTGCAATACGCTGGAATGATGATGATGCTTTTCAATGCTTAGGACAAATACCTATTTCTTAATTAATTATTGGATTCAGCATGAATCGAACCCACGGCCATCGTTCTTAAGCTAAGTCAGATAAAACCAAACAGATATACTTGAATAGGCATTTCATATGTTTATGTGCACTAAGGATGCCGAATCATTGAAACTTAACTATTTTATTAAATGATTGATGATGATTATTAGTTATTTTTAAATACTATGATACAGAAAATAAATAACTGCACCGACAGTTTCGAAATATGTGATATCAGATTACGAATTTATTGCAGTTCATCCTCGAAAAATGTTCGCATTGTCATTTCATTGGGCTTCAAATCACAACGATTCTAAATAAGTTTCACTTCAATACAAAAATAAATCTGTTTTTTTTTGTTTGTGTAATTTATAGCGACAACTAGTCAATATATGAAGTATGTATAGTTAGGAAGTTTATGACATCCTATCTAAAACCAATATATATTTTAAGTACACCTACAAAGAGAATTATAATAATAAAATATGCTATACTAACTTGACACCATAATGTCAGCCAGTCAGTCAGTCAGCTCAGCCTATTGCAGTCCACTGTTGGACATAGGCCTCCCTAAATTTGCGTCAAACATCCCGGTTTTTTGCAATCCTCATCCAGCCTACACCGGCAATCTTACGTAGATCGTCGGTCCAACGGGCCGGAGGACGACCCACACTACGTTTGCTAAGACGTGGTCTCCACTCATGGACCCGTCTGCTCCAACAACCATCGGTCCTGCGACACAGATAGCCAGCCCATTGTCAGCCCATGTCAGTTACTTTCGTTCTCTCTCGGACAGACTCATTTCTAATTCTATCTTAGAGAGACATAATGTGTCAGTTAATACTTATTCCTATAAATTCTGTTTCATTTAATTTGCTTTAAGAATCACTATTTTTCTATGTGTGATGCCTCAAACTTTACAGAAAAATTGAAAATCATGAATGAATTTAGAATTAATGGCTTTCACTAGTGCCTTGAAAATCATGTTCAAATCGAATTATACGTGAAGTCTGTCATTTGTCACTGTATTCTAGCGGTGGGCGTTATTTAACGTAATCGGTTTCAGTAACTAGTTACGAAGCTAATAACCATATACGTAGTTTCGCCGATACGAATGTAACGATTATTTTACGTACGCAGTTTTTTTGCGTACGCAGTTTTATCAAAAACTTGACACAACGACCGGCGCATAAGCGTTTTGCCTAATAACGTAACAGGTTACTAATATTAATCATTACAATACGCAGATACGCTTACGCGTAGGATAAAAAGAGATGGCTATAAGTACTATAGATGCATCTTTGTTTTCGAATATGCTCATGGGATTTTGTACGCAATTGACTATGAGCTTAAGTTTATTTTAATACGCACAGTTTTTTTAAAGAAATTTTAATTTCGGTCGTGTTTCTTTTTAAATATTTTCGAATTTACTATTTAGCATTAAGTTAAGACAGTTGACGAGTGATTAATTATTAACGATTAATGTTATTGTCTCGTGTTGAAGTATATACTAAAATAGTATGGGTTTTTTGTTGTATTTTTAATTATATGTATGTATTTCGAAAAATAATTAAAAACTGTACATAAAATCAAATGAACTTCTAAATACGCCTGCATCGATTATTATGACTATACAAAAATCAAAAAGTAATTTAAATAACATGTTTTGCAGCCAGTCGTAAGCCTGGATAAAATATGAAGGGAAGTTAATTTAATTATACTATCTATCAATATTAACGTACGTAACGGCATTCGTATATGTTACAAGTTATAACATATAACTACTTCATAACCATAATACAAACAAAAGTAATATAACGTCGCCGTCCCGTACTGATACTGTATACAAAAATAACTAGTTTCGAAAAATAAGCAGTTTCGAAACTAGTTACGCGTATCCACGAAACTACGTATAACCGATTACACATAAAAGACGTTACGACCCACGACTACTGTATTCGAAATCATACTGTTTGTATTATGAAAATATAATTGTAAGAAGGTTCGGTTCGACGACTCGCTCGACTTTATCCTATGTGAAAAAGTCTCGATACGAGTAGCTATTGTAGTGCGCAGCTGTAAAACCTATCTGTAAATCTATGGGGGTTGTGAGTGAATATTTCGCATGGATTGAGTAAAACTTAATTGAACATAATTTTCCAGGAATTTATCGTTGCGTTTTTGACCAATCGAATGAGAGATAACATTCACAATTTGACATTGACAGTTGTTTTTTAAAATTCCCGCCATGTTTTGGTGAAAGCAAATTCTGACCTTTGACCAACCTCTGACCCACCTATATTTTGTGTGCGAAGTGGGTGCGATTGGTTCGAACAGTGGCGTCATCTACGACGTCGAGCGATCACTCGCGATGACCACGGCTTTAGGTGGAGCGATTTGAACGATAGAATGGGCGTTGCGGCCGTTGCGGACGCTTAGTGGAACGCGACCTTTGTAGACACTTAAGAACAAAGAGCAACACGGAGGGGAGTAGCCATGTACAGGCGTTCCCCTCTGTCAAGGTATAAGGCCAAATGGCCATATGCAAACAATAAAACTAGTTGCCGCCGCACTGATCACTAGACTAAATCTAGTTGCGCGATTGAATCAACGTCCTTCAAAAAATGCCAAATTGTCCTGTTTTTTACTGCAAAAAAAGATCTGCCACGTCAAATTGACTAAAACATGGCTTTACCTTTCATACGCAAGTATTTTTTAATCACATTATTACTTGTATACTTCTTTTAAACCTTTTTTAAACTTAAAAATTACAAATATTATCGTTCGTGTTGACTCGATTTGTTCACCAACACAGACCGCTCGCCCGCATACAATATGCGGATCAGTCGAGCGACTGATCGGAGTCTATTTCCGAGAAGTCACTGTCGCCGAGCGATAGTGTTGTTACCGGTTTGTTTGTAGATGGTTATCGATAAAAATGGCAAAGACAAAAGAGGAGACAACATTTTTGAGATTTTGATTTATTTAAAATATTATATTGCTAGCTTTTTTTAATAAACATAGTTATATAATAAAATTGCATTAAATTAAATATAATACACGTATTATGAGTATTAATACATTTTACTAGAATTACTTAATGTGAACTTCCACCATAATGTTTTATACGAAAATTTGGCAGGTTTTCTAAAAATCCAAATTTAAGCGATACATGGAAAAAAATGGTAATAACAGATTAACCTGGACGCCCACAAAAAATAGTGTAATTTGTTCAGATCATATCAATACAACTAACTTTTAAGTGTTCGCGAACAATAGAAGGATTAGTCGAGGGCACCAAACCAACACTAACGCCACACTGTTTTTGTCCCGTAAGTTTTTTTTTTGTCTCATGTACAAGGTAATCAAGATATGGTTCACTTTAGTCATAGTAGTGAAATGAAGCTTAGATTTATCAACTTTGAAAATGAACAATGTCCATCCTTTCAGAGTCATCAACAAATCATTAAATCTAGCAGATGACAAGCTATCATCTTATGATGCCATTAGTGTTACGCTCCCTACTCCCGATTCGTTGAAATCACCGTGCACATCATCAACTCCTCAAAATGTATGTTAACTTTAAATCGTTTATTGTAGAATGGCATTGTTTGGCACAACAACGTTGTACCAAACGTATTG
The DNA here is from genome assembly GCF_905220565.1 of Melitaea cinxia. Classification (NCBI taxonomy): domain Eukaryota; kingdom Metazoa; phylum Arthropoda; class Insecta; order Lepidoptera; family Nymphalidae; genus Melitaea; species Melitaea cinxia. Next base: position 3,256,451 of record NC_059394.1, read on the forward strand.
TGGCATAATTATAATAGTTAGACATAGACTGTCGCGACACTTTTTAACTGACTTCCAAAAAATGTCAAAAATCCTGTATGTTACTTCAGAACTTTTGACTGGGTGAACCGATTTTGATGATTTTTAATTTAACAGAAAGCTAATGTTTATCATGTGGTCGCGTTTAAATTTCATTGAGATCTGATAACAACTTTTTGAGTAACCTTGATAACACGTATATATTACGTATATTTTGATAACGCGTATATATTACGTATATTGTACTGTATTTTTACTTGTCGATGTAATTGAAGTCAGTTTTGTTTTCGTTTGCGAGCAAATATAATTATTGTAGATAATGATGTGTTGTACAAAGTCTTACTACATTATATATTTCTATTATTATTAGTTTTTGCAGCGTACGCAATGCAAGGAATTTTTTAGGTTATTTTTTATCCCTTGGGTTACATTATTGGAGTTTTAGTAAGGATCCCTAAGATTTTTGAAAATATAGTATAACCTATGTCGCTCAAAGATAGTGTAGCTTCTCAACGGTGAAATGAGTTTTTGAATCGGTCCAGTAGTTTCGGAGCCTATTCAATGCTAACAAACAAACAATCAAATCTTTACTCTTTATAATCGTTTATTTTACATGAAGATGTTTGATTTGTAGTATATAATAAATTAAGTCTATTTTTATAATAACATCTTACCTTTGTATCACTTTAAAAACCTTATTACTCTAACCGAGTACTTGAATTTATCGATAATGCATATCGACAGTTGTTACAACCATAGCTCTAAGCAACTTGTCAGTGTAGTTGCGACGTGTCATTATACTGTAATGACACATAATGTATCTATGTGTGTGTGAAAAATGTAAGTGTGACTTTAATTTAGTATGTGTGAGTTTCGTAGTGACAGACGATTATGTTTGTGTGGGAATTAGATAAAGTGTGCATGTGTGTAATTTCCCCCCGCAAAAAATGACAGACAATTTTGTATCGGTAGCAGACGCAATGGCTACTCCCCTCCGTGTTGCTTTATGCTTAAGAAGATAAGACAGATACAATAAGTATTACTATACTCTGTGGTAGAAGACAAACACTTAGCAATATAACAAATTGTTTGTTTGATTGATTATCGCTGTTTTTGTAGCTGTAAATCCAATGTATTTTTACTATTTTTGAAAGTTAAGTTAATATGGCTCACATGTTAGATTTCAAGAAAATATGTCGAGCTTGTCTCAGTGATGCCGGGCCTCTTAGAGAATTGTTTACAGCTTGTTCCGCTGGTGTATTTAAGTATTGTACTTCCGTTGAGGTACTTGTAAGAATTAACTTAAAAACAGTAGTTTTGTAATACCGAGAAAGGCTTTTTATCTACTTAATCAAAGAAAGAAGACTATAAACCCCGTATATATTGTAGTTTTCTTGGCCTTGAAATTCTATTGTCTTGAATATATCTAATTATACCTACATATTGTTTTGTTTATTTTTAATTTACTTAATAAGATATTCTTCTATTTTTGGTCCATAGCGTACCTAGTTATACTTTAATTGATGATTATAAAAGACAATTGAAAGAGAAATTTCATTTATTTCAACAAATTTTAAACATACTCATAATTGTAATAATCTAAATTCTTTATTAATTTATCTTGTGTTCAAAACCAATACTTTGGCTTACATTAATACTTAAAATTATTTAATTCGCAATGGACCTTAATCTGGAAATATAGATTTCACTTTTTTGTAGTTAAAATAAAAATAATGATATAAATATATACACAAATAGTAAATATGGAAAAGTAACTTATCATAGCAATTTTTTATAGCAATTATAATACCTTTATTATTAATAGTATTAATCTACAAACAGATTAAAGGGTCTTCTTGCTTTAGATTTCAGATATAGATCCACTACCAAAGTTAATCTGCCAGACATGCTTAGACTTGTTAAATAAATTATATTACTTCAAGCAAGTGGTTGTGAGGTCAAATGTTATACTGAAACAGCAGTGCAGACTACAGGTATAACAGTTATTTAAATATGCAATTTTTTGGCCTGATTTATGCATTTCTGATAAAACTAATTAGCCTATTCTGTTGGGTAAAAGTATACACTATATATGTTTGTATTTGTAATCTGTAAATCTAAAAATTTTGGTATATTATATGTACATTATTGAGGTTCTTAAGATTCTGATTTATTTCCTTTTTATAAAAGGTATCAGTTACATAATTATGTTCAAGCTAACTTTGTGAGCAGATGTTGAACCAGACCCTTAATAAAAACGAAAGTAATTTGAATTCGACACTATTCAAATGGACAAAAAAAAATGTACAGTAAACTGTAAAACCTTACTTAAATCATCAAGCTAAATACAGATTAAAAATTTAAATACACAATAAAATTTCATCTATAAATCAAATATATAACTAAATGTAAGATAATCCACTAATTAACTGAAACAGGGCATAGCAGGAATTTCCTGCTCAAAATATGGAGCAGGCCGACTGGGGTAGTACCTCGACCGTACAAAAGATCACAGTTAAATAATACTGTTTTCAAGCAGTATTGTGTTCCTGTTGGTGAGTAAGGTGACCAGAGCTCCTAGGGGGGGGGGGGGGATTTGGGGATTGGGTCGGCAAAGTGCTTGCGATGCTTCTGGTGTTGCAGGCGTCTATAAGCTACGGTAATCTCTTACTATCAGGTGAGCCGTACGCTTGTTTGCCGACCAAGTGATATAAAAAAAAAATGTTGTCTGTTTTGTAAAAATACATTAAGTGTTGTACAATAAAATAATTAAATTAACAAATAATGAATATTGTTATTGACTTTTTTTTTAATTTTATTCATAGAATTTACAGAGTAAAAATGATCCCCAGCCAAACGATGGGAGTGAGATAGTTGAAGTCAATATCACAGAACTCAACGAAGAGGTGAAAATGCATGAAAATAATCTTTCAAGTGATAACGGCGAAAATTTGGACAGTACAGAGAAACCCTCGGCTGATGCAATACTTATAAGGTGAGAACAGTCTTTATGTTACAATTTAATTAATAGTAACTGTGTCTGGCTATTCTATATACATCTACAAGAGAATGGGTAGTTCTTTAACACCTTACTGTTTGAAGTGACACTTCTTAAGAATCATTGTGATTAGAAACTCGATGAAACGAAAATGAGTCACGATAAAGAAACAAACCCATAAATTTATAGGACAGAATGAGATGAAATATATTACACAGTATTTTATATTCTCGGTGGAAAAAATCTCTCTTAGGTTACTTTCCAGAAATTTAACTTCTCCCATGTGTGATAGGCATACACACTCACACTTTTTCTTTTTATACCTGGTTTATTTTTCATCTAATATTGAAACTAAATTTAGAGTCTCTAAGAGTATCTACTATTGACTGTGATAGAAACATTGAGTGACTTGAATGCTAAAATATGCATTTCATATCTGTTTATAATTAATTAGTTCTTGTCAATGTAGCTCAACACTTGAATAGTTATTCAAAATCAAAATTAATTATAAGTAGTATTGTAATATTTTACGTTTTAAAATTCTTACACTTGGATAAAATATGTTACAGTCAAATCCTATCAAGGCGAAGAAGACGAGGGCCCGGACGACCACCAAAAGATCCCGACGGTCCTAAAAGAAGGCGAGAGCGCATGAAGTGTATGAAATGCGGCAAGAGTTTCCAGAAGTATGAAAATTTCGAAGCACACATGCGTGGACACTTTGGAAAGAAGGTAAATTATTGCATTGATACTCTATACACAGCTTTTAGTATCACATAACCAATGTAAATGATCAAATCACTTGGTAAATATTATTTGTTTGATCAAACGTTGAGTTTTTTACACATTTGTTAAACAGCCTATGTGTATTGAAGGGAAATTTGTTTGAAATAATCTTGAAGGTGCATTTATTGTTAGCAAATATGTCAATCAACAAACAATACCGCCTAATGGCCGCTGTACAATTTAAAATTAATCTAAATCAAAACTCATTACGTATTTGTATGTTAATCAAACATAAATTTGATTGTTTACAAGGGTCTGTAGTTGCTTTAATCGGTTCCTGTCTGGGAGTCTGATTAGTTTTTGCTTCTGGGGAATCAACGTACACAAATAATAAGGTAATCGTCAATTCCAGCCTGACATTAAATGCAAGCACTGCGAGAAAACGTTCCTGTCCCTTCGGAGCCTGAGCAGCCATGTGCGGATACACACCGCGGTACGCAAATATCAATGCCTGACCTGCGGGAAAAGCTTCGCATACTTGAACGTTCTCAAAAACCATGAATTAATACATGCTGGTATCAAGAAACACCAGTGTCACCTTTGTGATGCTAAGTTCGTCCAGGCTTACAATCTAAAGGTTTGTGCCAAGATATGATGGCGCTACGTGAGGCGGTTATATATCTGGCAACATGTATAACTGAGGTAGGGCACGGCAGGAAATATTCTGCTCAAAACCTGGAGCAGTGGGACTGGGGAAGTACCTCAACCTTACAGATTACAGCTAAAAAATATTATTCTCAAATAGTATTGCATTTTTGTGGTTAGTAAGGTGACCAGAGTTCATGTTTCTGGTGTAGCAGGCGACTATAAGTTACAGTAATTGCTTACCATCAGGTGAGCCGTACTTGTTTGTAAAAGGACTTAGTTGTATAAAACAGAAAAAAGTCTGCTGTGAGTAACATATGGATAGAGTTCTAAGCTTTTTCTTCATTGAAGTTACAGTACAGCACAATATAGGTAGATCTTAAATAGGCAAACAAATAATTCTCTCATAAGTTTTCCACGTTCAAGGCCTCACTTGAAAGCAACAGTAAAGGTTTGTGAGTTTTTAATTAAAAAATTATGGAGTGTCAACATCAGAGTATGGTAAGTATTTTTTGATCATTTTATAATACCTAAATGTAATGAACACAAAACTTCTAACTAAAATGCATTCTAAAGAGAAGTATTTGTACATATGATGCTTTTTGTATGCACAGATGCACTTGGAAACGCACAACAACCAGAAAAACTATAGCTGCTCTCAGTGTGGTAAAAAATTTGCACAGCCAGGGAACCTGAAGATTCATCTCATACGTCACACGGGCATCAAAAACTATGCTTGTACTATGTGTGAAATGCGTTTTTACATAAAGGTTTGTTTTAAAATATACATATTAGTGTACAATATTAGATAGAAATATTTAAAAATAGAAAATTTTGATTAATACTAGCTGATAGCTATATATGTTATTAACCCCATATAATACCCTCCCTTATAACGGAGGGCTATGAAAAATAGATGTTGGCCGATTCCCAGAGCTACCAGACATGGACACAAAATTTTATAAAAATTGGTCTAGCCGTTTCTGATGAGTATGGTAACTAAAATTGTGAAACGAGAATTTTATACATAACTAGCTGACCCAGCAAACGTTGTTTTGCTATATATGTTAACCCCCTTAATCTCCTCCCTTATAACTTAGGGGTATGAAAAATAGATGTTTGCCGATTGCCACACCTACCCGATATGGACACAAAATTTTATAAAAATCGGTCCAGCCATTTCGGTGGAGTATGGCAACTAACATTGTGAAACGATAATTTTATATATAAGATATTTAGCATAAATCTATAATATATATAAACGCGAAAGGTCATTCATCACGAAATCTCCGAAACTATAACACCCACAAACTTGAAATTTGGCAGGTAGGCTCCTTATAGGATGTAGACATCCGCTAAGAACGGATTTTACGAAACTCAACCCCTAAGGGGGTAAAATAGGGGTTGAAAGTTTGTATGAGAGTCCCATGTTTTTGAAGTAAGAGATTTGAAATTTAAAATGTATGCTCTATAGATGGTGAGGAGGCGTTCAAATAATGTATAGTTAGAAATCAACCCCCTTTTGGGGTTAAAACGGGGGATGGTAGGTTGACTTACTCATCACGATATCTCCGAAACTATAACACCTACAAACTTAAAATTTGGCAGGTAGGTTCCTTATAGGACGTAGACATCCGCTAAGAACGGATGTTACGAAATTCGACCCCTAAGGGGATAAAACGGGGGTTGGAAGTTTGTATGAAAGTCCTATGTTTTTGAAGTAAGAGACTTGAAATTTAAAATGTATGCTCTATAGATGGTGAGAAGGTATCTAAATTATTTGCCTTTAGAAATCAACCTCTTCTTGGGGTTAAAACGGGGGATGGTAGGTTGACTCGCTCATCACGAAATCTTCGAAACTGTAACAGATACAATCTTGAAATTTGATAGATAGTTTCTTTATAGGGTGTAGACATCTGTAAAGAACGGATTTTACGAAATTCGACCCCTAAGGGGGTAAAACGGGGGTTGGTAGTTTGTATGAAAGTCCTATGTTTTTGAAGTAAGATGCTTGATATTTAAAACGTATGTTCTATAAATGATGAGAAGGTGTTCAAATAATGTATATTTAGAAATCAACTCCCTTTTTGGGTTAAAACGGGGGATGGTAGGTTGACTCACTCATCACGAAATCTCCGAAACTATATCAGCCAATAACTTGAAATTTGGCGGGTAGGCTCCTTATAAAGACGTAGGCATCCGCTAAGAACGGATTTTACGAAACTCGATCCTTAAGGGGGTAAAACGGGGGTTGGCAGTTTGTATGAAAGTCCTATGTTTTTGAAGTAAGAGACTTGAAATTTTAAATGTATGCTCTATAGATAGTGAGAAGGTGTTCAAATATTGTATCTTTAGAAATCAACTATCTTTTGAGGTTAAAACGGGGGATGGTAGGTTGATTTACTCATCACGAAATTTCCGAAACTGTAACAGCTACAAACTTAAAATTTGGCAGGTAGGTTCCTTATAAGGCGTATTTTACGAAACTCGACCCCTAAGGTAAAATGGGGGTTGAAAGTTTGTATGAAAGTCCTATGTTTTTGAAGTAAGAGAATTGAAATTTAAAATCTTTGCTCTATAGTGAGGAGGTGTCCAAATAATGTATCGTAATCTATATATATATAAAAGAGGAAGGTCACTGACTCATTCATCACGAGAACTCAAAAACCGCTGGGTGATCCATCTATCCAGCATGGACAAAGATAAAATTTTGGCAGGGAGGTAGATTTTAGTAGACGTCCGCTAAGAACGGATTTCGCGATATTCCACCGCTAAGGGGATTTGATTGAGGTTGATAGTTTGTATGAAACATGTACAGCAGCTATAAGTTCGCCTGATAGGTTGTTATTTATACTACAGCTTGAAAATAAAACTAAAAATGTGATGTATAGAGGTTTTATAAAAATAACTATAAAATTACACTAAATTGTGCCTTTTAAAAAGTTACTCAGTGTGATAAGCATTTCAAGTCACTGAAATAAAAAAGAATTTGCGTTAAAAATCTTTATAGTAATGCATATCTTTATAACCACGCGGACGTAGTCGCGGGCGACGGTTAGTGTATTAAAAAACAAAGTCCCCAAAAGTGTATGTGACCGATTCGCTCAAAATCTACTGAACGGATTTTCATGCGGTTTCACTGATGGAGAAAGGGCTTCAAGAGGAAGGTTTACGGAACGGCTAAGCCGATTTTGATGAAAGTTTCACTGGAATGTTCCTGGGAAAACTTTGTGACACACTGATTTCAACGCGGGCGAAGCCGCGGGCACAGCTAGTTTTTCATATAAGTTAAGCCAACATAAAATGTGACATGATTATAAAGGCAGCTATTTTATAAAAATTATTAAAACAAACTTATTTTAATTAAAAACTAAACTTTCAAATGCTTAATAGAAATTATTTGCAAGTTATATTTATTTTCGTATATTTTTAATATCAGTGATTTTGTGTTTCCAGGCTGATCTTGTAAAACATATGAGATCTCATTCTGCAGAGAAACCCTTTTCATGTCAGCTCTGTGATAAAACTTTCAAAAGTAGAAGTTTTCAAGCGATACATATGAGGACACACACTGGTAAGTTGATAAATTTTCAATTTTACTTGAAGTACTTTACATTTATCAACTTGATCTCGGTTTTATTAGTTTTCATTTTAAACAAAATTATTAACGTTTTTGAATATCATATCAAAAATTGACCGCTCCAGCGGGGTTCGAACCCAATTTTTGATATGATATTCAAAAATGTTTAGAATTCCTAATGTGTGGGTAACACAAAAATAAAATCGTACATATTAACATTATTAACGACTATAATTAATTAATAAACATATAATTAATAAACGACTGCCATTTTTTTCACTATGTAATTATAATAGGAGACAATATTGAGTTTTAAATAAAAAATAATTGTGGTTGCTGGCAAACGAAAAAAAAAAACGACTTCAATTACATAGACAAGTAATACAACGTAAGTAGACGAAAAAAATTAACAAACGAACTAATCGTCACTACGATTTTCGAGGGTTTCCCTCGATTTCTCTGGGATTCAATCATCAGATCCTAGTAATTAGATCCTAGAAAGAAATATCAAAATCGGTTCATAAACGAAGTTATCTCCGAACATACATAATATACCGTATATATAAATATATATATACGGTCGAATTGAGTAACCTCCTCCTTTTTGAAGTCGGTTAATGATTTCAAGTGTATAAAATTATCCAAATTTTATATTAGTAAATATAGTATCAATTGATATTTATTAAATTGTAAAATAGTTACTAACAATATTTCTTCTAAAATTAAACCAGAAAAGATGTTTTGTAATCTTCACATTTTCATTTTAAAAAATGGCCAATGTTTCACGTTAGTTTGGATGTTCTTGCGTAAGCTATTGGATCCAAAAATGGAATGGATCCAAAAATGGAATGGATCCAAAAATGGAATGGATCCAAAAATATAAAATAGAATTGAAGAAAATTCAAATTTAAATTTTTTATATATAATTAATTATTTCTTAATATGAAATAAATAAATTTAAAGAAGATTTACAGAAAATCACAAAGTGCATAATTAGAACTAATATTAATATAATAGAAGTATACTCTAACATACTTTGCATTTGAATCAGGTCATTATAAAAACTTTATCAAGATTAGTAGCATTATGCAAGCGTTTATGGAATTCCCAAAAATGCAGATCAAGTATTTTTAATCTGCAAGTAAAAAAAAACCAAACTCAAATAACCGAACAAACCAATAAAATATCCCTATCTCCATCTTATCTTTTGTACTGTTAGAATTATTATTAATAATAGTTTATCTCGCGTATAAGTTTCTTAGCCAAAATTTAACCTAATTTGGTGAACTCAATAAACACTGTATAATTATGTTTTGTTTATTGTCGTCAGCTTACTAAGTATTATGTATATATGTATGTATATGTTTGTATATGTTTGTATATGTTTGTATATGTTTGTATATGTATGTATATGTATGTATATTTGTCGGAAGTATTGTCCGGCGGAAGAAAATTTTGCCGCTCTCTTATTTAGATAATTTTATTGAATGTATATTATACATTACATACATTTCGGCACTTCACACGGCATCTTCGGAGAACTTTTCGGCAAAAACAGTGTCATCATTATTTTGCATTGTACGGGTTATATCTATACATCTATACAATAAATAAATAAATAATAGAGTGTCTCTTTGTAATACTCAAATAGCTTTTTACTAAATGCATATGGATGGATTTATTTTTGGCTTATCGCTTTTTTACGTGGTACCAAAGTCAACAACGGTATTTATGAGGCTAGAATAAGTACAATAGCAATAGTTATCAACCACAGAATACGATTCTGGATGAATAAGAGCAATTTTTTACTCACCGGAGAGTTATAAAAAAGTCCAGATCTTTTTCTCTGTGGTTTTGCGATAGTAAATTCTTGTTGTCTGATACTCAGAATATTGGTCCGAATCAATGGTTTCAATTGAAAGATAGGATAGCTGTCTCTTCTTGTATGTAAAAGAAGTTATTCTCGCTGATTATTAGTCATAAACGGGGAATTCCCACAAGTTAAGATGTTGCCAGTCGTTACAAAATATCATTGAAACAAAAGGGATTCCCTGACTTCGCCACAAAATAAGTGATTAAAAATTCCGTACTCCTTTCATTCGGTTCGAATTTGTAATTGCGATAAAAATAATAATATAACATGGTTCAAATATTTCAAAATATTTTTATTATATAAGTATTGTTAAATTTTGCTGCCCCCCTAAAAGTGCCGCCCGGGTCGGGGCGCCCCTGCCGCCCACTACGCTACGCTACTGATATTTGTATCTGTTTATGTCTGTATGTATATATGTATGTATTTGTATAGTATGTATATGAATTATTTGCTCTTGTATATAATATAACGATTGTCATTAATTTTAACTTATTTTTTCTCTTTTTTTTTCTCGTAATGTGAATTTTAGTAATACCCAATTCTGCACACCTACAAACATCCGCTCTTGTACGTCCTAAGGTTGGCTGGTAGAGAATGCTTTTATAATTAAGCCCACCTTTTTACCTATTCTTTAATGTATAGTGCAATAAAGTATCAATGAATAAATAATTTACTGATAGGCTTTCAGAAATTATAAGCTATTTATTTGAATAGTAATATGATGTCACATAACATTATTTTCACTGTCCAGGTGAACGACCATATGCTTGCGACTTGTGCCCCAAGAAATTCATGGCAAGAAAAGATCTCCGTAATCACCGCATGATTCACACCGGTGAGAAACCCCACAAGTGCCAGCTCTGCAATCAGGCATTCATACAAAAGTGTGCCCTCAATAGACATATGAAGGGTCATGGTAAAGCTAATGAAGATGCCCAGAACTTAATCCGAGCCCCGCTGCCACCGGTGAATAATACGCCATCATTGCCAGTTACATACACTCAGTGGCATAACTGATTGTCGTGTTGTAGTGATGGGACACAGTTTTATTGATAGTGAAAGTATATATTGAGTGTAAATGAAGATGCACAGAACTTAATCCGAGCCCCTCTACCACCGATGTTACCACTTGCATATACTCAGTGGCACAACTGATAGATATGTTTTAGTAATGAGACTCATTGTTGTGGAAGATGAAAATATAATTATATTCGTTTGTATTTAGCTCTCTCTAATTGAGGATCTCTAGGTGAGGTTCTTTATATTAACTATCATTTGTGCTTAATGTCAATTGATTGTTGTATAAATGATGAAAGTGTAACTCAGTTATGTGTCCTAAATTGTTTGTACAAAATTACCTTTTGTGATAAAATATTCTTCTGTATCAGAACATTTCTCAAACTTTTTTATTGTACTCCATCAGAAATTTAAGGATTAATGAAATGAAAAAAACGTGTTCCTTAGTTTTCCGTGATAAAGGGTCTATGCCACATCATTCACCAATTTTATTTAGTCCTCATCAATGTTGCTTAAAATTTCAATCATTCCTTCAGATAGCTTAAGCGCCCATTTTGAGGTTACTGTTCACTTCGAGAACCTATGTTCTGTACACCTAACTAAGGAATTAATTATATATTGGTTGTGTTTTTTTTATTTTATTATTATTAGAATATTGTTGCCTTTTTAAAACTATAATTCTTTATCGTGTAATGTTTGATCTCAAAATTTTTAAATAATTATAGTATTTGGATTAAAATTATAAATAAATAATAGTTTCAAAAGAAATATTAAAATTTATAGAGAAACTTAAAATAAATGTATATAAAGATTTCAAAATTTCGTGGTTTCGTAATTTTATAGTTGTGAGTAAATATATTGTTATAAATCTTGTAAATAGTGTTAGGAAATACAAACATTATGTGAATCATTAGCAGAATATTTTAATGTTGGGATATTATTATTTTTTTTTTATTAATAATGGCAGCTGTAAAACTTTGTACATTTTTCCACAAAAAGAATTTGACCTTTATTTTATTTAAGTTGTAAGTATACAGGTATAGTTCGCGTCATGTAAAAAGAACGCTGAAAAAAACTGGAGGGAGTGCGTTTGCGCATGGGTATACTCGCGCACAAAAGTACTACTGTTTTATTTTTTAATTAGGCTTTCACTCGCGGCTTCGTATAATGGTTATTGGTAGGTACATTAAAAAATACTAGAAATAACAGTTCGAATAGTATTGCATACAATTTACCGACGACGCTGAGGAGGCTTATACCACGGTAATTTCTGCAGTCCTGCCGTGACTCTTTTGCCTTGTACAATGGGACGATTACGGCTTTGCACCAGTCTCCCGGTAATTGCCCATTTCACCAGCACAAATTGAAAAGGCGGTACAGCTGGCTAGCCACTATGCAATGTCCGGCTTTCAGCATTTCGACGGTAATCCTGTCATACCCTGCAGCCTTACCTAATCTCATACTTTTCACCGCTTTCATAATTTCATCCATGCTTATCTCACTTTCATCACCATTTATACTCTCTTCCATGGCAGGTGCCGTATGTTGTACCTGCATTTTCTCTCTTTCGAACAAACTTTCAAAATACTCTTTCCATCTCTTTAACACACATTCTTCTTTTATAATGCTGCCAGAAATTATTCCTTTTTATTGTTACTAGGTTTTGGGTTTTAGTTTCGAAATGAGACTTTTATGTAATAGATATATATATATATGTGTACATTGTTGTTCCGTTTGGATTCAATTTCGATACGTCGCGTTGGCTACGTTCTGTAAGTTTGGTAAGTTTTTTTAATCTTTAATTGTATAAAGTTAACTTTTTGTCTTTGTGCCAGTTTATATGTTGTGATTTTTCAGTATTTACAACACTTGAATGTTTATATTCAGGATGATATTGTATTATCGACTCTCAATAAAGTTTTGTATAATTTTATAGGTAGTTAATATTTAGAAGTTATCAAATTGTACACATTGTGTTAGCTGATAGCTGTAAAATATTGCATATGATTATGTTTTGGAAATATTACCTTAAAATTGTTTTATTTTAAGTAGTGTTAAGAATTTTTTGTCCATCTGCAATCTATGCAAATCCAGTGCAAAAATTTTATTGCTGGATCTAAGAAAATTTTAGTCAAAGAAAAATATATTTGTTATTAAATAAATTTTAAGTCACATAAGTTCTGTAAAGTATTTTATTCATTGTATAATATCACACAAAACGAAATTTATGCTTAATGCTAATAAATATGTAAACTACGAAATATATATTTATTTCATTTTATTACAATTAATTAAAGGTTGGTTATGAATTTTCATATGTCGTGTGAGTGTTCCCCTTTGTGTGAAGCTGTGATCACAAATTGTGCATTTGTGTGGCTTTTCTCCTGTATGAGTGCGATGATGTTCCGACAAACGCTTTTTTGATATAAAACTCTTTGGACAATAACTGCAGGTAAACGGACGTTCTCCAGAATGTATTCTTTGATGTTCGATGGAAATTTGACGTGTCGAAAAAGATTTATCGCATATTTTACATTTAAAGTATTTCTTTCCTTCATGCGTTTGCAAATGCTTTGATAAGTTGTATTTATCGGTGAAAGGGTAACTGCATATTTGGCAAATGTATTTTCGTCCAGTATGACATCGAGACAAGTGAGACAGTATGCATTTCTTTGTAAAGAACTTTTTGCCGCAATGTTCACATGTGTACTGACGCTCTCTATTTTCTTTGTGGGTTTCTAAGTGACTCTGGAATGGATATTAAAATGGAATAATTATTTAAAATTTTGAATTCGTGTATATGGAATAATTTTCTATATTTTTAACCGACTTCAAAAAAGGAGGAGGTTACTCAATTCGACCATATGTATATATATAAACTTCGTCGTTTATGAACCAATTTTGATAATTCTTTTTTTGTTGGAAAGGAGATATCCTAAGTGTGGTAGTACCATGATAAGGAAACCAGGATCTTAAGATGGGATCCCAGAGAAATCGAGGGAAACCCTCGACAATCCGCATAACTTTTTACTGGGTGTACCGATTTTGATGGTTTTTAATTTAATCGAAAGCCGATGTTTATCATGTAATCTTTGATAATGCGTATCTACTTTTTTCGTCTACCTACGTTGTATTACTCGTCGATGTAATTGAAGTCGATTTTTTTTTCGTTTGCCAGCAAACACAATTATACTAGCTGACCTGGCAAACTTTGTTTTGCCATATATGTTATTAACCCCTTTAATATCCCCCCTTATGACTTATTGGTATGAAAAATAGATGTTGGCCAGTTCTCAGTCCTACCGGATCTGCACAAATAATTTCATAAAATTCGATCCAGCCGTTTCGGAGGAGTATGGTAACTTACATTGTGACACGAGAATTTTATATATAAGAAAGAATATAAGATATAATTTTGTTTGTTTTTTAAATCTTATATTGTGTGCATATCAGGTAGGTCAACTTAAACATATGACTTATAAAAATTTGTCAAATAGTATAAGGAAAAATAAGCAAGTTCTTAGGAATGGGAATATATGGGGTGGTAGTGCAATAAAAACTTATCATTAAAATTTTGTAAATAGATGACATCGACTACATAAATGACTGGTGACCCCCATGGCGTTCAACGTGTTAAGTAAATTCTGAACAGATTTGAAAGTAATATACAAATACTCTATTGTTCTCTAATTGTACATTTGTCTTATCGTTAAAAGAGCGTTATAATTTATGATTAGAATTAGCATTTTTCGAAATCTATATTTTTTTATCGAAATTTTTTCTTAGATTTAAAAAATAAGTTAACGCAAAAATGCAAACAAAAAAGCATCTTTATAGTTTATACAGCAATATTTAACAAATATTTCGACATATATATCAATACCCACATATAAATTATTGCTGGACGTATAGCTCTTTCCGCATACATTACAAATGAACAGTTTTCTTTTCTTATGTAACTTCTTATGTGCAAGTAATGACTCCCTGCTGGTAGTTATTTTCCCGCAAGTGTGGCAAGTTACATTGCTGAGACTGACTCTTGAGTGCCAGTTAGCATGGTGTCGTCGTAATCCACTCCATGTTACAAATGTTTTGTTGCAATGCTTACATTTGATTATCATCTAAAATGAATTAAATGATACAAGACAAGTCAGTAAGACTGCACTACTGCGCTAATCACAACTGTATTGTATTTTAGACAACTTTGATTAAATATACATCCTACAAAAAAGTTAAATATTTTAGCATTGATGAATATTATGGCATTTGATATTGTGATATTTCTTATTCCATTTCATAAGTTGTATATAGTACCTACTAACTTTAAAAATTTTCTATATGACTAGGTTGGCAAATAAGCGTAGGGCTCACATGATGGTAAGTGGTTACAGTAGTCTATAGACACCTGCAGTACCAGAATAATTGCAAGCGCATTGCCAACCTTACATTGATTCTCCTCAGGTGCTCTGGCAAACTTACTTGCCACAGGAACACAACACTTGAAAGCAGTATTGCTGTAGCTATGATCTTCTGTAAGGTCAAGATACTTTTCCAGGTAGGCTGCTCCAAATTTTAAGCAGGACATATCCTACTGTGCTCCAACTCAATAAGCTAATGCTTATTAATAAATACTACTTTAACCTTTTATTTAAATTAACTTACAATTTTCTTTTGGTGTATTGATTTATGAATTCTAAGCTCGTCAAATTTTAAAAACTCTTTGTTACAAAACTTGCATGTATATTTTTTCCTCCTTTTCGAAAGCTTAATTTTTAGTCTGAAAAACAACAAACTTATGATGATGAAGCTCTTTATAAATATACTTTAAGAATGAATATTAACAAATAATAAATTAAAATACCTCTCATGATCTTGGTCCGTATTACCAGCACCAGCTAATGCTGCAGTATCAAGATCTATAAAGAATTGGGTGAAATAAAATATAGAAACACAGTTTTTTGATAAAATACATATTCTTGTAATTAAAATGTATGATTGTCCAATATATCTGGACCGTTAAGTATTCCACATAGTTTTAATTTACCATTTTCACAATTATTCACTAATTCCTTGTGCTTCATTACTATATCTTCGCTACATACATTGTCAGTGGTGAAATTTATTTTTAAAGGTTCATTGTCAAATGGCCAATCGTCTATTTCATCATTGCTTTCAAGGGTCTCCTGAGGCTCAATTACTTCTACTTTATTAACAATTTCTTTTTTAACAGATCTAAACGTTATTAATATTTTTTGGGATTTTATACAGGTCCTTTTAAATTCCGAAAATTTTGATAGTAATTCACAGCAATTGTTGCATAGTGTTTTTGGCAGTTCTTCATTTTTATCTATCTGCAATAGGTGTTTCATTATTTATTGATTTTATAATTACAATTTATAAAAATGTATTGTCAGAAAAATAATAATTTACTTGTATAGATGTGCAAAACGAATAATCGTCTGCTGATACATTATCAAACAACGTATATTTAAAAGAGTCCATAGTTGTGAGACACGCTCGACATAATTTACTAAAATCATACATGTTAGATGTAAGCCACTGATGTTTTTATATTAATATTAAAAGACTGTAATTGATTTGATCTTGTATTATTAATACAGATTTAGAGAAATGTCTATAATTTTAAATAATAAACAATAAACATTAATAAAAGTTAACATTTGAATGTCTCGTTGACATTTGTTGACATGATAATCGGGACTGACAGTTAAGAACCGAACATTTGTGGGGCCCTTTATATTAAAATTTTTAACGATCAATTTTTATTTTTGTTTGTCAAACTTCAAGCTTTCGATAAATAGTTTACGCGATCGAAACATTATCAAAGTTTATAATAAAACAATTGCAATAAAGGAAAATATGTGACATCAAACGTTTAAACAAAAAGACAAATTTAACCAGAAGAAACAAAGCGTATATGGTTCTGAATTTAGTATTTTCAATATTTCTAGAATTTTTTTAGTACTACCCTTATACAAATGAGTAGACTTTTTTAAAATAATTTAATGTTCGGTACCGTACCGATATTTTTTTATTTCCTACACTTTTTACGCTTACTTTCGAATAAAGCTTTCGTGTATGAAAGTTGTCAAATTAAATTAAAATTTTAGATTAAATTTAGTGATGTAAAACAAACCTTGAATCTTTTTATTAAATAATTTATTTTTTGTTGTACTCGAGCTAATAGTGGATATTAAAAAAAAAACAGAAATAGTGTGTACTCATTTTAGATTTAGAGAAAAGAGAATAATGATTTCCGTCTAAATTATTAACGACAAAATCTTGTTTTTGTAAGCGAATCCTTTACTAGTGATAAACCTTATATTGAAAAATTCAATGCTTGAATTTAAATATTATTTATTTAAAAGTTTAATTATTTGAAATAAATGCGAACATTAAATAAAAACAAAATCTTAATGAAAGAATTTTTTATTTCATATTAAACAAATATTTCATTTAGAATCTCATTGAACATCAATAAAGTATTACATTTAACTGTAATAATACTGTATATAATATAATCTCTACATTTTGAAATTGTGGAATAATAACAGCCTTCACCCAATATACAAATATAAGTAATAGAATATAAAAACTTTGTCATAAAAACTCTTTTCTTAGACTACAACAATATTTTAAGTATAAAATTCTCATAGGTATAACATTCATTATTTTGTCTAACTGGCCTGTCAAGTGTTGCTCTCAAAAAATAAAAATAAAACTACAACATGAATTATAAATAATTATAAGTTACGTAGTAATTATTTTAAAACATTAATGTAGAATCTGACATCAAGAACTGAACAGTTTGCATAACATAAATATTGTTGTTTTTTATTCAAATAATATTTTAAGTAGTTTCTATTGGTATTACACATTTTACAATAGAACCTCTTTTGATCTAACACATTTTACAAGTGTTGTGTTTTAATGTTGCCATGTTAAAAGTTTCGTATTTGAATCAAGATTAAATATTGTCATGTTATTATTATTCATCTAGATCACCCTACTAGGCCAGTATACTAATCATTTATCACCCAAGGCACTACATTTTATTTTTAAAATTTAATTATTTCTATATTTATCATTAGAGTTTGCCCTGCATGAGTGGCTTTAGGTAGGTGTGGAAGGTCTTATTGACCGGCTCGGCGTTGAGCGGGCTCTTCATGGCTTCCTCCATTAAGCGTTCGTAGGCGCGACCATCATACGCTCCGAGCGCTGAGTTGAGAATCTAAAGAAATAATTTTTATTAATTCATAAATAAATTTTATTTGTATCTATTTCTCCGTTTTTGTTGCTTGACCTGATCAACAAACTCATATTAACTTTATAAAAGTAATTATTTTTAGTTTTAAGTACATTATAACTTCAGAAATCGTTCGAATCAGAGGCAGCTTCACATTAAGTATAATTGGTTTATTAAAAAACAACTGACTGACTGACTGATTAAAAATAAAAAATATAACAAAAATTTGTATAACATTATTTTCCACTTTGACTAGGTACTGTATATAATTTTAATTTTGTATATAAAGTCTTTTTTATCTATAAAGCTTATTTATGATTTATATAAAATATTTTGTAAAATTAATCATATGAATAAGTTTTATAAAGAGAATATTTTCATACCTCATCCTTGATGTCGAACGCGTCCACCAGACCGACGGCGTTGGGCCTCAGCTGCGTGAGTAAATCTTCATACCAGCTCTGAAGCGATTCTATGTCTCGCTCGGATATCGAAGTGAACTGTAGGAATTCAAACATATATAAAGGTTAAATATTTCAACAAGACGGGAAAGTATAGATAAAAGTGAAGATAGTAAAGTGTATATATTGAGTTCTTAAATTAAAAAATGCAATAAAAAAACGCGTGTGCTTTTAGCAATAGGCCTGTACTGTGTCTTAGATATACGTAACGTGACTGGCTATGAGAGAAAGAAAATGTGTGGTCGAACCTTTCTCTCTTTTGCTTCGTTCGCCTTTCCCGACTACACTTTTCGTAACGCTCTCGTCACGCATCCATCAGCTTACTCTCCAAGTCAATCGTAAGTAAAGAAATTTGACTTCAAATATTGTTAATTGATTATAAAAGAATTTATAACAAGTCAACCTATATACTAGGTGTCACCTGTGTTATTGGGATATCTCGCATAACCACCGAGGCGAGATCGTGCGTATACGGTTTTGTGTGCGTGCGTGCGTGCGTACGTGCGTGAGCGTGTGTGTGTCTGTGTCTGTCTGTGTGTGTGTGTGTGTGTGTCTGTGTGTGTGTGTGTCTGTGTGTGTGTGTCTGTGTGTGTGTGTGTGTGTGTGTGTGTCTGTGTGTGTGTGTGTGTCTGTGTGTGTGTGTGTGTCTGTGTGTGTGTGTGTGTCTGTGTGTGTCTGTGTGTGTGTGTGTGTGTCTCTGTGTGTGTGTCTGTGTGTGTGTGTGTGTGTCTGTGTGTGTGTGTCTGTGTGTGTGTGTGTGTGTCTCTGTGTGTGTGTCTGTGTGTGTGTGCGCGCCTCACCCGCAGCAGGTCGCCGACGTACTCGAGCGCCCAGTACACGACGTACAGGTCGACCAGCTGCTGCAGCACGCGGCGCAGCGCCGGCGACGTGCTCGCCGCCTGCTCCGCAGTCTCCTTGTGATACGTCGCCAGCAGGATAGCGCGGCAATGGGCCTACAAACAATGCTATTTTTTAAGGTAATAATTCTTCATTGAAGTAGGACACAGCAGGCCATATTCTGCTCAAAATTTGAAGCAGCCCGACTGGGAATGTACCTTACTTTCAGGCTTCAGTAAAGAAGTTTTACTTTAATAATTTTATTAAAAGACATAACGCAATTGGTAACCTATTAATAAATTATTCTATACAAATAAATAAAATTGGAGTGTCTGTTTGTAATATTAAAATAACCGCTTTTTACTAAGTGCATATGGATGTATACACAGTACATATACCTACCAAAATGGTAGGCTTCGCTTAGCTTCAGCCTGAATATCCAACTCCTGGGCAAAGGCCTTCATCCCCATGGATCAAAGCTTAATCCACCACGCTGCTCCAATGCGGGTTGGCTGATATATTCCCTACTATGAGTAACGATCGGTATCAGGTGTACATGATAACAACCAGGAACGACGGCTTAACTTGCTCTCCTGGAAGTCGGCTTGTTCAATCAGATCTTGTCTGAACCAACTTCCCAATGTGCCAAATTTATACTAGGGTTTGTAATTAGTAGTATTAAAATCTAGTAATAATTTAGTATTATAATTTAGTTAATTTAAAAATGTTAAAATTGTTATTTTTTGTATAGGATAAGTATAGTATAGGACTGTCATGTACATATGTATAAAAGTCCCTAATAAAGTTATTAAAAAAAAAACTTGCTCTCCGAGGCACGGTGGGGTGACACAAGGACAAGGACTGCACAAACACCCAGACCACGGCAAACATTTGTATGACTAATAAAAATGTTTTTCAAGACAAATTATCTATTACATAATTCATATTCATACTGGTAATTTTTAAAAATTTTTAGGCGTTGAAAGCGGATGCCGGGCACTTATTCTTTATTAGTTTTTAACTGTGTTGGCAAAAATTAATCGCCTTTGCTTCTGGGGTGTCCATACTATCTGAGACTTTGTAGTCAAGTCCTGTAAAGGTTTTCTGTTTTATTGTGATATTTTTGAGTTATTCAAGTGTTTAATAATAAATTTAATAAGTGAAGACTATGCACTCTCAAGCTGTTATTATTTAATATATAATATGAGATGGATATCAACTAATAACATAGGTTTACCTCAGAAGCCGCCGTTAGTTGAACAGAGGTCATGTTCCACGCGTCCTCGTAGCACATGCCGCTCTTTTGACGTTTTTCGATTTGCGCAACGCAAAGACCGAGTTTGCTATTGGGATAAATGATTACAAATTATTAGTTAAATAAATCAAAATTTAAATAAAATAAACATAAGATACGGCAATGTACAATTTTCATATTTTAATTAAAATTTTACAGGTTTTAAATGCGTTAAATAAATACCATTATACGTTATTTATTACACGATAGTCATAAGGCAGTGATTGTTGAAATAAAATATTAGTCGTTGAAGTTTGTTGTTATTGTTGACAGGATTGCTCTATAAATATTCTCTTAGATACCCTCATCTTAGTTAAAAAAAAAGAATATATTAATTTTAAGAACGCTATCTTTAGGATCTGTGGATGATATGTCTTTATTTTCACTTCCCTGTTGCGTAAGCTTCATCAATAGACCAATTGTATCTCAGATAAAATATCCTTTAAAATAATGGCATCAGTATAAGAATGTAGAAGTTTAATATGATAAAATCCAAAACATACCCGGCAGCGACCCTCTCGAAGCCAGCGATAATGCCCTCGATGGTGTTGTCCCAGGGAGGCGAGCGTCGTCCACTTCTGACCACGCTCAGGTACGACACCGTAGGAGTTAGACTGTTCCCACTGGCCGCCTGCTGCCACGCCTTCACAAGGTACCTTAAAATTAAACATATAATTAAGCTTAATGCTTCACGGAATATACAGAGACTAACACCTAGACCACGACAAATATTTGTCATGAGCGAGAATGTAACGTGCAACCGCTATTGAGATGTATGTGATTGTTTATAGTAGATATCATCATTCCAGCCTATTGCAATCCACTGCTGAACATAGGCCTCCAGAAGTTCGCGCCAAAAATGCATGAACTCATGTGTGTTGCCCATAGTCACTACGCTGGGCAGGCGGGTTGGTGACCGAAGGGCTGGCTTTGTCGCACCTAAGACGCTGCTGCCCGTCTTCGGCCTGTGTGTTTTAAAGCCATCGGTTAGATGGTTATCCCGCCATCGGTCGGCTTCTTAAGTTCCAAGGTGGTAGTGAAACCTTGGTATCCCATAGTCGCCTCTTACGACACCCACGGGAAGAGAGGGGGTGGCTATATTCTTTGGTGCCGTAGCCACACAGCACACACACACAGTAATATTATGCATGTGTAAGTACCAAGTTATCGATATTAACAAACAAATAATTGGAATAACAAAAGCACGGGCATTATAAGCCTGTGGATATATATTTTTATATATAAAAAAATATTTGTCGTGAGCGAGAATGTAACGTGCAACCGCTATTGAGATGTGATTGTTTGTAGTAGATATAGTGCTAGCAAACTGTCAAAATTCTCGATTATAAGCAACATCTCTCTTTCTATCCAATAAAAAAAAAATTGCCGTTGAAAATGTTTCTACCATTCCTACAGTGAGCTCTTAGTATAGCTACATGAGCGGTGTTACGTGACGGTCACCTGGCGGTCTGCAGCAGCATGACGGTGTTCTCGCCCTCGTAGGTGCAGGCGGCGGTGACCAGCCCGTACGTGGTGGGCAGGTTGGACGACAGCATGTAGCCGTGCCCGCCGCACGCCAGGCGGCAGCGCTCCACGCACGCCGCCGCGTCCGCCGTGCTCAGCGCCTTCAGGCAGCACGACAGCGCGTGCAGCTGCGCGACCGCGCCGCGGTAGTGGGTATCATTAGTGGCCAAGCTTCTTATTTAGGAACATTTGTGGTCAAACTTCTTATTTAGGAAAATTAGTGGTCAAACTTCTTATTTAGGAACATTCGTTTTCAAACTTCTTATTTAGGAACATTGGTGGTCAAACTTCTTATTTAGGAACATTTGTGGTCAAACTTCTTATTTAGGAACATTTGTTATCAAATTTCTTATTTAGGAACATTTGTGGTCAAACTTCTTATTTAGGAACATTTGTGGTCAAACTTCTTATTTTGGAACATTTGTGGTCAAACTTCTTATTTAGGAACATTAGTGGTCAAACTTCTTATTTACGATCATTAGAGGCCAAACTTCTTATTTACGATCATTAGTGGTCATACTTTTTGTTTAGGAACATTTGTGGTCAAACTTTTTAAAATCATTAGTGGTCAAACTTTTTATTTAGGATCATTAATGATTGTTATTTAGAATTATAAGCGATTGATATTCGTATTTAGGGCTATAAGTGTTTAAACTTATTTAGGGTTATTTGTGGTCAAACTTCTTATTTAGTGTAATCAGTGATTGAACTTTTCATTTACAGTAATTCGCAAACGATAGATAACAAAGAACCATGTAAATTATTTACAAATAATGAGCAGTATATACCTCAGGCAGACGCTCCATATCACCGGTTTCCAGTTCTGCGGTGACATTGTTGTACATGTTCCAGAGCCAGTTGGCATTGATACGGAAGGCATGGACTGAGGCGATACCCACCAATAGTTTATGCTGCTGTGTCAGATAGTCCAGGATTTGAGGTTCGGGCTCACTACCGAAGTAAAATATAATTGTTTGTAATTGTGTTTGTTCTCAAACAAAAGAAACCGATTTAAATTTACATCGACACGTATACAATACGCAATAATTATTAATGATCAATCAAAAATTACTCGTTAGATCTCGCTCATTGAGATTAGCCCACAACACGAGCACTACAACAAAATCGGTTCACCCAGTAAAAACTATTTGAGGTAACACACATAAAACAATATAAGTTGCATTGAGAACCTCATCCTTTTCAGTTATCTCAATATAATCGATGACTTTAACTTTAGCTTACTTTAAGATATCTATCTATAATGACTAAAAGCCTATTAATAAAATATTTTAAGATTTTTTTTTATACTTGCAACACATATTTTACGCTTCAGCCTGTAATATCCCACTACTGGGCAGAGGCCTCTTTCCCCATGTAGGAGAAGGATCAGAGCTTAATCCACCACGCTGCTCCACTGCGGGTTGGCGGATATATTCCCTACTATGAGTAACGATCGCTATCAGGTGTACATGATAACAACCGGGACCGACGGCTTAACGTGCTCTCCGAGGCACGGTGGGGAGACCCACAAGGACTGCACAAACATCCAGACCACGGCAAACACCTGTATGGCCAATACAAATGTTTGTCATGTGCGGGAATCGAACCCGCAACCGCCAGCGCAACAGCTACAATCCATGGCTGTAACCGTTGCACCAACGCGGCGTCACACGCAACGCGCGGCATCACATATTTTAATATAAGTAAATTACAAATTTTACGTTTTGTATACTTTACTCCTAAACAATATGCCTTTGTTTTGTTCTAATAATAGTGTTTAATTATCATTTATAATTATTCAAATTTAATGAATCAACTTGAACTTAGGCAAATGACACACGCAACAGTTACACTAGGCACGGCTACAAATAACACGTAACAATTACTTTTACACATCATTAATATTAAAATTCTCGGGGGCATCAATTTATATGTATAAAAACTTTGTATTTTACTTGCAAATGAGACAAAGATATCTGAATGAATAAGGTTTTTATTAATTTATTATTGAGGAGATTATATCACTAGAGTAGTAAAGATTACCGTAGCGGTAACCGTAGTCCATGGACGTCTGCCACAACAGAAATAGCATAAGTGTGTTACCGACTCTACCTCCGATCTTAGTTACGGTACTTTTCCAGTCGAAAAGTCCTACTGGGACTTACTTCAATAAAAAGCAAGCAAGATATTTAAGATAATTAGTGAAATTAAAAAGTAGTTATTAGTAGCAATCAAGGCATTGGGTATCCTACTGCCCAAAACAAGTGACACATTTTTGCTCAATAGTAATTCTAACGAAAGCTGTAATCGTTTTTCTCATCTAGTAATGAATGGTAACAGGATTATATCTATAGATCTTTTTTGGTATAAAGTCCTTAAGAATCGATTTTAATATAATTCCCCCGGTATGAAAAAAATATTAGGAGTAAAATCTATTGAACGAATGACCCCGTTACGTTTATTTTCGCCATCTATCGGAAATCAGAGTAGGCGTTACGACGTTTTCTAATAACGCCATCTATCGATGATGGCGTTGTTTGATTAGTTTATTTAACATTTGATATGGTATTAATCTTTTTCTTAGACTAGTAAGCCTTTTTTGTTCCTATTTAGTATTTAGACAGTCGATCTGAAGGACTCCAGTCGTATGTCGGAGCTGACACACACACTTTTTTATTTAACTAGATTTCAAACAAGCGTACGGCTCACCTGATGGTAAGCGAATATCGTAGCTTATAGACGTCTGAAACACCAGAAGCATAGCAAGCGTGTTGCCGAACCTAGCCCCAACTCCCCCAGGACCTCTGGTCACTTTACTCACCAACAGGAACACAGCACTGCTTGAAAACAGTATTATTTAGCTGTGATCTTTTGTAAGGTCGAGGTACTACCCCAGTCGAGCTGCTCCGTATTTTGAGCAGGAAATTTCCTACTGTGCCCTTACTCAGTTAGATCTAGCATTATTTCTGGACTTACTCAGGTTTTGGCTGAGACTGTCTCCTGACAGCCGAGTATCTGGTCGCGATAGTGACGGCTTTAGCCATGTAGTTGCACATGTCGTTGACGAGCATCACTCGCACGAACATCATAGTTCCGTACGTCAGTTTCGAACTGGGCGAGTTGACGTATGTGCCGTCCTGTTGAGAGATGAAACATCCAAACTCTATTACAATATAATTTATTAAGGTTCCATGACAACCGATTTAGTATTGTGGCGCACGGGATCGCCTGAAAGCAGTCACTTAACGTCTGATTTTCGCTCGGGTTGGATATCTGTATTTTTATACAAATACTAGCTGATCTGGCAAACTTCAAAAACAATAATTTTAAATTTTGGTTTAAAGATCGCGGTAATCAATCGAAATATACACCCTATAATTTTATGTTAAACAATGTCCATAGTGTTATATCTTACGGCCTGTTACTGTGGAGTAATGCTAATGATATTGAGACTGTATTTATCTTGCAAAAAAGGGCTATTCGCGGCATTTACGATCTTGGAGCTCGAGTCTCCCTAGGGGGTGTTTTTCAAAAGGTAGACATATTACCAATTGCGTCGCAGTATATTTATAACAATATTATGCATATTCACCAGAATATTCATTGTTTTGAAATAAATAGTAATATTCGCATTGTAAACACGAAAAGGAATAACAAAATTGTAACTTAACGTAATTGTGTAGTGTGTGTGTGTGAGTGGTGTGAGTATGAGTGTGTTTTGGTGTCTGCGCAATAAATTTTTTAAGAAGTGCATTCTATCCCCAGTATGCCTTGAGGAGATCTTCAGTTTTTTGGTAGTCCAGCGAGGACAGCCACTTGAAAACAATCGCTTTGAGTTCTTTCAGGGATAGAGTATAGTAATTTAGTATTTTATTAGCCCGATTGTACAAATAAATGGACAGATAATTGCTCTGTCTTCTAGCCGGAGCAGTGCGAACCTTGGGCAGCATAATAACATTCCTAATTAACGCGCTTACCGCTGCTCACACTAGGGTCGTACGGGGTGTACTGATGTTGACGACCAATAGACTGCATTATGAACAGTTGTCTAACAGTTAATACTGAGCATTTCTTATACAATTCCACAGTGGGAAATCGGTAAGGGCTGTATGTCATAGTTTTAAGCACGGACCTTTGAATTCTCTCAACTAATATCATATGTGATTTAGAGGCTGCCCCCCAAACAACCACGTAGCTTAAAATAGACTACAGAAATAAATTATATTACGAATATAGATAGGTATACAAATGTGTCATACATTTACAAGCATGTACAAGCTATATTAAAAACATTACTAATATGTCGATCCATAATTATTATGAGTGTGCTATAAACGTAATGGTAGCGGCAATTAAAAAAAATTGGTTGTCTGTAAAGTTGGTTTACAGAAGATAGTTTAACGTGATAACATCACAGCAAAACATCTCCTCGGACGCATAGGCCAATCGAGTGAAAGAGAGATAGATGCGGTGCAAGCGTATTAGCGTACAATGAGCGTAACGGGATAATGAGTCATGCTTTTTCGTGCACGGAGCCGGCGTTAATCGATTTATTAAACGTTGTCACGTCAAAAAAAATTGTATTAAATAATGCCTACTTAGTAACAATGTCATGTACAAAGTGAATATATGGCAAGTGCGGACGTTCCCACGTCGACATGTTACATACGTGTTCGATACAAAGACCATACAATTTTACTTCGAGGTATTTATGATATATATTTACTATTCTGAACTAAATGCATAATTAACTATAAACTAAAAACTAGATATGTAGAACGGAGATCATACTGGTCGCAAACGGGTGTATTTACATTGTTGCTACGCTCGACTGAGCAGTGAGAATAGAAATGTCCATCGTTGTTCGTTATGGTTAATACCTTCATAGCCCGGTAATGATTCTGAGAATCATTTCAAACAGTAGGTTATTTAACGAGACGGTAGACACAAACATTGTCAGATTTTACATAGAGTTGACCAATTTTATAACTGTTTTTGTTTGTTCGTGATCTCGATATTACCTAACGGGTTATTTTATTCGTTTCTCTCAAGTATCTCCTTACACCTGCTATCTTATATCGTTTTACGAACTTGGTTTGGTTACTCCATAGTAAATTATTTATTCATTACGTGATGTTTTTAGAAACTTTTTAACCTCGGTGATATTTGGTGAGGTTTGGTGAGGTCAACTCAATAATCATGTGTTTTTTAGTGCAAAGTAAATTGAATATTTTCAGTAAATTATCTTTAAATATAGATATATATCTATCTCACTAAACTTCGAAAAATTAAGCATAGTGATAATAATTTCTAGACCATGTATGTTGGAGTTGGTTGATTTTTTAGTTTAGTAATCATGCATTCAACGAAAAATAAATATACGATGATGATATCTCAGTACAGCACCCCCCCCCCCCCCGTAATGTTTCGTGATATTTTATCCCAACCCTCCGAGTCTCACGTGATTAATGGACGACCATTCTGAAATACAATGGGCGGACTTGTGGCTAATTAGCCATTTTTTTCAGACAATTCAAATGATATCTTTTAGTATGTTCATATAAATGAGCAACTAAAACGGATTAGGTCGTCGAGCCAACTATACTAATATTATACAAACTATTACTATACAGTATACTAATATTATACAAAGAAAAGATTTGTATTTTTTAATAATTTGTAATAAACAAAATCAACTATTTATTTAGGATAACGCTACGTTAACACTTACTGATATAGGCTATATTTTAACATAAAAAAAAACAGGGAAAATCGTGCAATCTAGTGACAAAACTAGTAATATATCAAACAATTATATTACCACTGACCTCTAAGACCTTCGAATTCTTCATTAACATATAATCTCTGGGTATCCGAACTTGGTCGAAGCCGAGGAAACCGTTGTTCGTGCCGTTCATGCCAAGCTTGGCACCAATCTCGCCGACCTTGATACCGGGGAGTGGCATGTGGGTCTCCTCATCTCTTAGCTGGACTATGAACGGGTGGATTCCATGGCATTTACCCTTGGTGTACAGTTGGGCCATGACGATGCAATAGTTCGCTGTGTGGGCCACTAAAAGAAAGGATCTCTTTTATTGCCTTGCTTGGGTGAAGGGTTGGACCAAAATTTAGGTTATATGGTTATGTTTTTTCTCTTGAATATTATATTGGCGTGTTGGCGCAGCGGTTGCGGGTTCGGCACATGGCATACATTTGTATTGCTCATACAAAAGTTTGCCTTGGTCTGGCGTTTATGTATTGTGTATGTTTCCGGACCTCCGACACTAGAGATATTCATAATGGTGTACCGTTAAATGTGAGGCGTTTATTATTATTATTATTATTATTATTATACAAATTATACATTTTTTGAAATAGGAAGGAAGTGGTACAGTCGTAACATTAACCCTTCCAAAACTGAATTACACAAGTAAAAATTATAAAACATAATGCCAAGTGTACCTACAATCAAGCTTTGTGATGTTAGCACCGTCGAGCGCGTCAGCGCTCACATCAATGTAACAAAAAAAATCTGCTATTTTAATGGTAAGCTAGCAAAAAAATAATCTAAAATAAAAATCTAGATAAAACTGCGCTAGGTTACTGGAAAACAAGTTTTATGCTATTTTTATTAATAAAAGTTCTAGAAGTAGTTTTCAATATTTTTGCTTCACCTCCTCCAAGGAGTTCAAAGTGCAAAGC
Organism: Melitaea cinxia; assembly: GCF_905220565.1. NCBI lineage: Eukaryota > Metazoa > Arthropoda > Insecta > Lepidoptera > Nymphalidae > Melitaea > Melitaea cinxia. The sequence continues at coordinate 3,285,393 of NC_059394.1, forward strand.
AGAATCTTGAGGCCAGACCCTTATTTAATTACAATATAGGTAAACGTACAATTATTCACGCAATAAGAAAAACCCGTTTTAAAATGCATAGTCATTTTTAACTTCAAATGAAGTCGTAAAGTCGTTATATGGTAGTTTATTCTCCATTTTACGTGACATTGGCCAAATCATCGTATGCTATTTTGTTACTTTCGAAAGACATTAAATAAAAATAATCAATTTATTTAAATACATGCATAGATTGTTTATAAAAGTGTAGACACGAGTTTTAAATATCGTGTTCGAAATTTAACGGTTAAAAAAATTCTCACATCACTTCAGCCTATCGCAGTCCACTGATGGACATAGGGCCTCCATAAGTTAAACGGCGTGAATTCATATATTTGTGAATAGACCAACCAATCAAAAAAATATCTTATCCAACGCTGATAACAAATATTTTAATAGCTGTAAGATTGATTGTTTATTTATCACGTAAAAATTATTTTTATTTAGGAATTATGTAATTTTATCTATAAACAGGATTTTGGTTAGTTGTTATGAAACTAACCTTCGATCGCTAATCTATTGAAGTCATGGAAGGTTCTAGTAAATATATCTATTCAGAAATATTGTTATCTATTTATATTGTTTATCTTAACGTATAGATTGTAAAACTACTACACTAAACTACTATACTACTAGAATAAAATTGTATAAAAAAAGTGTGTATGTGTCACTATCAAGATTGAATGTGTATCAGATTTTAAGTTAAATTTCCAGGGACCAAGCTGTAAAAAACGCATCCAATGTCGTGTAGGATTTTACGTGTTTGAATATTTGCGTGTAGTCCTCAACAACGTATATTTTTTATCTGTGGTTCTATTAAAATTTGATTATTGAAATATTAAGTAAATAATATTTTTACTTACATCCACCTGGCCACCATTTGTAGGAAGTGAGCGTAGGACTGTGTAGTATAAACTCCTTGGTGCTAGGATCATATGTGGCAGTGGTTTCCAAACCACGAATGAATGTGCCGTGACCAAGCTCCGTCTGATAGAAATATCAATAATTTATTAATAGTATTATTTTACATGGTACATATATAAATTTAAGGTACTAAATAATATAGCCACTCCCTCTCTTCCCGTCGTAAGAGGCGACTGAGGGATAACACAGTTCCACTACCACCTTGGAACTTAACAAGCCGACCGGTGGCGGGATAACCATCCAACTGCTGGCTTTAAAATACACAGGCCAAAGACGGGCAGCAGCGTCTTCGGTGCGACAAAGCCAGCCCTGCAGTCACCAACCCGCTTGCCCAGCGTGGTAACTATGGGCAAAACACAGGAGTTCACGCCATTTTTGGCGTGAACTTATGGAGGCCTATGTCCAGTAGTGGATTGCGAAGGGCTGCTGTGAATATTTCTTTTCAGATGACTGTTGGTATCAAAAGTGTTAGTTTATTAAAAACACAATGCTAAATATGACAAGAGGGTTTTTTAAAGAATAGTCCCTGAGAATATATTTTATATATTCTAGGGGTCCCTTGGGGCAAATTTATATACAAAGCCGATAACGGAGCCTTAAAGTAAATATTTGATACAAAGGCGGACGGACTAACCATGCCAATATTTTAGTAGATACACCTTTGACTTTCTATCAAAAAGTTTAAAAAAAATATGAAATATTATTCTGACCTGAGCATAAGTTCCTATAATATCGAGATTGAAAGCTCTGCCAACCCAATAGGCCTGCTGTTCGACAGTTCCTTGACCCATTACCGTCGGTATAAACATCACATAGTGCAATAACAGAGGTGAACCATCACTCAAGATTGCAGTACCTAAATTACCGCCAAGAACGGCCCTGAGAAAAGAAAAGTTTTGATCAAAAAATTATACGACTACATAGTTACGCTAATGTATAATCGCAGTATATTTGGTTCTTTTTACAGTTTTAATAAGTCTGTATTACTTTGCACCAAATTGTTAACGCCCTGTGTAAGAATTTTTTTCTCTTAAAAAAAAGTATTTCGGCTGTCACAGAATATATTCCGATCTGCTTTATTGATATAAGATAGGTGCTGTTCATAAAATCCGTCATCCTAAATGTTACGTTTTATGACCCTCGTAAGAATTACAATTTTATTTCAATTTCTGCGAGTTTCTTTTGAAAGTTATTGTATGAGTATAGTGAGCCTAAGTTCTAACGAGTTTAAGCAAATGATCATACGCTAAGGTGAAGACGTTTGCCTCCCTCTTAGAAAATAAACTCACAATTACTCCACATAAATTATTTATCATTTTATAGATAATTGCTTGCTCTACTGGCATCCACAACTAAAAAATTCATTCTTGTTTTTGTTTTTGGAAATTAATTAATTATTAAAATTATATATATGACGGCTTCAATTTTGAAACAACGTTTTCAAGATTGACGGTCGGTAAATTTTTACTTTTTCTTCTTATTCTTCAGGTTTCGGCCAATATGGCTTTCAATAGTGCCAAATGAGCACATACGATTTCGTTTATTTAGTGAGAATTATTCGCACGTGTATTGTTAATATTTATATTTTTATCATAAATTCAACATAATTCTTCTAAAATTAACAATGCGAAACTACAATGTTTATTTGAAGAACATTGATGGGCTAAATCGTATTGAAAATATTGAATATATTTTAAAGACAATAAATTTATTAATGTTATTATTCTGATGACCTAAATTGTATTTTATCGACGGATATGAATCCATAATTTAATTTATCAATTTAAGTGAAATGAATAGACCTATGTTTGTAAATGATGCAGCGAATACTTTTTTATTTATATGTTCTAATCAAATACTAACCAGCTCAGCATCGATCAATGAGTGGTATAGAATAAAAATATTTTTTGAACGCATTATATATCTTAAAAATGGCGGCAAATTTCTATATATTGCTGAGATAATTCGAAGGTTTCATTAATGCGTTTTGTTTAATACTAACATAACATTATGTCAAAACTTGGTGACTTGACAACGAGTTAAAAACCTGTTTGTTATGATGATCGAGTTAAATCTGATTTTAGCACTAGATGATAAATACACAAGATATAACTAAAGCCTGGTTATCATAAACCAAATCGAATGTTTTATTAAACAATTCCAGAAAAAGTGGGATGTTTTCAATTCGACAATTTATGTACGTTATCTCAGAACTTTTGACTAGGTGGACCGATTTCGAGGTTTTTTTTTAATTTCAATGATGGTGCGTCTTATGTGTTCCCATTTAAATTTATTCTATGACAAGTACTCTGAGTTATCACGAACATACATAAAAAAAAATTACAATCGAATTGAAAACCTCCTTTCGGAAGTCAGTTAGTTTAAAAAAAATATTGGAAGAAAAAAATGGTGGCACAAAATTCGCCGGGCCTTCTGTACAATGTACATATCTACTCTGCGGTATCGCGGCACTTTTGCGGCCACATCAACCCTTGGCTGGTTAAATGTGAAAGTAAGTTTGTTTTCTTTTACCACACCAATCATAGTGAAAGGCACATGAACGTACGTATTACGTGAACGATATAAAGTCCTCTTCGTTTTTTAATAATTTTAAAATTCTACAAACGGTTAGTTACTTACGAAAACGAAGAAACCGAAAACCGAAATTTTAATGAGACAATTTTTATGAGGCAACATACATTAAATAAAATACAATGGAATTGAGAACTTCATGCTTTTTTTTTAATGTCGGCTAAAATAGCTTATGCTATCTCTGTTTATAAAACTGATTAATTATTTCAGCTAGATAATTATATTACGAAGATAACATGTAATACATTCCGATATATAGGTAGTTCCAAACCTGACTACTTGATCTCTTCTGTGCTTTGTGAAATACGCTCGGCTATCTATGAGTTGTAGCGTAATCAATTTTAATAATTTTTCTTAATAAACAGGTTTTTTAACGTAAAAAATTACTGTGTTACTAATATTCTACTAGTACTGGCCGTATCCATTATTAATGTTAATAAACACGGGCTGTTTTCCGCAACTCTACGCGCGCCTATGCGCCTATTTTGCGTGAAAAATCAAAAAATGACTAATATTTGTCTACTTATGTATAACAAAGTTGGAGGAAATTAGAAAATATTTATATGGTGGTCACGATCACGGTTATAGGCTATATATCATCATGCTAAGATCAAAAGGAGCGGAGCACCAATGATGAATGTTTCAAAATGGGGAGTACTTTTTTCCTTTTGTGAGCTTCCGCTGCGTGCGCTGTGAACAGTTAAAGTTTCGCAAAAATCATGTATGACAGAATTGATCCTCTTTAAATGTTCTAAAAAAAAGTCCGTGATAGCATATATCTATCTTTTAAGGTTGGCTCACTATAACCTATTTAATGCTAACCAAGTTTGTTCTAAAACAATGCATTATTTGCGAAGATGTTTTTATAAACATGATATTAATCCTTATCTAAAAAAATACGTTATTCATCACAAGTATTTAATTTGAAACAAAATAGCCTTTTACATAATTCGATTTCAATGAGTATCTCAGGAGATATCGCAGTTTTAAAATAACATCGCAGCAAAATAATGATCAAGTATTGCGCGCGCGTCTCTGTTCCACGCGGACGAAGTCGCGCGCAGAAGCTAGTATATCTATAAACATGATATCGAAAATTTGTTTTTTGATACATCTTGCAACATTTGATGTTAATTAAATTAACAAAGGTGGTAATCAATTTAGTTAAGTCTTACATTTATAAAAGTTCTCTTTCATTATTTTTATTTTGCCCTAAGGTCATTCTGAGGTGTAACTTGTACAATGTATTTAGCATATTATAAAATTAAGCAAAACAAAAACAAATTGTTTACCTATAATTTTCCATTCCAGTGTTTTCTTCTTCCTGCAATTTCCTTATCATCTTAAACAGGAGACAAGCCTTTTTCACAGCTAATTCATACTTTTCCTTGTGGCTTAAGTATACTGATGGTACAGAGTCGATGTGCAGTTGTTCCTTAAGAGCCATTTCCACTAAAAATTAAATAATAAATTTTAATAAAAAAAATAAAAAAATAAAAATAAAATACTATAAATATCCCTATTTTTCTTGGTCATACAACTAGAAAGTATGATGTTCACTACTTTTTGTAAAGGTTTTTACTGAACGAAAAATTTAGATAATTATGCAGAAAATTAAAAAAAAAAATGTCAGAGAACTTAACAGCATTTTAGGCTTTCTGCATATAGTTTGTAAGTTAGGACAATGTCTTCCAACTTAGCATTGCATAATTTCTACCAAAACTAAAAATAAAAAAAAGTACTTTAGAATTTCTTTATCTATTCCTCTTAGCTTTGTGTTGCTGTAAGAATTGTTTTATACATGTAGACAATAAGCTAACAGGGTCAACTATGCAGGAATAGATAAATGAGATAAGAGTAAAGTATTGTTTATATTCTAGCAGTTATTGTAATATTAAACAATAACTTCTATAAATACATTATTATCTATCTAATACTATTAAACGAGCGATTCTTGTATATATATATATAATCTGAATCTCGGAAACGGCTCCAACGATTTTCATAAAATTACTATATACGAGGTTTCGGGGGAGATAATCTATCTAGCTAGGATTCATTTTTAGAAAATGTCGTTTTATCCCTGGTTTTTAGGGAGTGAAAAAATATCGTTAGAATACGAAGGTAAATTTCGCATTTGTCAATTTAGTTGCAATAGCTCAGTGGGAAATCGGCCGGTCGGGATCAACGGAGAAGATCATGGTTCAAATCCCCATGTCCCCGATCAATTATTTTTTCTTTTTTTCTTATTGCACTCGTAATTTTTATATAAATAGTCAGTTCTAATTTTTTATTATTATATCGGTAAAATCGAAAAATATTATTCATATTTTATCATTATTATTTTTTAATTATATTTTATTTTTGATTTTTTTTTATATTTATTTATATTTTTTATTATTGTCAAATATGATTTCAAAACAAAGACGATTTGTTGGAGCGCCTATCAATTTTTGAGAAGTAATTACTCTCAATCTTGTAATTGTCTAATTTGTATCAATTTTTAATTTTACGTCATTTTTTATTTTTATTTTATACATTGCCCCTGCCTTGCGTTTGTACGTAAAATTGCCGGTGTAGGCTGGATGAGGATTGCGGAAGACCGGGATGTGTGGCGCGAACTTGGGGAGGCCTATGTCCAGCAGTGGACTGCGATAGGCTGAAGTGATGAAGTGATTGCCTTTGTTACACATCGTGCGTTAATTCATTATTAATAATTGTGTTTGCAGGCAAACGAAAAAAAAAACCCGACTTCAATTATATCGACAAGTAATACAACGTCGGTATATGGAAAAATAGTCAAAAAATACACATTATCAAAGATTACTCCAAAAGTTGCAATCAGATCTAGAAGATATATGACCACATGATAAACATCGGCTTTTGATTAAGTTAAAAATCATCAAAATTGCTACACCCAGTAATAAGTTATGTGGATTTTCGAGGGTTTCCCTCGATTTCTTTGGGATCCCATCACCAGATCCTGGTTTTCTTATCATGGTACTAAACTAGTGATATCTTCTTTCCAACAAAAAAAAATTCCATACTAGCGACCCGCCCCGGCTTCGCACGGGTGCAATGCTGATACTAAATATACTACAGAATGTCTTTATTTATAGTGTGAAGCTAGCTTATGACATGGTTATTACCATAATAACAACAAAATTTAAATATGCGTTGTTAGATTACACGTTGTTAAATGTGTTGAAGAAATAAAGGTTCACTGCTCGTTCCCCGTAAGTGATAGTGAGATAATATGTATCCTATATGTTGACCCGACTTCTTAATAATATTTGTGCCAAATTTAAAGTAAATCCATGCAGTACTTTTTGAGTTTATCCCGGACATACATACAGACAAATAGACAAACAAACAAAAATTCTAAAAACTATGTTTCTGGCTTCGGTGTCGATTGTAGATTAAGTATTTTTTAAAAAAAGTATTTTTTAAAAAAAATATTCAATGTACAGTTTTGACTTTCCTACCATTTTATTATATGTATAGATGATACTAGTAATAAAATTTCATAATTGTAATAGCTTCACTATAAATTACATGATGTTATATGATTATGATTAATATAGTAATTAAATGAGTGATAAAATTTATTATTAAATTTTAAAATCACACACAGTTATTAATAATTATGTATTTAAGTCATTAATTTTGTTTTTTTTCTTTACTTTGCTGTGATAAAAAATTTGTTTTTTAATTTTTTTTTGTAATCAATAAATTGTATTAAATATAAAATATAATTATATAAGTATTAACAAATAAAACTTTATCTTGTCAAGCCGATTAGAAGATAAAAGTTGATCAATGTTGTTCAAAGTTCAAAGTTGATCAGAAAATAAAAAAAATTGTCTATTATGATATTTAAAAAACTTGTAACTTTCAAACAAAAATAATAACAGTTTTATAAAAAAGTGTTTCTTATTTTTAAGAACACCATTATATTAATAATGAAAATAATTTGTGACTGTTCAAAATTCAAAAAATATTGACAAAAACAAATTAACATAATATGATAAAAACGTAATGTATAGATGAGTATAAAGACAATTCGAAGTGAATTTAGCATAACAATTAATAAATGTCAGAGATTACACAACCTATTAACACGTAGGATAATAATTATATCTGTAGTTATTTACCTCTTTTTCTCCTTTCATCAGTCTTTTCAACGCCTCCATCTATTATATTCGTCAATTCTTCTACATCAAATGTACATTGATCCCTCTCTTTTTGTAGATCGACGTTTACTTTTGTAGTCATTCTATAAAACTTATTTAAACTTTAGACTAATTACGCACGGAAAATGTCCGGAATTATGCGATACACAACACGCACACTTCACTCACTGCGGCCAAATGCTTACTAATTGACTAGCACGCTCAGTGTAGAGAAAACTTGTCCGAAAAATACATACATCAAACCAGTTTGATTATTACAAATCGTGCGCCTCCCACAATTAGACTTTAAACTGTTTATGAACTAATGTTATCTGGAAGGACATTGGCCTTAAATGATAAAAGACAACGTTCTGATTTTTATTGTGTAGAAATATTTGTCCGTAATCATATATTTTTTTAATTATTTGAGAGATGAAGAGATGACGTATGATGTTTTTGTTATTTCTTTATTGTGAACATACTTCACATCCTATAGCTTGTTTAAAATCGTATAAATTGACTATTTCTTTTAAAAATTAGTAATGTAAGCTGTCAATTAAATAGAATGTATTTTTTCATTTGTTAGGTATAAAAATCCAATAATTGCAATATTTGTCTATTTTAAATTCAAACAATAGGTAGGTATCAGTAGATATTGTCAAAAAGTTCAAAATTACAAAGTGTGTCAATGTCAAACTCAAGTTTTACTGTCAAAGTCAAAAAAAAAAACAAGACTATATGATACGATCAAATTAATATTTAAATTTTTTTTTTTTTTTTTTTTTTAATATTTAATTACTTTACTTTATACATATTTACAATTCACAACTTAAGAACTAAATATTTACAGATAGTTTTGGTATAAATCATGTCCGCGTGGAATTGTGCCAAGAATGCTGGCAGCATTTCCCCGTTGAATCGCTATGCCGATTCTCTGGGCAAAAAATGTACCAGCCCTCTTGTCACCAGTGGAGGCAATAAGGCGAGGTGTTATCTCATTTAAAATATTTTTAGCACTGCTACTCCAAGGTCCAAGTGTTTCGACTGCAAACGGCACAAAGATGTAATTTGGAATTAGTGACGAATATTTGTGCCGTTTAGTCGTTTCAGCTTTTTCCGCTGCGGCTCCCGCTTTTAAGGCTGTTTCCCTGACATGAGACGGAGCAAGTGTGTCAACGCAGGTTGCGTCCCACAAAAGTGCCCGTCCCCTTTCCCAGGGAACCAACGTCAATCCATCAGGTCTCTTGCCATCATTGCGACTAATTCCAGTTGGCTCGATAAGAGCAGGAACGTCGATGGTGGCAAGAGCCCTTTTTATGGTATCGTTTAGGGAACCGTGGCGGGAAAACCTACCTGAACTCTTGTTACAGGAAAGGCCGTGTAGTCCGAAAGAATCGACCTCTTTTCCGCACGGACATCTGTGTTCAAAGCACAGTGGAGCTCCCAACCGGAGACCGAGAGCAATTCTAAAACTTTCATTGTCTAAAAGTGTCCCAAGATTTTTTGACGGCATTGCGTGTAACCAGTGACCTGACTTTTTATTTGACACAGCTAGAAGCCTGGCACGGTTTTTGTCACTTGTAAGATTTTGCGTCAAACTTATATGAGTATTGTGAACTATTGGTATATCCCAAAGTTTTTGTTTTGTAACGTCCTTCGGGATATCGCCATTAGGACACATTAACTTCCAGTTTTTTATTGCATCTGTAGCATCTGTAATTTGGACTGAATTAGATTTTAAGATGTCAGAACATAAACCCTTGATACTATGCACAGAAGCAAGAAACGCAGGAAGAGCGACACTAGAAATTTTTCTCACGCCGATGCCACCATCTCTAATTGGTAAAGTAGCTTGGGTCCATGAATTTTCATCAAAAGATAAATTTAGAATTTTTTCTAATGAATTTTTTAAAGTGGCATCAAGTTTTTCGGTCATTCCAGGAAATTTCCAAATTGGGCTTGCGCGTAAAATATACATTAATTTTGGGACAAATAGACAATATTTTAATATAGTGTAGGCAATATGAGAATTTAGAGTGCCCAATTTGTCAGTGTTTACAACAAATATTTTAATTTTATTATCCAAAATTGGCTGTATGCCTTCATCAAAAAGCGGTGCACCTAGAAGACAAAGTGTACTTCTTTGAAGTATTTTTAAATTAGGAGCAATTTTATTAAATAATTCCGTTGCCAAATTAATTTTGGAAAGTGATAGAATATCTGTGAAGAAAATTTCACATTTTGAAAAATTTAATTTGAGACCAATTTTATCAAACTCGTTTTTAATTTTAATTAAGTCTTCAACGACATCGTCCACTTTACCTCCTATGGTTCCATCATCTAGGTACCATATGTTCAATTTTGATTTTAAATTTGAGATACATTTGTGGATACCTAGACTAAAAAGAGCCGGACCTAGTGGGTCTCCTTGCTGAACGCCGACATTAGAAAAAATTGTATTTTCGCCAAAAAGTAGTTTAGATGGTGAACTGTAACATTGCCAAACATAAGGATAAATTTCAGGAAGATGTAATGAAACTTCGTTAAGCAAGGTTGCTCTGTCTAAAGAATTAAAAGCATTCTTTACATCAACTTTCAGCAGAACTTCAGCCTCATTACTTTTTAAAAAAGTACGAGCCGCGTGAACTGCTGCTTCACAGCCTCCTTTGCTTCCAAAGCCCAATTGTATTGGTTGAAATTTTGTTTTTAGGCTGAAGACTATGTGTCTACATGCCAATTTAGACGCCAGACGGCGAAATGTGGTCCCAATAGCAATCGGACGGATACTACCGTCTTTTTTGTTAAAGGCACATAGTCTTGCACCGTAAATATGAGACAAAAAAGATGAAGATACCTTGCCAGATAACATGAAATTACAAAGATTGGTTATGTCATTCAAGAGAGCCCTGCCAGCGTCACCGGCTGAGACACTCACAAGATCTTTAAGATGTTGTGGTGTGATGCCGTCTATGCCGCTAGCAGAGCCACTTGTGAACGACATAATTGCAGCATAGGTGTCTTCATCTTTAACCTGTAAAACATTATTGAAAATAGGTGGACTTGGGAGCAAGGACGCCGGATTCGGTAAGGGATGCTTTTCACGTAAGGCTTCTAGCGTTTTATTATCAAAAGGTGCGAGGGTATCACTAGAGAAAAGAATGCGAGCTGCATTCTTAAGATCTCCATCCATTGCTTTATTTTCAATAATTTTACTAGAATCAGAATATAAAGGTCGTGGGTTTTTAGGAATGATAATCGGAATGTCTAACAAGCTATTCTGTTTTAATTTAGTTGATAAAGAACCATTTTTGGTTTTATCAACATGTAAAAATTTGTAGGAAAATAAAAAAAGATTTTGCCAGGCCGAATCAGTGTCCGAAATACATTTTTTAATTACAGATGATAGTGATCTAGCTAGAGACATCCTCGCTCCTCTAGGAACTCGTTTAACAAGCGGGATATTTTGGTGACATTTTAAAATAAATTTTTCAAATGGAACCGAATTATTATCACTGGTTACGGTTGATGAAGTATCAGTTAAAATAGGTAATGAATGCACTAATGGATCGCTGTGGCAACGGGTGGTGTGAATTTTTAAGCCTTTGCGGCCCCTAAACAACTTGCCGTTAGTGCATTCTGGACAAGTGAAAAGTTCCGGTTGAGATACATTGGTTGTTTTAAAACTATTTGACATATTATCGCACTAAACAATGTACACTTAAATACACACACATAAAGTCACTATAATGGCGTTGCTGCGGCGTCGGCAGCACGGAGACCCGCTGCAGGGGCACCCGGCTGCTTGCCTCAGGCCGCCGTCATTGCTCGGCAACGCCACGCTCAGGAAATCTGAAAAAGAAAAAACGTTAAAGCGGAATCTTGTAATTTATATATAATTCCGATATTGTCGGAATTATTTTATGTAATTTGATGTCAATTTAATCAAGAAATATGATCGAAATAATAAAATATAAAAATAAAATTTAGAGAGAATATTTTTGAAGTTGACATCCATATAATACATATTTAAATTCAATATTATATTTGTTCCTCGTGCTCGTACAAAAATCAAATTGACTACGTAAAATTTTCATTAAATATATTTCATTATTTATTTATATATTTTATATAAGGTTAAACATTTTTCAGTGTGTATTTGACTTGTTTTAATATTTAAAATTGTTGACGACTGACGTATCTGTTGCGTTGACTGACTGTTATCTATTACAAAAGCGCCATATTTCTTTCTTGTATGCGTTGGATCTCACCGTGTCACGATGAGGTTAGTTTAATAAAATTAACAAGTTTATTTATTGATTAACTATTTAATTTTAGTTTCTTTAAATTAATAGAATAGTCTTGTATTGGTTAAACGTATATTTAACTAGGAAACGTGCAATATTCAACCGAATGTGATTATCAACAATTTCGGCCTAGAGAGCCATGTGGTCTACAAAAAATATTTTTCAATTTTCAGTTCCTTAAAACTGCAGAAGAGGCTTGCAGCCTCTGTTATGCGATGCGGTAAAAAGAAGGTGTGGTTGGATCCAAATGAAATCAATGAAATCGCCAACACCAACTCCCGTAAGTATTTTCATAACCACCACGCATTACTTGTTTATACTTATTTCAATGTTAGTGATGCTATTAATCATTCGAAATGCCTTATCAGGTTATTATGTGTGCGGTCATGGAAATTTATTTAGTTAAAAAACTTGTGTTAACCCTTAGGAACTAAAATGGGGTTGGGCTACACCTGTACAATACTGTACTTAAGGTTTTTTAATAATATAGGTACTTTATTATATTAATCCTTTAAAATATTTACCCATTGTCCTTAGAATTTCAAGTTTAAGTGACATCAATCATAACACAAACTGTTCATTAACATGTTAAACGCTGGTTTGATTTTTAGTTTTTCTGTTTGGGCCATTATGTAGTTGACACACAATTTTTCCGTTGGTGCTGCGGGGGAAACTACTTGAACGCGAGCTAGGATCAGTTTAAAAAATATGATTCAGAAAAATTTGTCATATAGTGTAAGGAAAAATAAATTAGATCTTTAAGAATGGGTATAGTAGTGCAATAAAAACATAAAAATTTGTAAATAAAGACTTAAACTGACCCCATAGACTTGAACAACAAGTGAGGCCCAACTGGAGTCCCCCATGGCGTTCAACATGTTAAAAATGTTTTGAAAGGGACTAGCTAATATGTAAAGGTTAAATTTCTGATTAATAATAAAATCATCGAAAGCTAAAATTAAATTATTTGTGTAGATACTAAATTTTATATATGTCTGTAACTTTACTCAATATTTTTAATTCAAAAGAGAACAATAAAAAGGGTTTATCAATTAAGGGTTTATCAAGTACATAAAATTTTCAATTTTTTTAAATCTACTACTATTAAGATTCACCCACAAATTATGTTTATAAACAAGAAAGCAAATAACGGTGCTTCTTTTCATTTCTTGCTGATTCTTCTCTGAATCTACATTCTGAATAATTCAGTTTTAACTAATTAATTTATTAGGATAAGTTTACTTTTAATTTGTGAAATGTCATGATGATTCGAAGGTGATTTTGAAGCCTATTTGAAATAAGTAATTTTTTATTTTGATGAGTAATAGAATTTGTGACAAACATTAATGGCCAGTTTCAATACTCTATCTATCTCTAAATTTGCTTACTAGCGATAGATTTTTGACACAATTTATATGGAGTTAACGTCAAAATTCTATCTCTAGTAAGCAAATTTAGAGATAGATAGAGTATTGAAACTGGCCATAAGTCGAACTTAATGTAACAATGTGTTGGTGCAGTGGTTGCATCTAACTATTTCATAAGTGGTCATAGATCTGAACCCTTGGGTATAACATCATTTAGTTACATAACTTCTTATCTTTCTACTGTTCATTTTAGGTTTATGTAAAGGTTTTATTGTCACTTAAAATAAAACAATATAACAGATTTATTAGTATTTGAAATTAAATTTTTAGTTCATTATTTTAAAAGTACTTTCCTTCACAAGTTATTTCAATTATAAATACTTAAATAAATCTTTTGTGAAATGCCCAATTTTTTATCCTTACAGAAAACTATTTTGTAGTTGTTTCATTGAGACATAGATTCAGACATAGATTCAGACTTGGCATGTAAAATTTGCTAAATTTGCCAAGTTTAACTAGAACAGTAGAAGTTAGATTATCTGATCATTTGTATGTAAAAAGTTTCAACCTTTCTTAATCTATGTGTTGGATTTTATCGAAAATTTTATCATTTAAAGAATGAAATGTTTTGGCATTTTATTGATAACTAATTTGAATATTCCAATTAAAATTTACTTAACCTTTTAGGACAGAACATCCGTAAGATGATAAAGGATGGTCTCGTCATCAAGAAACCCGTTGCCGTACATTCGCGCGCTCGCGTTCGCAAAAACACAGAGGCGCGTAGAAAAGGCCGTCACTGTGGCTTCGGTAAGAGGAGAGGTACAGCCAACGCGCGTATGCCTCAAAAAGTAAGTTTGAACACAGTAATAAGTTAATAACATTAAGGGTCTATTTTACCAATTGTGGATAAAGAATATATTGTGCACATAAGGTATGAATAGGCATTAACATAAGGCAGATTAGGCCTATTTTGCCTCAATTAGGAAGTATCCCATAAATATAAGAATATCATATATCTTTATCTGTTAGATACTGTAATCTGTCAAATAGCATTAATGTCAAGTGGTGAAACAGGTCCCTATTAATTTTCTGTTAGTCTGTCCCTAACCTTTTTTTACAATAGATAAAAATATACAACTTTTTTTGACAGACTGATAATTGCTCATATGCTAAGGAGTTCAATGCTCATTTTTTATTTTAGAGAAGGAATTAGTTTTGTGAAAGGAATCTAGAGTCTTAAAATCTACAACGTGTTTGTCCTAAGGTACGCTTTAATATGACATAACTTTAATAAATCAGTATCAATACAAATTAAAAACTTTAGTAAAGTATAACTTTTTCATATACACAAAATGAAACCAATACAATGTATATTATATTATACATTGTTAAATTGATAAAAATTATTATAATAAAAAAAAAAATTCTCTTTAAAATAGGTACTAGTTATAAACCAAGGAAGCTTGATTCCAATTTAATCTATGTTCAATCTGCCTCAGGAATTATGGGTTCAACGACAAAGAGTACTTCGTAAATTACTCCTCAAGTACAGAACAGCAAAGAAGATCGATAGACATCTTTACCACGCCCTGTACATGAAAGCAAAGGGTAATGTGTTCAAGAACAAGCGTGTGCTTATGGAGTACATCCACAGGAAGAAGGCTGAAAAGGCTAGGACCAAGATGTTGAGGTAAGGCTTCATACAGTTTATTTAAAATTTAATTTTAATACGAATATATGGCTTATTATTTTTTTTTAAGTAAAAAACATTCCATGACAAGTCTATTTACTTGATTTACGTCACACGCATATTTTATACTAAGTTACGCTTCAGCCTGTAACATCCCACTGCTGGGCATAGGAATCTTTCCCCTGTAGGAGAAGGATCAGAGCTTAATTCACTACGCTGCTCCATTGCTGGTTGGTGGATATATTCTCTACTATGAGTAACGATCGCTATCAGGTGTAAAATGATAACAACTGGGACAGACGGCTTAACATGCTCTACGAGGCACGGTGGGGAGACCCACAAGGACTACACAAACACCCAGACCACAGCAATCATCTGTATGACCAATACAAATATTTGTCATGTGCGGGGATCGAATCCGCAACCGCCAGAGCAACAAACCAGTACTGTGACCTTTGCGACAACGCGGCGTCACTAAGTAAATAAATCACTAAAAAAATCACTAAACACAAGTGTGGTGTATTAATTGTAATGTGTATGATAATTGCATGATATGTATGATGTGTATGATAGTTGCTGAATATCTAGGCTCTGAAATAAATATTGACCTTGTGAGAATTTTGTTTTAAAAAGTAGCATAATTTTCAGTATTGTTCTTAGTTTTATTACTCTACTCTGTACAATTGCCTGTCTTGATAAACAGTGGTACTTACAGACTTTTTGATCATCACTACCACAGTGCTATTTTTTATTTTAATTTTGAGTGATTCTATTCATCTCTTATTATTATGGCCAATCTATTATTAATATTATTATTTTATATTATAGGCAAAACACATGAGTTCAAACCTTTTTTGGTGTGAACTTGTGCCTATGTCCAGCAGTGGATTGCGATAGGTTGAAGTGAAGTGATGATTCATCTAATATTATAATACTAGCTCGTTTGACACGTTGCCTTATCTTATTACTGTCAAACGCATTAAAAACTAAAACGTATTAAAAACTTTGTAAAAAAATAATAATGTGTTTGCTTCAGCTGATCTCTAGTTGCCTTTGCTTAGTAGCACAAGTACTATTTTTTTTTTATTTATGTTTAGGAAACAAACAGATATATATAAAAAATCATTAATAACAAATGAATAGTACATAATCCAGCAAAGTTTCCACCAATTATTATTACACAAAAACACTCGCAAGCAATGATAAAGATAAGAACGAATAATTTTTTTTTTTAATAAAAGGGTTGGTTACCATAGATTATAGACACCTGCAACGCTAGCGCTAGCAAAGCGTCTCAAGTACGTGCCAGGTTCCTGGCACGTCCAGCGCGGGGGCGCCAGAGGGTTATGTCAGACTCCTACTGACTAAAACACCACCACGTGTGAGCAGTCTCCACCTTGCCCCGGCGGTTCCTTGTGCCCTACCTCAGTTAAAATGCCGTATCTCTCCCACAGCGACCAGGCCGAGGCCCGTCGCAACCGAGTGAAGGAGGCTCGCAAGCGGCGCGAGGAGCGCATCGCCGCCAAGAAGGAGGAACTGCTGCAGACCTTCGCGCGGGAGGACGAGGCCGCCGTCACAGCCAAGAAGTGAACTTTATCGTTTAATATTATCTAAAAAATGGTTCAATAAATATTGAGTCGACACGCTTGTGTTTTATTTTACGTTACGAAGCAAATAAACTAAACGAGCGTGTTTTAGTGACGTATCTCGCGCCTGGGGCACAATAGGTCTGATATTAAAGTCTCTGGTCACCTTCCTCACCACAGGAATACAGCACTGCTTTAAAGCAGTTTTATTCAGCTAAGATCTTCTGTAAGGTCGAGGTACTTCCCCAATCGGGCTGCTCCAGATTTTGAGTAGGATATAATATCATGCAGTGATATTCAGGATTCCCGGGTAGAAATTCCTAGACCGTATGTCGGCTTTAGCACTTGGGGGTGCAATACCGACCAAAACCCATGCGGGGCCTTCAGCCGCTTTAATTGGAGGGTCCCGGATCTGCAAGCAACAGGGTCCTTCCAGCGACAGGCTGGCCTCGGCGAAAAGGCCAGACTTCTCCATGGGGACTGTCCGGCTCACCTCTGAACATCCCGACGACGCCGTGTCTAGCAGGACCGGGTTCTCATCCCGGCCCGACACGGGCATAGGGGCGTTACTGGAGGCGCATTAAGAAGCGCCTTCTACGCACTCCCTTTCCGTCGCCTGTCTCGCAGAAGGAGACCAGCGACTTCCAGGACTCATCGCTGAGCATCGCGGTGATGACGCTCGGCAGTGACAAGTCCTCTCCGAGGACAGTCGTCAAATCGCGACGCAGCGCCGCCCATCTCGGGCACACCTCGAGGGTGTGCTGAGCCGAGTCCACCGCCGCACCACAATCGTGACATTTAGTCGCCAGCTCCCTTTGGGCCGTCCGACACAAGTATTCACCAAAGCAGCCGTGCACGGTGAGAACTTGCGTCAGACGTCAGACGGTGAGGGGCTTGCGCTTACGGTGTATCCTCCGCCCAATGACCGGGCCCAAGGCAGCCGTTACGCGTGTGCCATACGGCTGCTCTGCCAGGTCCTCCCCCCACCTCCGCATTAGCGCTCCTTGCCCC
This sequence comes from Melitaea cinxia, assembly GCF_905220565.1. Taxonomy (NCBI): domain Eukaryota; kingdom Metazoa; phylum Arthropoda; class Insecta; order Lepidoptera; family Nymphalidae; genus Melitaea; species Melitaea cinxia. Next base: position 3,303,090 of record NC_059394.1, read on the forward strand.
ATCCGGCGAACCCGTAGAATCCCGTCCAACGTGGGGTTCTCACCGAGAGCCCTCCTACCCAAGACGTATGAGTATGTCTCGGCAAGGACCCCCGCCACGAGCTCCTACGGGGCCGCCGGCTAGAGCAGTAGCTGCAGCCCACGATACCGTACGGTACCCCCGGATCACCCTCACCGCGATGATCTTCTGCGCAGACCGTGCAGCGCGGCCTTATTCCTCGCAGTGAGGCGACCCGCCCAAACCAGGGTACCGTACGTTGCCATACTCCGGCAGACTGCGGAATATAGCTGCCTGCAGGCGGCGCTGGGTCCTCCGAGGTATATCATGCTGTTAAATATAAATGGTGCTGTGTTGTAAGCTCGGATGACAAGTTGGCTAACGTCTTTGAAACCTTTTTCGATAAAATACCCATAGACTTAACTTCTCGACTGAATTCATCTTCAACTGATTCTACCCAACTTCTTAAAAATAACGTAAGCAAATGTAATGTTGATTTTTCATTCTCACAAGTTGATTCTTTACATATTCTAAAAGCATATAAGAGTCTTAATATTAAAAAAAAAAACAAATGATCTGTGGGGCATTTCAGTTAAATTAATTAGTACTATCATTGATGACCTCGCTCCGTACTTAGCTTTAACTTTTAACAATGCTATTAAAGTGGGGTCTTTTCCAGATTTGCTAAAATGTAGTAAAGTTTTACCACTTTTTAAAAGGGGAAGTCAAAATGATCCCAGTAATTATAGACCCATTTCAATCCTACTGTCCTTAAGTAAAACATTTGAAAAAATTATACTAAATCAACTTCTTTTCCATTTTAAAGTTGATTGAATTTTTCACAGTGAACAATATATATATTTCACTAGAGGTCGCTCTACGACAGATGCTGGTGTGGCATTTCTCAAACATATATATGACGCTTGGGAAAAATCACAAAAAGCTATTGGTATATTTTGTGACCTATCAAAGGCATTCGATTGCGTGGACCACGGGATCTTATTAAGTAAACTTGAGTATTACGGCGTTAATAGTAAAGCTCTTAATCTAATTGCTTCATACCTATCTAGTAGAATTCAACACGTATCAATAAACGGAACGAAGTCTTCTGGATTTGTGCTAAAAATGGGCGTTCCACAGTGTTCGATTCTGGACTCATTTCTTTTTTTAATATATATAAATGATCTGCCATTTTATGTTAAATATATTTGTGATATATTTAACATAAATATATATCTATAATCTATATATCTATAATCTATAATATCTATAATCTATAATAATATATATAAAAGCGAAAGGTCACTCACTCATCACGAAATCTCCGAAACTATAACACCTACAAACTTGAAATTTGGCAAGTAAGCTCCTTATAAGACGTAAACATCCGCTAAGAACGGATTTAGCGAAACTCGACCGCTAAGGGGGTAAAACGGGGGTTGGAATTTGTGAATGAAAGTCTTATGTTTTTGAAGTAAGAGACTTGAAATTTAAAATGTATGCTATATAGATGTTGAAAAGGTCTTCAATTAATGTATCTTTAGAAATCAACTCCCTTTTTAGGTTAAAACGGGGGATGGTAGGTTGACTCACTCATCACGAAATCTCCGAAACTATAACAGCTACAAATTTGAAATTTGGCAAGTAGGTTCCTTATAGGGCGTAGACATCCGCTGAGAACGGATTTTACAAAACTCGACTTCTAAGGGGATAAAACGGGGGTTGGAAGTTTGTATGAAAGTCCTATGTTTTTAAGGTAAGATACTTGAAATAGTATGTAGTATGTAAGGATCGTGGCAAGTGGAAAGAAGTGGTCTCTGCCTACCCCTACGGGAAAGAGCCGTTATTATATGTATGTATGTATGTACTTGAAATTTAAAATGTATGCTCTATAGATGGTGAAGAGGTGTCCAAATAATGCATCGTAATCTATATACATATAAAAGAGAAAGGTCACTGACTCGCTCATCACGAGAACTCAAAAACCGCTGGATGGTCCATCCATCCAAGATGGACAAAGATGACGAGGACGTAGATTATAGTTACAGACATCCACTAAGAATGGATTTTACGATATTCAATCGCTAAGGGGGTTTAATTAGGGTTGATAGTTTATATAAAACATATACAGCAGCTATAAGTTCGCCTGATAGGTTATTTAAGCAGCCTTAAAATAAAACTAAAAATGTGTATAGAGAGGTTTTATAAAAATAACTATTAAATTATACTAAATTGTGTCTTTGAAAAAGTTACTCAGAGTGATAAGCATTTCAAGTGACTGAAATAAAAAAATAATTTGCGTTAAACATCTTAATAGTAATGCATATCTTCATAACCACGCAGACGTAGTCGCAGGCAACAGTTAGTGTATTATAAAACAAAGTCCCCACAAGCGTATGTGATCAATTCCCTCAAAATCTACTGGACGGATTTTCATGCGGTTTCACAAATGGAGAGGGCTTCAAGAGGAGGAGAGGTTTACGGAATGGCTTCACTGGGAGTTTGCCGGGAAAACTTTGTGACAAACTGATTTCAACGCGGGCGAAGCCGCGGGCACAGCTAGTAATAATATAAAGAGCTTTTAACCTCATATGGCTAAGCCAATTATAATTTGTTTTTTTTTAAATCGCTATATCAAAGAAGACCTGGTGGCTGTTGCGCGGAAACGTAATCTAAATATATTCGATATCGGTTACTCTTCATCCTCTATATTCTATATAAATGACCATCTAACTCAACATTATGAAAGTTTACTCGGAAAAGCCAAATTCCGTGCGAAGGAGGTTGGATTTAAATATAAAGATTTATAGGAAAAGTTGTGCTAGATCCGTTAAGGGCGTGGAGTACCCATCATTTCTGACTTATTTCACTATGAAATACCCTATCCTAAACTTAACCCTTTAAAATAACCATTTTTTATCAGAATGCACGAGGATTACGTTCTAAGACCTCTTGTTTTAAAAGGAATGTGCTACTTAATAATTATGACGTGATGTCAATTACTGAGACGTGGATGTTGGGAAGTGTACACGACGAGGAATTATTTGATGATTCTCCAACTAATCAGTCACTGGGAGGGGGTGTCTTGTTAGGTATTCGTCGTGATTTGCGATGGTCGGTCGTCCAGAGTGGCATTCTACGTCTGAGGACCTATGGGTGATTATTATTCCCTGCACAAATGGTAGATCTTCTGCTAAAATACATAAATGTACTCTTTACCTGTGTGAACAGAACATGGGCAACTCTTCCTCTGTGCGACTAGAAAATTTCTCCTGAATGACGAATTCATTATTATGGGGGATTTTAATTTGCCACATATAGACTGGGACTCACAAGGAAACTACTTCACATTGAGTGGAAAATCCCTCAGTAGAGCTCAAATAAATTTTATTGACACCCTAGCTCAATGCGACCTCATTCAGCGTAGTTAGGCTTGTGACAATAAAAATCGGTTCTTAGACCTAGTTTTTTCAAACTGTGAACTCGATATCAGTCCCTGTGACGACCCCCTCGTACCTGACGATATACCTCATCACAGATCATTATGTACACGCCTGCCAGACAGTCTTGAAAGTTCCTTAAAATCAAAGAAGAGACTTAAGTACTTTTACAAATTTGGCGACTTTAATTCTATTAGTACTTCTAAACATTTTTTTTTAAATATCATACCAGAAATCGACGGTTCCAGCGGGGATCGAACCTGCCTCCCCGACTGATCGTGTCGGTGTTCTAGCCAATTAAGCTATGGAACGACGTATCCGTTAGATCGAAATTTTTGATATGTTGATTTTTATATTCGGTCTAAGCGACTAAGGAACATCCTTAGTTTAATTTTGTTTTACTCTCAATATATCTATAGTTGTTAATTGTAAAAACTTCTAAATGGCTTTTAGTTTCTAATTAGATTTCTAATTTGTTATGTATAGCTGTAAGATTTTCTGAATAAATAAAATAATTAAATAAAACCTTAAAAAATAAATTTTAAGTACAAATATTAAAGGAAAAAGTTGCACAAAGGTATACCTACCTATAAAAAGAACATTAATACATAGAATAGATTAGAATAGATACATACTAATCTATGCTAATATTATAAAGCTAAAGAGTTTGTTTGTTTGTTTTAATGCGCTAATCTCAGGAACGGCTGGTTCAAATTGAAACATTATTTTCGTGTTGCATAGTCCATTTACTGAGGAAGGAATACATAAAAAAATAATATGACAAACTATAAAATTATTGATTTTTGAATAATATCGTTTGTTTCGAAGTTCAAAATTTTTTTTTCAAAAAAAAAAACTTGAATTAACGTTACAAATAAAATTTATTCCCGCCAATTCCAGAACGGACCGATTTTTTTCTGTTTCTTTTATTTAATTAAAAAAAATTGTATAATTTAAAAATGATTTTTTTTTTCACTTTTATGTAATAAAATAAATGTAATTCAACAATATTAAGGTATTACATATATTTTCAATTTGTCGGCTAGCGAGGACACATTTTTCTGACTTCAAAAAAAGGAGGAGGTTACTCAATTCGACCGTAATATATATATATATTTTTATATAATATGTTCGGGGATAACTCCGTCGCTTATGAACTGATTTTGATAATTCTTTTTTTGTTAGAAAGGAGATATCCCTAGTTTGGTACCATTATAAGGAAACCAGGATCTGATGATGGGATACCACAGGAATCGAGGGAAACTCTCGAAAATCCGCATAACTTTTTACTGTGTACCGATTTTGATGATTTTTAATTTAATCGAAAGCCGATGTTTATCATGTGGCTACATTTAAATTTCATCGAGATCTAATTACAAATTTTGGAGTAATCTTTGATAATGCGTATTTACTTGACTATTTTTTCGTCTACCTACGTTGTATTACTTGTCGATATAATTGAAGTCGGTTTTTCTTCGTTTGCCTGCAAACACAATTATCTCTCTTTCTTTCACAGCCAGTTACGTTTCGTATATCTAAGATGCGGTGCAGGCCTATTTTGCAGAAGTGCAGACTATTTTTTTGTTCGTTTTACATTTATTAAGAACAAAAAGCTGATTTTAATTTATTTTTCATTTAACCACATTAAAATTATTCTTTAATTTAGTCTTTATTTCATAAAGCTAGCTCAGGTACGTAGAAAGATATTGAAGATTTTCTAATCGACCCTTTTTCTTTGCGGTCCAGTTTCCAATTATTATTATGTACTATGACCCAAAACAACTAGCTCCATCGCAAAAACTACAATTTGGCTCGTAAATATTTAGCCACTGATGCCAGTTCTCAGTGAGTCGGTTCCGCGTACAGTCGCTTAACAATGTCCGATATAAATCAAGATCTATTGAAAGAGAGATTGAGGTGCACTTTCGATAGAAAGGAATTGACGATACTAATTGATGGAGGTCCTGATAAACACAGAGATAGAAAGGAAAAGGGTGAATATTTTTATCACAATATCTGTTTTATGATTTTCCTTTAAATAGTTCACTTAAGAGTATTTTAATCGCCTTTTATAATAATAATTAAATTTAGTGTCTAAATTGATGTAAGCTATTTTCATGTAGATAATGTTTTTACTTGAAACAGGTTTTGCTCTAAAAATAACACATAATATGCACTCAAATAAGTCCAAATTCTTATAATTACTGTTTCACATGAGATAAATAAACTTTATACAATTTACTAGACGATATTTGTGTGTTGCGTTCTCATTTAAAAATTTTACCCGAATTAGCGATATATAGATTTATATTTATTATAATAAAGATTTTTTCTCTAACTTGGTCAAAGAACGAAAGTGACCAAACAACCTAAGATCTATTGCGTCCGTGCGTGCCTCAGTGCAATAACCTTTTCACTGTAACATTGACGTATCTGATATGAAAGTGTTTATGTACATTATTGCTTATTTATTTATTAAATTATTTGATGGCTATAAAATCAAAGGTTGGAAGAATAATTGTGTTTGCTCGCAAACGAAAAAAAACCGACTCAATTACATCGACGAGTAATACAACGTAGATCGACGAAAAAATAGTCAAGTAACTACGCGTTGTCAAAGATTACTCAAAAAGTAGTTATTAGATCTCGATAAAATTTATATGTGACCACATGATAAACATCAGCTTTCGTATAAATTAAAAATCATCAAAGTCGGTACACCCAGTAAAAAGTTATTGCGGATTTTCGAGAGGTTCCCTCGATTTCTCTCGGATCCCATCATCAGATCCTGGTTTCCTGGTATCATGGTACCAAACTAGGGATATCCCCTTTCCAACAAAAAAAGAATTATCAAAATCAGTACATTCAGTAGAAAGTTATGCGGTATAATACAACGTAGGTCGACGAAAAAAGCGTCAAGTAAAAACGCATTATTAGATATAACTCGAAAATTAGTTGTTCGATCTCAAATAAATTTAAATGGGACCAATTAAAACACATTACCCTTCGATAAAAAAAAATTGTCGAAATCGGTCCACACGGTCAAAAGTTCTTATGTAACATACATTAAAAAAAATACAGTCGAATTGAGAACCTCCTCCTTTTTTGGAAGTCGGTTAAAAACACAATTAGAGTGTTTATTGAGTTCACATGTTGATAAAATATAAATAATATTTTTTGATTTTACCGACATAATAATAAAAAAATATGATCTGGCTATTTAAATAAAAAATAACGAATGCAATTAGAAAAAAAAGGAAAATAAACAACCAATCTCGAAACATGGGGATTTGAGCCGTGGTCTTTTCGGTCGATCGCGACCGACCGATTTTTCAGCTGAGCTACTACAACTTTATTGACATTTGCGAAATTTACCTTCGTATTCTAACGATATTGTAGCCATTTTTTCATTGCCTAAAAACAGGGATAAAATGACATTTTCTAAAAATGAATCCTAGCTATACCGATTACCTATCCGAAATCCCCTGCATACTAAATTTCATGAAAATCGTTGGAGCTGTTTCCGAGATTCAGATTATATATATCTATATTATAAATATTATAAAGAGGTAAAGTTTATAACTTTGTTTGTATGTAGGGGGTAATCTTCGAAAATACTGATCCGATCATGGAAATTCTTTCACTAACAGAAAGCTACACTATTCAGGAGTGACATAGGCTATATTTTATTGTAATTGAACAAAAAATTCAGTAAATATGAAAACTATTAAAATATAACATCAAAATGGTAAATAAACTAGCGCCATCTATCGCTATTAGAAAACAATTTATTAGTCTTTCGACGTTATTAATTTAGTCTTATTTTAGTCTATCGACGACGTTTTCTCGATTTTTGATAGATGGCGTTGGAGCAACATATTATTTACTTAAGTGCTATAAAATTTGTTCTTTAAAGTATGTTATTTGGTTAATATAATAATAATTAACGCCCAACGTAGTGGGCACGGGTCGGCTAGTATATCTACTATATAGTTAGTGCCTGTCATTGTAGGGGGCGTAAAGACAACTGTCGTTTCAAGATTACGCGCCGACACATATTGAGTGAGTAAATAAGGATCCGTATCCGTATCCGCGGATCTTGACACTAAATATCTGTATCCGGATCCGTATCCGCGGATATACATTTTTGACGATCCGGCACATAGCTAGTTTTAAGTTATTAAAACTTTGCCTTATAAATTCGTGCGGCTCTTAAGAGTACCTAATTAAGACATTTTTGAGTTATTAAATATTTAAGTAGAAAATTTGTGTGGAATTTGACCGTTTCCCTCCACGGACATCTTTGGTAAAAAGCTAAAGCTATGCATTTTGAAGGCAAACTATGGCATATGTCCAATTTCAATTTGATCGAAATCTGACGATTCATTTTGGCCTATTCCAAATAATTCGTATTTATTTAGATATTTATGCGACTACCTACATTGTATTTTACTTGATGTAAATTGAAGTCGGTTTCTTTTGTTTGTGAGCGTAATTATTTAACAATCAATAACATAACATCATTGATATGAAATTGTTAAAAAGTTCATCGAGTAACACATTGTTAATATTTATATATGTTTGACTTGTTTGCATATTTTTAAATGTACATTAATTAAAAAATGTCGGTTTGGTGTCAAGCTTTTGTAGATTAGAGACCGACAAATTAATTTGTAGTCGATTAGCTAGGCGGCCATTAGTCAGCAAAACACCATTTGTTCTGTCTCAGTTTATTTATTTACTTGCATGACTGCTTGTATTGTCTAAAGGAAGCGTAGCATAGGTCATTAGGTATTGAAATACAACCGTAATGTTCATCTTTATTCATAAAATAGCTGACCCCGCAAACGTTGTTTTACCATATATGTAATTAACCCCCTAAATCCCCCTCCCCTTCTTTATAGCTTAGTGGTATGAAAAATAGATGTTGGCCGATTTTCAGACCTACCCGATGTGTATACAAAATTTTATTAAAGTCGGTCTAGCCCTTTCGGAGGACTAACAGTAACTAACATTGTGACACGAGAATTTTATATATAAGTCTAGCTGTCCCGTAACTTTGTCCGCGTGGAATTTAACAAAAAAATTATTGTTTAGTTCACAGAGTTATAAAATAAATAAATTTCTAAAATAAGTAGCCTAAGTTACTCCTTACTACATCAGTTACATTTTGTTTAACGGTAAAAAAAACTGTTTATCTCGATTTCCGGCTAAACTACAAGTTCAATGGAAAAAGGTTAAATCGCAAACTTGTAGCTCACAAAAAGATCTACAAATTTTGTATTCAAACTTTTGTAGAACTTAAAAATTCTTGTGAAAAATTCAAAAAACCAAGTTTTTGATTTTTGATTTTTCTTTTACAAAAAAAATGTATACAAAATTTGGTGAAAACTTACCTTTTTACGTCCCAAGCACACTGTATTTATTTTGTTTTAAAATATTTATATTTTTCATCTTATTTTGACCTCAATATCGAAATAACACCCTAATTTTCAATTAAAAATTCTCACGTCAAAATATCACTTTTTTTTTTAAAGTCGGCGGCAGGTAGTAAGGCCCAGACCTTCTATATTTGTTTTGATCACAAAAGGTATCGACCCTGATCTATTTATACTTTACTTATTTCAGATTTATAATATGCGATTTAGTTTAAGTGTATTTTCTATGCGATTTATTTCTGCACAAGATCGTATCACCGTATGTTTGCAGAACGTGCTGGCAACAGCAAATAAATATATTAACAAAGGAAGATTAGTTATTCACATTTTTTATTAATTAAAAATAAATAAAGAAATTATTAGTTCAGGCAATGTAATTGTTACGTCTCAATATATCTTAAATGTTTTCCTGTCATATCGGAAGTAGAAATTTTAGAAGCATGAAATTTTATTTTTGGTCTCTTGTTTGCCTTTAACATTAATAAATATTATTTTAAAGTATTATTTTAAAGTATTATTTTTAAGTATTATTTTTACTTATTTAATAGGACTACTTAATTTAAAAGTAATTTATAATGTGCGACGAAGAAGTTGCCGCGCTGATAGTGGACAATGGATCCGCTATGTACAAGGCCGGTTTCGTCGGAGACGATGCGCCTCGCGCCATCTTCCCGTCAAATGTATGCCGCCCACGTCCCCAGAGTGTGATGGTTGGTATGGGACAGAAGGACTCCTACGTAGGAGACGTGACCCAGGGCAAGAGAGGTATCTTCACACTTAAAAACCCCATCTAACAAGGCATTGTAATCAACTGGGATGATATGGAGAAGATCGGGCACCACACCTTCTACAACGAGCTGCATGTGGCGCCCGAGGAGCACCCCGTGCTGCTCACCGAAGCTCCTCTCAACCTCAAGGCTAATAGCGAAAAGATGACACAGATCATGTTCGAGACCTTCAATACGCCCGCCATGTACGTTGCCATCCAAGCCGTGCTCTCTGTACGCTTCCGGTCATACCGATATCGTGCTGGACTCCGGCGATGGTCTTTCGCACATGGTCTCCATCTACGAGGGATACACGCTGCCACACGCAATCCTCCTACTTGATGAAGATCCTCACCGAGCGCGGATACTCTTTCACCACCACCGTCGCAACCTTTTTCACACATGAGCCAATGTAACACGTGGTTCAATAAGTCCCGAGACTAAGTACTAAAAAAAGGTCTTTTTTATAAAATTAATTTTTATTCATCAACATAGTTTCCTCCAAGAGCGAAAGAGTCCCTCCAACGCTTTTCTAACTTTTCTATCCCATGTGTGTAGAACGATTTGTCTTTGGCTTCAAAATAAGCCTCCGTTGCTGCGATAACTTCACTATTTGAGTCAAATTTCTTACCCTGAAGCATTTTTTTGAGGTCTGCAAACAGCCAGTATTCGCTGGAGGCCAAGTCTGGCGAATAAGGGGGATGAGGAAGCAATTCGAAGCCCAATTCGTTAATTTTGGCCATCGTTCTCACGGACTTGTGACAAGGCGCGTTGTCCTGGTGAAACACCACTTTCTTTTTGTTCATGTGAGGCCGTTTATCCGCAATTTCGTACTTCAATCGCTCCAATAAGCACATGTAATAGTCACTATTTATATTTTGCCCCTTTTCAAGGTAGTCGATGAAAAGTATTCCATGCGCATCCCAAAATATAGACGCCATAACCTTACCGGCCGATTTCTGAGTCTTTGGACGCTTCGGGCGGCTTTCACCAGCCGCTCTCCACTCCGCTGCCTACCGATTGGATTCCGGAGTGAAATGGTATATCCAGGTTTCATCCATTGTTACATACCGACGTAAAAAATCCTTTTTATTATGATTCATCAGCGCCAAACATCGCTCTGAATCATTGATACGTTGTTCCTTTTGATTAGTTGTAAGCAAACGCGGCACCCACTTAGAAAAAAGCTTTTTCATGGCCAAATTTTTATGTAAAATAGTGAAAACACTACCAGCTGAAATCTTCACTATCTCGGCTATCTCTCGCATTTTTACCTTCCGATCTTCCAATACGATTTTGAGGACTTGGTTAATATTTTGTTGAGTCACTGCTTCATTTGGACGACCTGAGCGTTCCCCATCATTGGTGTCCATGCGACCGCGTTTGAAGTCGGCATACCACCGACAAATGGTTGCTTTAGAGGGAGCTGATCCTGCATAACATTTTATAAGCCATTTCTGTGCTTCAACGGTATTTTTTCTCATTAAAAAACAATGTTTTATCAACACGCGAAACTCGTTTTTTTCCATTGTATCGAAATTACAACCGTAGCGTCACTTAAATGTTTCAAAATCAATAATTTTATTGTTCCATTTTTAAAAATTTGACATATTCTTGTATTGATAGCCAGTACTTTTTAAAAATCAAAAGAGTTTTTAATATATGCGCCATTTCCAGGTTAGTCTCGGGACTTATTGAACGATCTAGTATATCACGTTAAGCCTGCCTAGTGTACGTCATCATTTCACAAATATGACAAATCAATAATATTAACCACGTGGGACGGTGAGCACGTAGGTATATATTTAGTGCATTTTATTTCAGATGCTGTTATGCTCCATTCAAAATTCGAAGGTGTGCCGGAAGACTATTTAAGTTACGTGGAAAAATTTGAAAATTCTATTAAAGAATCTGTCGAAATGTTCTCACGCGTGCGTCGATTGCAGGAGCAAGGCAAAACTACTATGAATAACTACAGGTATATTGTGTTTTATTAAAAAGTTGACTCAATGAATGGTTGGTTTTTTATTAGAGATTATGTAATAATTAATATATAAGTTATATGGAATAACAAAGGCTGGAAAATTCATCCACCCTATTTTTCCGCCGCATTAAAATTATGTATTTTGTAAATGATAATAATGAACTTTCAAAATGAATTTCGTGGCCGTTTTAAATAGTTGTGCAATGTAATGCAATTGTAATGCATATTGTATCTGATTTTATTCTAATTGATATGTAATCCTAAGTTTAAAAAAAATACTGATGGTCCTTAAACATTTAGCCGGTGAGGTAAGTCAGGCTCGTAGTCAGGCAATCAATGCATCGATAAGTAACTGCCATTTATGTAGAGAGGTAAAAAGTACATTTTAATATTGTGAGGCAAAGAATACTATTAGTAAATTTGGTGATTGTTATTTGTTTGAATATAGTACGAATATACTTTATTAATTTACTAAAAATCTTTGATAGTCATTAAAATATATGTATGAAATGAAATATTAAACAGTAATCGCTCAAATATAATTTATTTAAGGGAAGTTATGGCAAACATTTTGCGATCGACAGTAGTGCGCGATGGATCTCCCATGGGTCTCCACTATTTCATGTTTTTGCCTGCTATCATTAATCAGGGAACTGAGGAGCAACAGGCTCAGTGGCTTGACCGAGCTTGGAATTGCAACATTATCGGTAGCTATGCACAAGTAAGACTATAAAATATTATTTATGTTGCGGAATAGTAGAGAAAAATAATCATAAATATTGTTATAATGATAGAGACTTTCCATTACATAAAGTTCGGCTATAGTCAGGATTTGATTGAATATTTTTGTAGAAAAAATATTATCAGAACTATTTTTGCAATATTTCTTTTATGACACGAAATCACAATTCTGATCCTGACCATTTAAAAATGATTTAATAGTATATCACTTCAATATAATGTCAGGTTATAACTCCGGGAAACAAATAGCTAACATGTTTGTTTTACACCAAAAGACCCATTTTTTCATTGTAAAAGAAAAGTATTTTTGTTATAGAATAGTTTTACGACAAAATCTTTGGACTACTTCATTTTTATTTTGTTTTTGGATATTCTACAGACAGAGTTGGGTCATGGAACATTTATTCGTGGATTAGAGACAACTGCCACTTATGATGCTGACACCAAAGAGTTTGTATTGCACAGTCCTACTCTTTCGTCCTACAAGTGGTGGCCAGGAGGTCGTAAGTAGACTACGTTATATATTTTTATATAATAATACAAATGGACACACAATCCTTACATCTTATTTAAATCACTGAAATGAGATTCAATTCTCAACCCATAGCGAATAATTTTAACCAAATTTACCGGACAAATACAATTTTACCTAATTTATTGCGTCATTTTCATATACATTTATTTAAGTAGTCGTGTGAGGATTAAGTCGTGCAATCGTTTAAACGTAATTTGAATTCTAATGGCTCTGATGAGATGATCAAACTGGTTTTAGCTTTATGAGGTGTTAAAAAAAAAGACACGCACACTTTGAATGTACTATAGTAAAAAATTAAAATTATAATTTTAACGAATTCGTACCAACAAATAACGTGTAGGTTCAAATTTTTAAATATATAATTATTATTTTTGTTACAGTTGGCCACGTGGCTAACTATTGTATCTTAGTCACGCACATTTAGAATATACTATAGTAAAAAATTAAAATTATAATTTTAACGAATTCGTACCAACAAATAACGTGTAGGTTCAAATTTTTAAATATATAATTATTATTTTTGTTACAGTTGGCCACGTAGCTAACTATTGTATCTTAGTAGCTCAGTTGTACACTAAAGGAAAATGTCACGGAGTTCACTTATTTATTGTACAAATACGAGATGAAGATACTCATGAGCCATTGCCTGGTATTAAAGTTGGTGAAATCGGACCAAAGCTTGGATTTAATTCAGTTAACAATGGTTTCGTAGGTTTTAATAATGTTAGAATACCTAGGAATCAAATGTTGATGAGAAATTCACAAGTCTTAGAGGTAGTTTTAAGTTTTTTGCATTTTATGGACTATGGATATATTAATAATTTAATGTAATTATTCTGTATAAGTCTCATTCGCCTAGATTCCTTCTGCTTTTTTTAGATAAGTTTTAGGGAAGTCAAATAACTAGCACTTATTCACGTTGCTTGGCTCTTTGCAGTAAATATTAATTATTTGTGTAAATAGTTTTTAGTTTTACTGCTTTTCAAATAAAAATTTGCAGGATGGCACTTATGTAAAATCAAAAAACGATAAATTAAATTACGGCCCCATGATTTTTGTGAGGTCGGTGATTTTTGGTGATTCGGTGAACTTCTTGAGTAAAGCTGTCACCATAGCGGTACGATATTCTGCCGTTCGTCGGCAGTGTCCGAGGAAATCTGGGTAAAATTTTTACTCTATTAATAAATATTACAGTTATAAATACTTATTGATATTTGTATATATAAATACCCGCTAAACGCTTAATGAAATTATTTTAGAAAAATTGTCTAGTTTTCCCTGACATTAATTTTGTTAACTCAATTAAATCTTCTGCTGAGACTTAACAATTCACCATAGAGATTTTTTTACATCTACTGCACGTATATACGTATATATGTTCCTCACAGTATCTGATATTTCCCTTTGACATAATATTTTGAAATGTAGTTATATAATATTTTAGTGAACCAGAAGTTCAAATCCTCGACTACTTGACGCAGCAGCACAAGCTGTTCATCTCGATAGCCACGTGCCACGCTATGCGGATCACTGCTAATAAACTGTGGGACATTTTTAACGTGGTGACCAAGGAACTCCATGATGGTACCTACAAAAGGCTGTCTGAGGTGCGATTACACTGGCCCACAAAAAAAGTGCTCTGTACCTTTGACCAGACCCGGATCCATTTGGTTCCTAGGTACATTCCCTAATTTTGAGTAAGTTCCAAAAAAGCCAAAATGGCTAAAATGAACAAAAAATTCATCTATGCAATTTTTTTTTAACTAGCACAAATATAATGGGATTTACATTTTATGGAATTTACTCAAAGTTAGATGATGTAGGGACCAAACGGACAAAATTCAGATTCAGATTCAGTGCATCGAAATACACAATCCAAAATGGGTCTGGTCAAAGGTACAAAAAAAATTTCTTGGCCTGTTTTATTATTTGTTTATTGTATAGTTTACTAGACCTTTGTGGGCTCATGCAAACACTTTGTTGAAGATCATGACATGATCAAATGCATAGTTTACGATCCTATAAAGAACATACAGACAAACATTTGTTTTTATATGTATCTATATACCTATACTAGCTGACCCCGCAAACGTTGCATTTCCAAATATTTTATTTACTCCCTTAATCCCCCCTTATAACTTAGGGGTAAGAAAAATAGATGTTGACCGATCCTCAGACCTACCCGATATGCACACAAAATTTCATAAAAATCGGTCCAGCCGTTTCGGAGGAGTACCGCAACTAACATTTTGACACGAAAATTTTATATATAAGATAGATTGTACAAAATTACATTACAAACAGCATAAAGATAGTTAAAGCTAATTGGCCATGAGCTTCTACACAAAACAAACATAGATTACTTAATTTTCGAATTTTATTTCATTAACGGTATCTTAGTAATGTAGTGAATTTTATGGTAGAGTTGGTTGAAGTCACAAAGCGTTTATTAACTTAAATAAAAATTATAAACTAAAAGTAAATGTCAAGAATATCTTCTTGTCATGGTCATTAAGAACTTAATGAGGGTTGCTCTATTATTTACTTTTAATACATAGCTACTTATGTTTTCATTTTAAGCTATTTTTACATATTGTAGTTTTTTTTCCTTATATGATTACTTACTGCACATAAATATCGGAACAATTGCTTATATAGCAGGTAAGTTAGCTTTTAAAGGTTGCGTGTTATGTGAAAGAAATGCTATTTGTAAAAATGTGCTAATTATAATAAATAGCACTGTAAACTATTAATAATATAACAATAATAATTGCAGTAGCTATAGGTCGGTTGATACGTTTCCCTCAAAACTGCGCCTGACGAAGCATACGTATGGAAATATTTCGAATCATTAGGCATTATACCATATGCGAATACCTGTAAATAGCTTAGTCGAAAAGTCCAGTTTGTACTCATATTATAATGTCTTAGGTGCTGTTAGTGTTCTAAATAAAATAAAATAAAAATAAAATAAAATTTTATAATTTAGATGTTTTTTTTTATGTCACTAGGTCGGCAAACAAGCGTACGGCTCACCTGATGGTAAGCGATTACCGTAGCTTATAGACGCCTGCAATACTACAAGCATCGCAAGCGCGTTGCCGACCCAATCCCCAATCCAGGAGCTCTGATCACCTTACTCACCAACAGGAACAATACTGCTTGAAAACAGTATTATTTTGCTGTGATCTTCTGTAAGGTCGAGGTACTACCCCAGTCGGGCTGCTCCATATTTTGAGCAGGAAATTCCTGCTGTGCCCTACCTCAGTTGACCTACAGTGATACTTCAGTTGATGTGTGCTGATGATGTGGAGCTCCGTAAACGTATCCAAATCTACCGGATATTCGAAGTTACAATTTATCCGTAGCAGTAATCAAATTCGATAAACAAGTTTCGAATATTTTTTTTGTTGATAGGGTTCTAAATAATCGACTAAACTACTTTTTAGTCTAAAACGTATTTGTTTGTAATCGGAATTTTTTTTTAAATTCTAAGCGAGTTTTAATGTTATTGTATAGTTCCTAACGTTATTAAAACATCTATTTTTCTATATTTTTCGAACTTTGTTCTTTGACTTCACGATGCCAATTACATCTAATATATAAAATTCTCGTGTGGCGGTGTTTGTAGTTAAACTCCTCCGAAACGGCTTGACCGATTCTCATGATATTTTGTGTGCATATTGGGTAGGTCTGAGAATCGAAAAACATGTATTTTTTATTCCCCAAATGTTAAGGGTAGTCCACACCTATTTTGTTTTTAATTTTTAGATAAATTATTTATTCTTTATTTTATTATGATTTGGCGTTGAAAAATACATACAACCCTATATTTTCAAATCTCTACGATCAACCCCTATTTTTAAATAGCGTTGAGCGGCAACAGAACCTTTGCCAAGTCAGCTAGTATTTAGGTATATATAATCTGAATCTCGGTAACGGCTCCAACGATTTTTATTAAATCTATACTAATATTATAAAGCTGAAGAGTTTGTTTGTTTGTTTGTTTGAACGCACTAATCTCAGAAGTTACTGGTCCGATTTGAAAAATTCTTTTTGTGTTAGATAGCCCATTTATCGAGGAAGGAGGAGGAGGAGGAGGAGGATGAGCTATATACCATCACGCTAAGGCCAAAAAGGCCGGGGGTTGTCACATGATCGATTATTTTTTTCCCTTTTGTTTTCTAACTGTACTCGTGATTTTATATTTAAATAACAAGTATTTTTTATTATTATGTCCATAAGACCGAAAAATATTAGTTATGTTTTATCAATACCAATTTACTAGAAATATCGAGCTAAGCTCGGTTACGTAGATACTGATATTCCAATGTGTGGTTAATGTATATTCTAAATGTTTCCTATTAGTGTATATTTCGACCTCTAGGCGACCACTAATACAATATAATTGCATATTATATATAATCTTAGTTGATGTTTCTTTTGTTGGCTATTATTATACAGATATTTAAACAATATTTTAAGAATATGACTCTATCCTTTCTTTTAATTATTTCGCGTAAATTATTTTTACAATTTGCCACTCTTAGCCGATTTTCACATTCGAGGCGATCATGCATGTTGTGTTCTTGTGGTAAATAAAGTAGCTAGAGCTCTTGGGAAAGGTTGGGAGTAGAGTTATTAACGTAATTCCAAGGCTTCCAGTGTTGGAGGCGTCTATAGTCTACGGCATCCGTCTACCATTAGGTGGGCAGTACCCTTGTTTGCCACATTTTTAGTGTACAAAAAGTTACTTCGTTGCCAATTTTCAACGAAGCTTAAACGAGCTGTACTCGTAGTCATATATTTGTTCTAGTTACACGCACTAGCCTGCTGTCTTAAAGCCGTCGGTACGTCAGACGCGGCGTCGCTAGTGGAGCGCTGTCGCCTGGCGTGCGGGGGGCACGGCTACATGCGGTCCTCCAACCTGCCCAACATATGCCAGCAGATCTCTGCTGCTTGTACCTACGAGGGTGACAACACTGTGTTGTTGTTGCAGACAGCTAGGTACGTCATCTAATATTATTTATAACAAAAACGAGTGTGCTTTAGACCATACGACTGAAGTTAAAAACCTTTAGCTCCAGTTAACTTATATATCCCTTTCAACTTTGCGTTCGCCGAGCCCGATTACGCTTTTCATATCGCTCTTGTCACGTATTCACCAGCTTACTCCTCATGTCGAATGTGAAATTGACATTTATCAGACTATTTTATATTCATCTTGGCAGTCTATGTTTTTTTTTGATAGTGCGAGAATATCTATAAGGACAGGGCTTTAAGTATTTTAAATAATAGAACATAACAAAATCGAATTAATGACAGTTTCTCCTATTAAACTTAAATCAATTTCAGATTCTTAATAAAAACTTGGCAACAAATTGACAGCGGAAAATTGACACCAACTGTGGATTATTTAAACACTGCCAGAAGTAAGAGTCATCCTGGAAAGTGGGTCAACAGTATCGAAAACATCGTCCGAGCGTTCGAAATCGTATCTATGAGGTGGATTTAAAAAAAAATATTTCATTTTATTCTTCACTGTCGTAATACGCTTTGAAGGGTTACGCGTTGGGTGGTAAATAATTGTGTTTACTCACTAACGAAAAAAAAAACATATTTTAATTTACATCGACAAGTAATACAACGTAGATACGCGAAGTATTTTTGTGCATCTTTGCTACCTGGCATCTTCCAAGGCCACCATTAGCTTAACATCATATTTGGCCATTGCGTCTACCTGAGTTGAGAGCATGCGCTTAGAAACTTTCAGCTTTTATAAAATGATAAAGGTCTGGTACTCGCAGGCTCTTGGATTATAAAATAAACCAGTTCCACAAAACCGCCTAGCGAAATGACAACTATGAATTTAGGTATATTACCAACAAAATAACGGGTCTTCTTTATTTGGAGCCGGTTTCGAATCGCTTTTGATGATTAATTTGCGTATGATGATTTGGTCATTCCTCTTCATCACAGCTTTGATATTTTAAAAACTTTAAAAAAGGAGAAGGATGCTATCTGATAACTTTTTGTTGGGTGTACTAATATTGATGAATTTTTTTAAAATTGAAAGCAAGTCATGTGGTCCCATTTAAATTCGATCGGAGTACATAGGCAATGTCTGTTTTGCTTGTCGATGTAATTGAAATCTTTTTTTTTCCATTTGTGAGTTACCAGAATTATAAGCATATCAATTCCTGATTACAGACTTTGCTTTTGTGGTTAATTTGAACACAAAATTTGCGTTAATTTAATTCGTTCATGTGATTAGATTAGATAAGTTTTCATTTTTGTCTATAATTCTATATAGCCATTTTCTGTCTATTACTTAGTTTCCAAAAAAAAAAAAAAAAAAATATATATATATATATATATATATATATATATATATATATATATATACCTACTCTATTCTCATTCTTACTTGTTATAATTCTTGTTTTCAGAAAAATATCTTCATGCGTAGAAAATATGGAAAACAAAGTGGCATCAGGTGTGACATTCGAAGATACATGGAACATGTGCTCAGTTCAACTAATATCTGCGGCTGAGGTAACATTTAATTAATTGAAAATAAAATTAGTCTGTAACTACTATTAAATAGAATTATGGTCGATTCAAAAATATCATTAAAGACACAGTTCCGTCAACGAGTACGCTCATTTCTTAAAAAATGCGTGTGACAAATCTCTCATCCCATCTGCTGAGGAAACTATATTTTTTGTCTCTGTCTGAGTCTTTTTATTATTTTTAATTCAGCCTGTCACAGTTCTCTATTGGTCAAAGGTGTCTTTTTCCATATAGAAGATTCGAAGCTTAATCCACCACGCTGCTTCACTGCCTAGTCTTTATTATAAAATTGGAGTGTCTGTTTGTAATATTAAAATGAACGCTTTTTACTTAATGCATATCGATGTATACACGTCACGTATATATACTGTCTGTTTGTTTCGGCTAATCTCTGAAACGGCTGGGCCGATTTTGACGGGATTTTCCATGGCAGATAGCTGATGTAATACGGAGTAACTAAGGCTACTTTTATTTTAATTTATTTATTTATTTTGTATCTGCGATCTGAACAATATATTTTTTAAATTCCACGCGGGCGAAGTCGCGGGCACAGCTAGGTATATAATATATTTGTTTTAATGAGTATTAATTAATGAGTATATAATGTTTTAATGAGAACTTTGTTTGTAAAATTGTTTCAGGCACATTGTCGAGTAATACTATTAAGTTCTTTCTACGAAGATATTCATGCGTCCTCAAAGACAGTCTCACCGGAGCTGAGGGTAGTTTTGAATCAACTGTTGGATTTGTATACTGTTTATTGGGCTTTGGAGAAGCTTAGCGATTTGCTTCAGGTACTCAAATATACGTACAAATAATCTCGTGACGTTAATGTTTCACGTACGAAATATTTTTTGTTTGTATTTGTTTTTTTGGATTTAACTCCTTGAGAATAGATTTTCATATAAGGCCGGGGCAAATTTGACTTGAAGAGTCAAATTTACTGATTGAATGACCTCGATAGTCGATACGTTTCTCGTAACGCCATCTTCATCATCATTAGATCTTTTCTAATAACGCCATCTATCGATACCTAATAGGGTTACAATAGATGGCGTTATTTGATTCGTTTATTTACCATTTGATATGGTATTAATCTTTTTGTTAGACTAGTAAGCATATATTGTGCCTATTTAGATGTCGATCTGAAGGAGTTAACTCCAGTCATGTGTCGCAGCTGACACACACACTTTTTTTTTCGCATATAACTTAGGCTATGCTGTCCCACCGTCCTGATCTTTAGCAATTGATCGATGCCAAAGCTTTAGCTTCTAATGCAATATAGTTGAAGTAGCATTTTCAATTTTTACAGAACAGAAGTCAATAAATACACAGTTAAGAATAATCGTTGTTCGGGCAAGTTTTTTAGCTTAATATAAAAAAAAAATTATGCACCATTCAATTAGTTCCAATTTTTCTACAATTCATCACAACATTAGATACTTTTTTGAATAATCAAATATATATATAAAAAAACAAACATGTTTTTAATGTTACAGTATACATCAATAACATCGGAAGACGTTCAAAGGTTGCAAGCATGGTACGAAGACACGCTGGTAGCCTTGCGACCGAACGCCGTTGGACTGGTCGATGCGTTCGATTTGGATGACATGGTTAGGCAGCCTAGATGGAATATTTCAGCCCAATGATATTGTTAATTTTATAGTTGTATACGTGTTTCTTACATTTCAAATAATTTTTATTTTTGCAACCTCTTAGTAATGTTACTGGACTTACTGGTACGGATATTGAGCGCTGACCTTCAAATCTGTACTTTAAAATTTTATAGATTTAGATACGTTATCAGTACTAAATATTTTTGCTTCTTTTTTTATTTTATTTTTGTACTGAGCAAAACGATTTTGTTTGCGATCTGTCGCCGAGCGCTTTACATCCATGTAAACCCTATATTAAAATTGTAATTTGCCGATGACACGACGAGTGCAGACACTTAAGATGATTTAGAAAGAAAAAAAAAACTTTAAGTGATACCAACAGAAGATTAAATTAATTATTCTTAGGATTTTTGTCGGTCTATAGGTTCTCTAATCACGCAAAAAATACTGGAAGAAATTAAATGAAGTTTTCACAACTGTATCCAGTTATGTAATCCTATTTATGCAATGCTGCGTAATGACTCCTACTATTGAACACATCTCAAAGACAGTTTTATCTGCATTAGGGCTCATATAAGTTAAAGTCCTCCGAAACGGCTTGATCGATTCTTATGAAATTTTGTGTGCATATTGGGTAGGTCTGAGAATCGAACAACATCTATTTTTCATCCCCCCAAATGTTAAGGGTAGTCCACCCCAATTTTTTTAAATTTTTAGATAAATTATTTATTTTTTATTTTATTATGATTTTGCGTTGAAAAATACATACAAGCCTAAATTTTCACCCTTCTACCACCAACCCCTATTTTTAAATAGCGTTTAGCGGCAGGACAACGTTTCCCGAGTCAGCTAGTGTTAGTATAGAACACAAACTACAGTAAGTCTGTGGTATAAAAGTATTATACTATTACTTATACGGGACCGCATTTTTTACTTTATGATTACCGATATTTCGGCTTCGATGCAAACGTCTATCATCTTCATCATGATCTTCGAATATGAGAACCAGAGAGAGACCATGTTAACTTAAAAATTTATATAGAAGTATATATTTTACATATAATTATGCTAAAATAAATTTAAATTTTAGGTGTTAGGCTCAACGCTCGGCTCATACGATGGCAAAGTTTACGAGAGGTTGATGGAAGATGCGCTTAAAAGTCCTCTAAATTCTGGAAAAATTAACTACACTTTCTACAAATACCTCAAGCCTTTCATGGAGGGAAAACTGTGATAGTTATGTATAAGAGTTGTAAATATAGTTCTCATTTCTATAAAATTATGTAAATGTGGTGTAGTTGAAAATATTTATACATTTGTTACTATTTTTACAATAAATTGGTCGGGTATTTCCTTGTGTTTTATTGTAAGTGTAAAAATTTCGTTATACAATTACAATTATGTAACATAGTAGTTATCTCTATCTAAATTTGCCGCTTAAAATTGTTTTACTGTTTAATCTGTGATTTTTAGATGTATATACCTTTAAAGTATTTCAATAACGGTTTATTAAAAATTAAAAAGTGTCCTTATCTATTCAAGTAAACTAGTTAATTATGTAAGTATTTATGAATGTAACATTGACAAAAATTAACGATTGCGTAGATAGTTTTCGCCTGTTCTAATAGATGCCGCTACAGTAGAATTGTTATGTTAATATAGTAAACAAATTGGTAGGCAAAAAATGTCGCAGATTCATTTTAGAGAACGTGTTATTTGTGATTAGATGACAGCTGCGTGCCTCTTTTATCTGGGTTCAGTCAATTTTAGATTTTATAAGAAAGTGGTGACCTCTATCCGTAATAGTTAATTTAATCAATGTCAATGACATAAGCTAAAAAAGGTAAGTGGCATACTCATATTGCATGTGAGGCGATGTCCTTAAACGGGGCATGTGTATAATATTTAGGATAGACTTTGGCGTGCCAATACATTATAATTACCTATTATAATACTATTTTTTAGTAATCGCTGTAGCTTGTTTTTAAATCGTATGTTCTTAAATCTATCTTAATAATATCAAAAATATAACCAATCATGTAACTTGAATAGAAAAATAAACGGTATAAATACTTTTCATTAAGGTATCATTTTTTTATTAAATATCACTTGTAATCATTTATTTCACACAACTCTATATAATTAAATAAAAACTACAAAATTTACCTATAAATAATAAGCTGTTCGGTTTTTAAACCATTTCGTCCGTTTACCATAAATACATATGTATTTATTTATGTACTTAAATAATAAGAAATTAACTTACGATATTAAAATAATTGATAGTTATATCAATTATTTATAACTTAAAACAATCTGAGATGTAAATGTCTTTCGCACACACATTAAAAGTTTTTATAAAATTGTGAATTTTTTTTTTATGTCACTAGCGGCCGAACCCAATATTCAATCTATCTCTGGTTATGTCCTACTAGAGACAGAAATATCTATCTATCATTCATTTTACTGACCCAATAAACTTGTCGACGATAGGCAATCTTATCCTTCAAAGCTGTCTATCGACGAGAGGGAGGATAGCTTACCAGAGATAACAGTTCGTATGAAAATGACAGTGTAAGCGTCCCAATAATAATAGAGTTCTATCTGTCAGTAACGTTGGTTATCTTTAGTAACAACAATATCCGATCTATAGTTTTCGGGGGATAATTAAGATTTATTAATTGAATAAGTATTTTCTTTGTTTAAAATAAAATTAATTTCGAGTGAAAAATAATGGCAGACTCAAGTTCAAGTAGCAGTTCAAGTGATATTGCACTTTTGCAACAATTATTTGAATAAAAATAATAAGTTTCTTGTGAAATAATACTTACTTTACTCATCTTGTGAATAAAACAAACAATTTGGTGAATGATTGTACCTATAATTTGCAATGATTTGTATAATTTGAATTTTGATTTGTAAAAAAATTATACAAATTCAAACGAAACGACGATTCAATAAAGCGTAATGGCGTCGTAGCGTCTTTTCGTGTCGTGTTAAAACGTTCCGTTACTAGATTTACCATGGATTCCATATTAAAATAATATCATTTATTATAAATTAAAAAGTCTGTGTAAAAATTAATTTGTCCATATTTTTATAAAACAAGATTACTTTAATATGAATAAAATTTGTATGACAAATTTAAATACTACAAAACATCTGTGTAACATAACTGAGGCCGTCTGTGACGCTGTGTATACTGGAATGTAAGGAAGAGCTCAGGTAGCCGGTCTATCTACAGCTAACTGGAGATAGTAGTCCCCTATGCGAATTATTGGGACAACTACAAAGGATAGATAGTTAGTTATTAGCAGTCGATGATAACTACCTATCTCTATCTTTAGATTGAATATTGGGTTCGGCCGTTAGTCGGCAAACAAGCGTACGGCTCACCTGATGGTAAGCGATTACCGTAGCTTATAGACACCTGCAACACCAGAAGCATCGCAAGCGCGTTGCCGACCCAATCCCCAATCCCCCCAGGAGCTCTGGTCACCTTACTCACCAACAGGAACACAATACTGCTTGAAAACAGTATTATTTTGCTGTGATCTTCTGTAAGGTCGAGGTACTACCCCAGTCGGGCTGCTCCATATTTTGAGTAGGAAATTCCTGCTGTGCCCTACCAATGTTGCGTTGCTTATTGTTATTAATCTCAAAATGACTTCGTTAAGATTTTGGTACATTTTTTACAGTATAATAAAGCCACTTAGACGGAGTATTATGGTACAACCTATACTAATTTTAAGTTAGACCTCTAGGAAAAAAAGTCTAAAACGTTTTTACTTACATTGCTTCTCACCAAAGACCTACAGACCTATAGGTATAATGTTTTTTATATTCATTATAAAAAGGCATTAGCCGGTTAAAATTTTATCATACCTATGGATGGAAAATTTACAGTAACTCTTTGACTGGCTGCATAGAAACGATGGTTAAAAAAAGCTATAGAGTTACAGCCTGGGAAATTAAAACAATTTTTAATTTAACATGAGTATTACAAAATAAATAAATAAAATAAAATAAAATAAAAATAAATCAAGCCTTTTATTTCTCCCAGAAAATACTAGTTTGCAAGTTAAATTGTTTTGTTAGTATCGAGTTTTTTTTTTGTTTTTTTTTCTAATATTTTTTCTTTTTTTATTATTTATTTATCTAATTTTTTTGTTCTATTTAATGGTTAGTAATTACAGCTTAAAATAAAAATATTTAGATACATTATTATCATAGATATAGTATGTAACTACTTTAGTAAAATTATTCTGTAAGAACCCCTCTGCAGGTAAAGGCCTCCTCCAAATTTAACCAGTTTTCTCTGGATTGTGCTGTTTGTGTCCAGTTTGGACCCGCTATGCGTTTGATTTCGTCCTCCCATCTAGTGTAAGGTCTCCCTTTCTTTCTTTTGCCCACTGGCCCCCTCCATTCTGTCACCTTTTTTGCCCACCTTTGATCTTGCAGGCGTGCTATGTGTCCAGCCCACTTCCATTTTAATGCAAGAGCTTATGCTAAACCGTCTGTTGCTTTTGTGATGTTGCGTATTTTTGGATGCCTTATTTTATTTATTCTTTTTATGTTTAGCATACTCCGCTCCATTCCTCGTTGGCACGTTATAATTTTATTTTTAACATTCTTGTTAAACTTCCATGTGTGAAGTTTAACAAGAATGTTACTGCAGTTATTTTCCTTTCTCTGATATCAGTACCAAGTCGTCGGCAAAACGTAGGTGGTTTAAATACTTATTTTTTAATTTTATTCCGCATTCGTTCCAGTCCAGCTTGCTTATTATCGACTCTAATGTGGCTATAAATAGTATGCTTTTGATTACTCGTAAGTATTCGTTTTCCACATTCTGTGTTGTTAGAGTTTCCCAGATATAGTTGCGTGAGACTGAATCGAATGCTTTTTTGTAATCGATATATGCCAAGTACAGTGGTCTATTACTCTCTTAATATTTCTCAATGAGAAGTTCGAGTGTGTGAATATGGTCGATGGTAGAGAATCCTTTTCTGAATCCTGCCTATTCAACAGGTTGTCTTGTTTCTAATGTAGAGCTAATTTTTTTGGTCAAGATTGTAGAAAAAAGTTTATATGTACTCGGTAGCAGACTTATAGGTCTGTAATTCCCAATGTCATTAGGGTGGCCTTTTTTGTATACCAGAATTATGTTAGATTCAGACCATTGGGTGGGTGTCTCTCCAGATTCGAGAATAGCGTTGAATAAATTTGTAAAGGATGTAGCTAGTATTGGGGAAGATATCTTTAGAGTCTCGTTTGTTAAGTTACCCGAGTCCGGGCTTTTGTCTAATTTCAGTTTGTTGAATGCCTCGATGACGTCATTTTCTTCAATTTGGGGTCTTTTTAGTATGTTATCATTACTGCTGTTATTTTGATTCTCGTGGCCTGAGAGTATTACAAAAAATGGACCTCAAAGTTACGGCGCTCTTATTTACTTCTTAAGATTATTTTTATCGCTTATTTTATTTTATTATGCAGTTAAGTAATAGAGGAAATTTTGCTATTTACAATTTATAATAAAAATATATAAGCTTCAGCCTATAATATCCCACTGCTGGGTATTGGTCTCTTTCCCCATGTAGGAGAAGATGTATTATTCGTTGTTGTTTATTAAAACAACGTT
The DNA here is from genome assembly GCF_905220565.1 of Melitaea cinxia. NCBI lineage: Eukaryota > Metazoa > Arthropoda > Insecta > Lepidoptera > Nymphalidae > Melitaea > Melitaea cinxia. Next base: position 3,329,825 of record NC_059394.1, read on the forward strand.
TGGGTCTTCAGTGTTATTTATTATTCTCAATTTATATTTATTATTATTTTATGTTGCTCCTTAATTAATATTATCTTAGTATCTGGACCCGACCGTTCACCTCAGAGGCAGCCAAGAGAGAGAGCCATAGATTATACACTTATATACTGGTAGAGAGAGCGATCCACTCAAATGTCACTGGCATTGATAGATTATGTCAGTATCGTTCCGTTACTACAGATCAGCCTAATCCACCACTCTGGTCCAATGCGGGTTGGCGGATATGAGTAACGATCGCTATCAGGGTATCAGGTGTATATGATAATAACCGGGACCGACGGCTTAATGAGCTCTCCGAGGCACGGTGGGGAGACCCATAAGGTTTGCACAAACAGTCAGACTACGGAAAATATCTGCTAATACAAATGTTTGTCATGTGCGGGGATCGAACTCGCAACCGCCAGCTCAACAGCCACAAATCGGTGCTGTGACCGTTGCACCACCGCGTCGTCGTATAAAAATATATATGCCTTACAAATAATACTTTTTACACTTTATCGCAAATGGATCACACAAAAATTGCGATCATAATTTGTCACTTTAGCTTTATCTGTATTTAATATCTACAAATAAAATGTAAAGGTCTGTTGTTATATTGACTTGCATTAACTGCCGGATAGATTTCAAGTTTTATTTTTAGACTTTTAGTATTTGCCGACTAAAAAATATTGCGATATCTACATTTACTTATCTTCATTAAAGTTTTAAGAAAAAATTATATTACGTTATAAGCACCACGTGTTTTTACAAAAAATTAAATAAATATTGAATTTTATATATATTTTCTAGTTTTTGATTTTTTTTTAAAATTTTGTTGATTGGTTTTTAATTAAGTACATAAAAGTTTTTAGAATTTTAGTATTTTAGAAAATAACAAATACCGTAAAATAAAATAAATCAAACAAAATAATAATAATAATAATAATAATCTAAACTATTAAGTGAAATAAAAAAACATGTCTTTATTTATTTTTGTTGACAGTATAAAATTACATAAATAATTTTAAAAAAAGTTTATTAATAATATTTTAGTTCTACAAACGTCATATTATCGTAAAATTTAAAAGTTAAAATTTTCTGTTTAATGAATCAAATTATAATTAATTAAAGTAATAAAACTCTAAAATAAAAACAAAAATTGACGCAACCAACCAGCATATCATACCTATACTAAAACCTCCGAAACACGTTGCATCTTATGGTATAAGTATTATTCCGATCTGTACAGTAGTTTTCGCAGTATAACCAAACAAAAAACGGCTCTCGATTTATTAGTATAGATAATTATATGTAGGTATATGATTATACCTATATCTTATATAAACAGTTAAAAACGCTGTAACACGTCATTCAACGTCACGAAGTCTCAGCGTCAGTTGCTTCGATAAGACCGCATATTTTTTTTCATATTACTGGCATTATAATTTATATCGTTTTTATGGAAGAACTCAAAAAAAAAAAAAACTGTCACCCTTATAGTTCCGTAATTGCCTTTAAGACTGAAATCTCAATTTTATATCCATGTAAATATTTTAAAATGAGTAATTAATACAATTAATGAAATGATAATTTAAACAATTAATGATTTCATGACGTGAATTACACCTTATGAATTATCAAATTGTATTTCTTATTAGCGCAGTGCACACGTAGCCGTATTATAAAAATAATAATAATAATGAAGTCGAATATTGACAAGGACTTGTTACGGGAGAGAGAGAAATGTACATTTGATATACAAGAATTGGTACATATCATTGATGGCGGGAAAGACAAGACGTTGATGAGAAAAAGTATAGGTGAGTACATTAATTTTATTATTTAATTTATATAAAATTTTGTATCTTATTGAAATCAAATCATAATTTAAGCCTGTCGCAGTCAACTGCTTGACATAGGCCTCCACAAGTTCGTGCAATAAATGGCGTGAACTCATGTGTGATGCCCATAGTCACCACGCTGGGCAGGCGGGTTGGTGACCGCAGGGCTGGCTTTGTCCATATTCGGCCTGTGTATTTCAAAGCCAGCAGTTGGATGGTTATCCCGCCATCGTTCGGCTTTATAAGTTTCAAGGTCGTAGTGGAACTGTATTGTCCTTAGTCGCCTCTTACGACACCCACGGGAAGAGACTGGGTGGCTATATTCTTTACTGCCGTAACCTCACAGCGAAAATCATAGAGCAATTAAAATTCTTTCCTCTCCTTTTCCTCTTTCGCTTGTCTTTGGATATCATTGTTACAAATATTATTTTGACTGTCCCAAAGATAAAATTCGGAATATTAAATAATTTAAACTAGTGGTCGACCAGAAGTTGAAATTTGACCATATTTAAAAATTTAAATTAAGAAAAACCAAAAAAGTCTGTAGTCAAATTGAAAAATCTAAATAAAGAACTTTTTTTAAATTAATTTTGATAATCAACAAAAAGAGTATAATATGCGTGTGTGTGTCAAATGCATGTCAGTATGTGTAATGTTATTTTTTTTATATCTTATACTATTAAGGGAGCAATTTTTGTATATAGTATATATTAGATCGTTCAATAAGTCCCGAGACTAACCTGGAAATGGCGCATATATTAAAAACTCTTTTGATTTTTAAAAAGTACTGGCTATCAATACAAGAATATGTGTCAAATTTTTAAAAATGGAACAATAAAATTATTGATTTTGAAACATTTAAGTGACGCTACGGTTGTAATTTCGATACAATAGAAAAAAACGAGTTTCGCGTGTTGATAAAACATTGTTTTTTAATGGAAAAGAATACCGTTGAAGCGCAGCAATGGCTTATAAAATGTTATGCAGGATCAGCTCCCTCTAAAGCAACCATTTGTCGGTGGTATGCCGACTTCAAACGCGGTCGCATGGACACCAATGATGGGGAACGCTCAGGTCGTCCAAATGAAGCAGTGACTCAACAAAATATTAACCAAGTCCTCAAAATCGTATTGGAAGATCGGAAGGTAAAAGTGCGAGAGATAGCCGAGATAGTGAAGATTTCAGCTGGTAGTGTTTTCACTATTTTACATAAAAATTTCGCCATGAAAAAGCTTTTTTCTAAGTGGGTGCCGCGTTTGCTTACAACTAATCAAAAGGAACAACGTATCAATGATTCAGAGCGATGTTTGGCGCTGATGAATCATAATAAAAAGGATTTTTTACGTCGGTATGTAACAATGGATGAAACCTGGATATACCATTTCACTCCGGAATCCAATCGGCAGGCAGCGGAGTGGAGAGCGGCTGGTGAAAGCCGCCCGAAGTGTCCAAAGACTCAGAAATGGGCCGGTAAGGTTATGGCGTCTATATTTTGGGATGCGCATGGAATACTTTTCATCGACTACCTTGAAAAGGGGCAAAATATAATAGTGACTATTACATGTGCTTATTGGAGCGATTGAAGTACGAAATTGCGGATAAACGGCCTCACATGAACAAAAAGAAAGTGGTGTTTCACCAGGACAACGCGCCTTGTCACAAGTCCGTGAGAACGATGGCCAAAATTAACGAATTGGGCTTCGAATTGCTTCCTCATCCCCCTTATTCGCCAGACTTGGCCCCCAGCGATTACTGGCTGTTTGCAGACCTCAAAAAAATGCTTCAGGGTAAGAAATTTGACTCAAATAGTGAAGTTATCGCAGCAACGGAGGCTTATTTTGAAGCCAAAGACAAATCGTTCTACACACATGGGATAGAAAAGTTAGAAAAGCGTTGGAGAGACTGTATCACTCTTGGAGGAGACTATGTTGATGAATAAAAATTAATTTTATAAAAAAGACCTTTTTTTAGTACTTAGTCTCGGGACTTATTGAACCACGTGTTATAATCTGAATCTCGGAAACAGCTCCAACGATTTTCATGGAATTTAGTATGCAGGGGATTTCGGGGGAGAGAAATAAATCTAACTAGGATTCATTTTTAGAAAATGTCGTTTTATCCTTGTTAAAAATAACAAAACAATGAAAAAATGGCTACATCGTTAATATATGAAGGTAAATTTCCCACTTGTCTATAAAGTTGTAATAGCTCAGGTGTCGACCGATCGCGATCGACCGAAAAGACCACGGTTCACTTCCTCATGATTCCAGATCGATTATTATTTTCTAATTGCACTCGTTATGTTTTATTTAAATAGCCAGTTCACATTTTTTATTATTATGTCGGTAAAATTGAAAAATATTATTCATATTTTATCGATATGTAATTCGTATTTAAATATGATTTTCAAAACACACGATTTACTAAAAATACCGAGCTAAGCTCGGTCACCCAGGTACTCTATATATTAATACGCGAAGCAAATATTTTGTACCCCTTTTCACGGAAATTGCGCGGACGAGGTGGTACGAAATTTTGCACACTTTTAGTTTATCATATATAGAAGGAATGCAGAATGCTAATATTTTTTCAAAATTATGCATAAAAATACATTAAATCGGGGATCGATCCCGCGACCGCCAGCGCAACAGCCAGTGCTGTGCCAATCCGAAGTGACCCGAAAGCATCTGGAACTTTTACATCGGGTTCAGTTACGGTTACGGAACAGGAATTTTTAAAAAATATAACAATTTCGCTTACGAAAATCATAACGTCCCTAGTAAACTCTACATAACTTCAGATTCCTCGCCATAACTTCATCTAGACGTGTCCGTTGTTTTGTGGTTTAATTCTTAAAAAGTACCCGTAATCTCATGATCAATAAGGTATAATTTAATGACAATCATATTACGTTTACTCGTATTTTTTAGACCAATCTCTAAGACCGAACCAAATGACGCATACGAAAGAAAAAATAAAAACTGCTTTCTGATTTTTATTTTTTACTACATTTTGTGCGATTTTATGCTACAATTTCTCATGTAACCAAGTATGATATGTTTATAATAATTTAATATTATATTTTATACTCTAATACTTATTCTAGAAACAGTGCACTGCTCAACTATGTATATAGTTTTGGTTGCACTACTTAATATATAACTTGTAATAGTTACTGCAATGGCACGGTGGAATAAAAACTTATCATTCTAAATTATCGATAATTTATCTAATTAAAATTCACGATAATCCTCATAATAATAAATTAATACTTAGAGACAATACGTGTGAATACATTTCGTCGTGAATAAACAATGACTTGTTATAATTTTTTTTAATTATATATATCCTTAACCTTATTTATTGAACACATATTTAAATGTGTGCATTGTTTTAAAGTATTTGCTCCGTTAAAATCGAGGTGTGTACATACATAGACCAAACGACTGAAGTAAATCTTAAGAAACGTAACTCTCTCTCTTCCTATCTTCACTATCTTATATCTCTCTTTCAACTTTCGTTCGCCTCGGCCGATTACACTTTTCGTAACGCTCCCGGTACGCATTCATCAGCTTATTACCCAAGTCAAGCGTGCGTAAAGAAGTTTTACTTCAAAAATTGTCTACCAACCTCTTACATTTTAATGAATTAAACAGTGTTATAAATAACTTTTTCTCGTCTATTATTACAATGTTAGACCTTTTCCAAACAACTACTTATAAATGAGCTGATGAGCTCTGTGACGACGGTCTATAAACACACAAAACTACAAGTATAAACGCCCAAAACTTAACAAATTTCTTATGTGTCCTTTAGAAACATTTACCACGAGGGGGATCAAATTGGCGATGCTTGCGTATTAGACTGCGTTGCGTATTAACTCGTCTTCATAAGTAATACATACGTCCATACGTCTCCACAAACTACTACCGGTAGTACCTATTACCGGCTTAAAATGACTTGTTCAAGCGAACTTTAGACCGCGATTAATCATTCTAACGCCTGAGTTTCTTGACGATTCTACTTTGTTATTCATGACAGTATTAATTCAACAGACATTTATCGCTGCAGTTCCGCTAATGTATGTCATTAGCTGACCCTTTTCTACATAATTTTCTTTATTGTTTAAGAACCTTCTACAAAGTCTTAAAATACATTAAAAATATATGAAGTAAACCTTAGTGACCTTAGCTTTGGACTAAAATCAAGTACACAATCCTCGTTTTTACAAAAAAAATAATAATGATACTTCGCTTCTATTGGTTGTAACGTTATGTAATTGTTAATAAGCTAAGCACACAAAGGTAATGAGCAAATATGCAGCTATAATAGCGACACTGGATAAGGTTCTTATTCGATCGGAACTTCTTCGAGAAGACAGTTATATTTTGCGCAGAAAAAGAGTCTGCAGCCTTTCTTTCTATATCTTTTTAAAATGATTTACTTATGTGAATAAATTAGAAATAAATATTTAAAAATTTCAAACAGATGTTTGACAAACTAGTACATATTTCCACGATAAAGTTTAATAAATTAAAATGGCGCAATAAATTTACAAGTCGAATGATAGGTCAAAAATCAAAGAGGTACTGGCATCATAGTATTAAGTTGTGTGTAAATATGTACATAGTGAAGTAAAATGTAAATATAAATGTAATAGTAGTAATAAAATAATTAATGTTACCATAATATAGCTACTGTACTGCATAGCATATATACTGTACTGATGTCACTGCATAGCAGGTAACATCCTTTTCAATATCTTTAACAACCCGACTGAGGAAACCGCGACTTTCCAGAAGATCATAGCTAAATAATACTACCTCAAGCAGTGTCGTATTCCTGTCTTGAGTAAGATAGCTAAAGCTCTATTAACTGAGGTAGGGTACAGCAAGAAATTTTCTGCTCAAAATATGGAGCAGCCCAGCTGGGAAAGTACCGTCGAAGTAAGTCTAAGTGGCTTTATTATACTGTAAAAAATGTACCGAAATCTTAACGAAGTCATTTTGAGATTAATAACAATAAGCAACGCAACATTGGTAGGGCACAGCAGGAATTTCCTGCTCAAAATATGGAGCAGCCCGACTGGGGTAGTATTACCTCGACCTTACAGAAGATCACAGTTAAACAATACTGCTTCAAGCAGTGTTGTGTTGCTGTTGTGAGTAAGATGAGCAGAGCTTCTGTTGGGGTTGGGGGTAGGGTCGGCAACATGCTTGCGATGCTTCTGGTGTTGCAGATGTCTGTAAGCATGATAATCGTTTACCACCAGGCCGTACGCATGTTTGCTGACCGAGTTGTATAAAAAACACACACATATAACAATATATTATACAATATAATGATAACTACAATAATTATTAATTATAATTCACGTTTTTAATTAATTATTATAATGAGTTAACTCTACATATACGTCTACTTTATACATTTATCATTAGTACAGCAAAATACATATATTAATAAATTATTAATAATATATTAATAATAAAAGTATATATTAAAATGTCACTCTGTCATGTCATGTGTTTATAATACTTTGAAATACAACGATAATATTAGGTAGAGTCTTATTACATTTAGGTTAAACGTTGTCTGAGAGAAATCGCTCTTTCAACGATAAGATCACCTTTGTACATTTTTATCTGTTTTTAATGTATATGTTGGTATTTTTTGTGAACAATGAACAATACATAAATAAATAAACGAGCCGTATTTTAAATGGAGTGTGTAGTATGTTGTACATATTGTTAATGTAATAATACGCCAACCTTTTTACTGCATATCTTGTTTATTTTTTACATCTTATATAAAGTATCTATAATTCTCGTGTCACTATGTTACTTACAATACTCTTTCGAAACGGCTGGACCGCTTTTCATTAGATTTTTCAAGCATATCGGGTAGGTCTGAGAATCGGCCAATATCTATTTTTCATACCCCTGAGTATGGGGGGGGGGGGGGTTAAGGGGGTTAATAATATATATGGCAAGACGGCTTTTGCGGGGTCAGCTAATATATATATAAATGAAATACAAAGAATACATAATATAACTGTAGCAATACTTATACATGATATTATGCAGAAATATTACAAACACATGCATTCGTGCGTACTACAAAGGCACTGGAAACGCTGCTTGAGGTAAAGAGGTGTATTAGAATGAAAAAGTATGCAATATAGTAATGAAAGTATATGAGTATTCCTGTGAAAGCGAATCGGGAGCCATGGTCATATTTGCGAAGACCAAATATAAACCGTATTCAAAGATTCTGTAGGCGCTCAAGCAGCTTAACTACTCCTCTTTAAGATCAAGATAGCAAGTGACAGTATAGTCAAGAATTGGTAGAAGTACTGTGCCAACGTAATTTTGGTAGGCAAAGGGAGGAAATATCGTAGTCGCCGCAGTGATCCGATAGCTGCAAATAGTTTACGGCTCATCTCACTCAGCTGAGGTGCCCAAGATGTCTGTCGAAGATAACTCCGAGATTTTTCACTTTGTCGCTGTAACTGATTACGGCGCTGTTAAAAATGGCTGATGGTATAAGTGACCAGTATATTCGACTCACAAGTTTAGGAGTATCGTTAATAATGACTTGACATTTTGAGGGATTAATGTTTAGTCCGTAGGAGTTACTCCATCTATAAGTCATTATTTAAATTGTTTACTGATGTCGGTAAATCTGTATATATTATGTAGATTTACTAAAATTGTAAAATAAATTGTAAAAATAAAATTGTGCTGTGTGGTTACGGCGTTAAAGAATATAGTCACCACCACCACCACCAGTTCCACTACCACCTTGGAACTTATAAAGCCGAATAATGGCTGCCTATGTCTAGTAGTGGATTGCGATAGGCTGATGTGATGAATATTAAAACTATAATATGGTAAAAAATGCTTCGAGCATTAAGCCCGCTTTTGTAAAATTTAATAATGCCTTGTGCATCACATTTATATGAATAATCAGAAATCGCTGAAATGTTTGTAATGGGCACACCTGCCGAACGGTTGCACCGAATTGGATATATTTTTATGTGAGTGATAGTCAAAACAAAGTTTGTATGAAAGTTAATTACAAAAAAGTTGGTTTATTCTCGAAACATAAAAATACAGCTGTATGAAGTTCTGGGCCAGCTAGTTGTAAATAAATCATTACATAGTATAAAACAAAGTCGCTTCCCGCTGTCTGTATGCTTATATCTTAAAAATTACTCAACGGATTCTGACGGTTTCCTTAAGTTAATAGAGTGGTTCCAGAGGAAGATTTATATGTATAATACTTTCATAATATAGTAGAGGAACACTGATAGTTTTAGAGGTTTTCTTATGCGATGTCTTAAATAAACACATTTTTTTTGCGCTTACATTGCAAATATTTATTTTATATTTAGTATCAGCATTGCATCCGTGCGAAGCCGGAGCGGGTCGCTAGTATACATATAAATCTGACAATCATTTATAATAAAGAGGTTCCATTGACAACCGTTGACAGAAAATCTACTTATACACTTAAGCCTAAGCCTACAAATTATGGCTATTAGTGAAAAAAAAACCTAAACTCAAGTTTTAAGTAAGCTAATAAATAAAGTATACGCTGGTGAATAAAAATATAATATGTGACTATTTTTAACATTGTTTGAAATCAAGAAATATTATTTAAACAAAAATTATATTGACATTACAGAAGATTTGGTTTTAAGTATCAAAGAATTGAAGGATGAAGTACCCGAAGACTACCTCAGTCACGCGGAGAAATATGAGAACGCAATCCGGAAGGGGTGCATCCTCTTCGATATGTATTTTTACCTCACAAAAAATAATACTAAATTGGACAATTCGTAAGTTTATATTTCATATGTATATAAGCTCTTTTATTTGATATAATACAATCTTTTATTGGCTTTAGAAATAGTCAGGCGTTATTTCAAATTTTTTAACCGACTTCAAAAAAGGAGGTTCTTAATTCGATTGTATTTTTTCAATTTTTTATGCTTGTCACTTCATTACTTTTTACTGGGTGTACCGGTTTTGATGATTCATTTCTATTTATGCTTGCCATGTGGTCCCATTAAAATTTAATCGAGACTACGATTACTTTTTGAGTTATCCATAATACTGCGGTCACCAACACGCCTGCCCATCGTGGTGACTATGGGCAAAACACATGAGTTCACGTTATTTTTGGCGTAAACTTGTGGAGGCCTATGTCCAGCAGTGGACTGTATAGGCTGTAATGATTGATTGATAATGATTGATTATCCATAATCCTTATTCTACGGTGTATTGCTTGTCAATGTACATTGAAGTCGGTTTTTTTCGTTTACGAGCAAACAAAACAATAATAATACAGTCATTTATTCTGAAAAAAAAAACAGCAAAAGCCTCCAATAATCTTAAGTGTTGTCTATCTTGAGCTACCCTTTTCCAGTTTGCTCTTGCTGTCAGTTTACTTCTGTTGTCAGTATTCTGTTTTCCTCGTTTTATTTACCTATCTCGTGGATCACAAACACTTTTGATCCATTATCCCATTTTATCTCGAATTATGTGACCTACCTATCACCTCTTCTGTTGATCCATTCGCTTAAGTATATCGTAATTTTCGTTAATTTTTAACCGAGTTCAAAAAAGGAGGAGGTTACTCAATTCGACCGCATATATATATTTCTTTTTTTTTGTCGGAAAGGAGATATCCCAAGTGTGGTACCATGATAATGAAACCAGGATCTGATGATGGAATCCCAGAGAAATCGAGGGAAAACCTCGAAAATCGTAGTGCGTTTGTTAATTTTTTCATTTACTTACGTTGTATTACTTGTCAATGTAATCGAAGTCGGTTTTTTTTCGTTTGCGAGCAAACACAATTATTATAGATCACTGTTAGATATCTTATCCAGACGTTTAAAGCCCTTCATTCTTATCTCCATTGCTCTTTGTTTTACGGCAAGTTTTTTGCTGAATAATTTAGTGAGACTTCAGATTTCGTATTCATACATAGCAAGATAGTTTTCAGAGATATGTTTAAGTCTTTGAATTTTATTATCTTCTTCAGCGACCAGTATTTCTTACACCCTGTAGCGACCAAAAGAATTATTACCTATACTGCGATGTTGACTTTTGCGTGGTTTGTCAATATTTTAGTTTTTGTTGTATTAATTTGTAGCCAAACTTTCGTACTTCTTTCGTTTAAGTCATTTTTCACGCTGATCCTCAAGCAGTACAAGGTCCTCAGCATGTCTGAATCTTGTTATATCTTACCGGAAACCTGTAATTGTTTAATAAAAGTTCGTTCTTATGGATGCCATTGCAATTTTGTTATAATTAAAGACTTTTTCTTCCGCAGTCCGTCAAATGTTTATAGGATCCACGAAGGTATCTTGAAACAAGTCAATCCATTTATATTACATTTCGGCTTGTTTATGCCAACAATTATGAGTCAGGCGTCTGAGGAACAACAGGCAAAATGGTTGAAGAAAAATTCTAGAATGATTGGCACGTATGCTCAGGTACTAATTGTAAAAATATACAGTTAAATAATTTATAGTCTCTGCTTCTTAAATAACATATTGTAATAGCAAAAACGTTGACCTTTTGAAACTATATCTGAATTTAAAAATAATAACTATCAAGGAGAAAATTAAAGTTTGGTAATTTATTGTCGACGCGTCTCTTGTATAGTGAATAAACAGCGTGTCATCTGAAACTGAACTATAACCACCTTCTATAAACGTGGAGATCATCAGCGAAGTCATTAATGTAGTAAACATATGTGAAAATAAAAGCGTAAGAAAGAGAGAAAGAAGAGTTAATAGTAGAATAAGGGCATAAGAAAGAGATAAAGAATGAGTCAATAGTAGAAAAAGAGTGATATTTATCAGCGAAAACCAGCTTTAAGCAAAAATAATTTCTCTTAGCCTAATCCAATTTATATTACACATATCAAAATATCTCTGACTAATTAATATTTTTAATTTTATTTTATTTTCAGACAGAGCTTGGTCATGGTTCGTTTCTAAGAGGTCTAGAAACAACCGCTACGTTTGATCCTGAAAAAGATGAGTTTATAATAAATAGTCCTGCGATAACATCGTATAAATTTTGGCCCGGTGGATGTAAGTTTCTATTAGTTACTAGCTGTGTTCCACAGATTCACTCACGATTGATGTCTTCAATCATTCATCGATATTCGAATACAGTTCACTTCTAGATAGGCTAATATAAAGTCTAAAGCTTTAAGTTAGACATATTATCACAACTAGGAATATGACGTCGTGCAGAAGTAGACAGAGGGACAAAATTCTAAAAATAATTATTTTGGCTTACCTTACTTTGTTATTATGTTTTTTTAATGTTTCATATTACATTTTCCAGGATACTTATTACAATTTTGTAATTATTTTTTGTTTTAGTGGGTCATACAGTTAACGCAACAATTGTAATGGCACAACTTTACATAAAAGAAAAGTGTCTCGGCACTCATCTTTTCCTCGTGCAAATCCGTGATTTTGAAACTCACAAGCCTCTACCCGGTATAAAAGTTGGTGAAATAGGACCTAAAATGAGTTTTAATACTGCTAATAATGGTTTCCTTGGTTTTAATAACGTAAGGATACCAAGGGAAAATATGCTCATGAAAAATTCTCAAGTATTAAGAGTAAGTACTTAATATGCGTATTACTCTGATCTAATTGAGTGTAACTTTTTTTTCTGAAGGCTTAACTTAAAACTAATTATCTATTTAAATTTAGACTATTTCAATGCAATTCGATTACTGTACACATATAATGTTCATATACAATAAAATCAATATTTTTATTTATTTGGAGAAAAAAAAATGTATAATTTTGAGAATTTGTCGTAATTTATTTTATATGCCTTCTATGTATAATCAGTTAATCAAAAATTTGGTTTAAGTTTAGTTACATTATAAATTCCAAAGCAATCACAACTTCAAAATGAAAAAATTCAAAATATTTCTGTCTATTTGTTGTCTATTCAAAAATAAATTTCATTGTACGTATTGTTTTCAGGACGGTACATACATTAAATCTAAGAATGCCAAGCTGACGTACGGTTCTATGGTGATGCTTCGAGTACAGATCATCTCAGACGTCGCCTACGAGGTGGCCAGAGCTGTGACCATAGCGGTCCGGTATTCGGCCGTGAGACATCAGTCCCTGTTGAAGGAAGGGTAGTAATTAAATAGTTAATTGTAATTAGATAATTATAATATTTAATTGTTTATTTTATTTAATTGTGTATTTTGTCTATTGATGGGGTGGGGGTGGGGGGTGGGGGGTGTCGTCAGTAAAAAATCACTATTATTTATAAGACCGCCTTTGAACTTTTTTTTAAGTTAGAATATTGTTATTTTCTTATGTAATAAAGATAAAAAAGAGAGTGCTTTAGACCACACGACTGAAGTAAAACTTCTTAACAATAGGCCTGCACTATCTCTTAGATATACGAAACAGCTAAGAGAGAAAAGAGAAAGAAATAGTGTGCTCGCACCCCTCTCTCTTCCTCCGTTTGACTCGCCTGATCACACTTTTTGTAACGTTCTCGTCAAGCATTCACCAGCTTACTTTACTCCCCAAGACAAGCGCGCGTAAAGAAGTTTTTTTTTAATAACCATCTCTTACTCAATGACTTCCATTAGTATTTACCTACTCCTTTTTAGAGGGATTAGAAAGACACCATACACAAGCATATTATAAAGATGGCAAACAAGTGTATGGTTCGAATGATGGTAAGTGGATGCCGTAGCTTAAGAACTCCACCAACATTAGAAGCATAGCAATCGAGTTGTCGACACTACCCCCAAACCTCCCCAGGAGCTCTGGCCACCTTATTCACCACAGGAACACAACACTGTTGAGTTGAGAGCAGTGTCATCTGCTGTAAGGTTGAGGTACTTCCCCTGTAGGGCTGTTCCAAATTTTGAGCACGATATTCCCTGCTAAGCACTTCCTCAATAAATCTCTAATCGTTCCCAGAGAGCCCGAGCCGCAAGTTCTGGACTACGTGACGCAGCAACACAAGCTGTTTATCTCGATAGCGTCGAGCCACGCCTGCAGGGTCGTCGGACAGTGGGTGTGGAAACGTTACACGAAGGTCATCGCTCAGATAGGGGAAGGGAACTTGAGTGAGTTACCAGAGGTAAGTGTATTTGGTGTGCGATACGACCACACACGTCTGAGGGGTGGCCTTGTTGTGAGCGAGTTGGGGCCCGGAGGCTTTGTCCGGGCCTACCACCGGGGCAAGGTGGCGAATGCTAGCGCGACCCTATCTTGCCTTACCCAGGCGGACGACTGCTCACACGTGGTGGTGTTTTAGTCAGTAGGAGTCTGACATAACCCCCTGGCGCCCCCGCGCTGGGATCCATGAAGGATTTTCCCCACCTAAAAAAAGGTGTATTTGGTGTGTCCCTGAAGCTGGTATATATATATATATATATATATATATATATATATATATATATATATATATATATCCTGTGTTATACCACTCTACGAGGATATAACTTGGTAGAGTGGTATAACACTAAGTATATTATTTCATACTTCTGGTTTTGCCGATGTCTATAAGCTACGGTAATCGCTTACCACCAGGTGAGCCGTAAGCTTATTTGCCGACCTGGTTTTATATATTTCTGTGACTTGAAGAGAATGATAAAGCTAGTAAATAGTACTGCAAGTACTGTCTGAAGATTCATTTAGAATGTATTGTAGTTATATTTCTTTTGGTGCGTTAGGGAAATATTATAAGAGTAAATTTTTACTATGCGCGCATATTGTCACAAAAAAAACCGACACCCTGAAGTCAACGCTGAAGTTAGCAACGTGAAGTTAGCTAGCCAATGAAGTAGAACTTCTTACGTGGGTACGCAGTGCACACACTTTTTTTTCAATTCTTATTTACATTATACTCGTAAGGTTTTGAGACGAATTTAGCACAACACTGCTAGCTAAAAGTTAAATAGCTTCAATTGTCCAACTCTCGTTACCTTATACGAAGCATAGGCTGTTTAGTTATACAACGCTATTTTTTATGGCGAAGTACAGATTAAATACATAAGAATTATATTATATATTAATTTCGTTTTTGAAACGTATAAATTGTTTTATCTCAAAAGTCTTTAAATCAAATATCGTGCTGTCATCGTTTTAGAAATAAAGTATGAGAAAGCAAAGAAAAAACAATTATCGAAACTATATTACACGAGGTTCAAGTTAGTTAAATTTAAATTTTCTGATGATTTGAATTCAGAATTTTGGATAATGATTCCAATGATTAAATCTAGCCCTCAAAAGTTACACACAATTAAAGTTGCAATTTATGGGAGTCTTGCTGGATTTTGTACTCTCCTTTGTGTTAATATTGTTTTTTATTATAGTATTCCTCATTCCCCATTATTATTTGTTTCCTAAATATAAATAATATAAAATTAAAATAACAACAAGATGTACAGAATACAAATTTTACCTATTAAATAAATGTCCAACAGACTACTATGTACGGTAATATGCTGGAATCTCATTATTTTTTTAACGGCGTGATCCTGATTCCGTGGTAATTACGGGATGAAAAGTATATGCTGCTATATACGCAATAATTGTCGTGTTTAATAGAAAAATGTTTTGTTATTTTATATCTATCTGTAGCGTAAGTCCCGATTTCTCCGAATTCCCGGGATGAAAAGTAGCCCATATGTTACTCCACAACCTTTTGTATCCTAATGTGGAAGTCCAATAAATATTTAATAATGTTTTAGTATTGTGTGAATAGCTATAGCGCTTGTAACATTGTTGTACACGGTTATTTCTAAATGACAGACAGGCATTTCGGCGCGTATATCTGACCCGTTAATTGAATGCGCCAAACACTCAGCTGCACGCGCTGACGTGCTGCCTGAAGGCGGCGTGCTCGCGCGACGGGCTGGCGCTGGTGGAGAGCTGCCGCCTGGCGTGCGGCGGGCACGGCTACCTGCTGTCGTCCAACCTGCCCAACCTCTACGGCATCGCGGCCGCCGCCGTCACCTACGAGGGCGAGCACACCGTCGTGCTGCTGCAGACCGCCAGGTGCACGTCGCCGTCTGACTGAGCGGCTGCCTGTGTGGTATTCTGTCTAAATTAACTGAGGTAGGGTCCGGCAGGAAAGTTCTCGCTCCAAATGCGGAGCAGCCCAACTGGGGTACCTCGACCAGAAGATCACAGCTAAACAATATTGCTTTCAAGCAGTATTGTTTTCCTGTTGATGAGTAAGGTGACCAGAGCTCCTGAGGGGAATCGGGGTCGGCAACGCGCTTGCGATACTTCTAGCGTTGCAGACGTCTATAGGTTAGGGTAATCGCATCAGCTGAGCCATACGCTTGTTTGCCGACCAAGTTATATTAAAAAAAATCGTAATTCCATTGGCCATTTACTTTTGGAAGAATAGTTTTTACGAAATAGTTTTATTAGTTATTAGTTAGTTATAACAAAAATTAACAAAGTTCTGAATTTCGTGATATCCAATTTTTACACCTGTACCCTATTTTTTCCAGATTTCTGGCAAAGGCCTGGAACGGTGCCGTGAATGGTAAAAAATTACCACCAACTTTAGCTTTCCTAGCAGATTACTGTAACAAAAACGTGCAATCTTGGAGCGATTGTTCAGAAGGGATAGTAGAAGGATTTAAAGCTATTGCAGCAGGGTAAGAACAAGTTCAGTCTCTTAGTTCTCCAACGCCGTAAAACGTAGTTTTTAAATATCATACAACATAGACAACTAACGGCCAACGCAGTGTGGGACGCCTTCCGGCCCGCTGGACCGACGATCTACGTAAGATTACTACTGGTGTAGAACTGTAAACTGTATGAGGATTGCGGAAAACCGGGATGTCTGTCGCGAACTTAGAGAGGCCTCTGTCCAGCAGTGCACTGCAATAGGCTGAAGTGAAAATATTCGCTGAACACATACATTAGTTTTGGTTCCTATGGTAAATTGATATGTATCTTTATTTGTCGCGATTATAGTAGTTACGAGAACGTTTTGACCCATCCAAAATACCCAAGAAATAATAAATAAATAAATAAATATCTACACAATACACACACGGTTGTCTGTTCGTCAGGTAAGCACTTTAATGCTTGTGTTATAGGTAACTGCCGACTGGTATGGCTATATTTTTATTTATTTTTTCGATAAACATACTTATAAAGAATACATATATAAATATATAAGTAAATATATATATTACACCCAGACTCGGGGTGGGAATAGAACCCACAACAAACTGCGCCAACGGGTCAGTCAAAAGAAATCTAATCCTTATAAACACGTCATTAATTCTACAATGGAAGAATGTTCTTACTTTCCTTCAAAGTAGTAATTATCAATGTTGGTTTTCTAGGAAACTAAAAGCAGCTTGTGATTCAATTCAAGCTCATCTCAATAAGGGGCGGCAGTTCGAAGACGCTTGGAATTTGTGCTCAGTTCAATTGATTATTGCAAGTGAGGTGAGAATTATTGGAATTAATCACTAATCAGTTCGAACCAATGCTCTGTTAAAACGATGTGTTAATAATGTCGCTAGGTTTCATTAAAAAAAATCACAACGTCTTTAGTCTCCATTGCTTTTAATAAAAAGACTTGAACTGTTGTAGCTTTAGGCTGTACCGTAATAGCCTGTGAACGTGCCACTACTGCCACTGTTGAGCATAGACTTCATGAATTCGAAAACATGGCTTAGATTTTAATGCATTTTTTGGACGAATTATTAAGACTTATTTCATAGTCTGTAGAAATGTTTAAAAGTGACCGACGATGAATTTCTTGCAAAAATATACAAATATAGTTTAATCGTTCTAACTGTTCTTGCGTCTCTTTAATCAGAACAGGCGACATGAGATCATAAAAACAGCGAAGACTTTTGAAAATGTTATCCGTTCTGCAAATTGATAAGAATTTTATTTGTGTTTATAGGCATTTGCTCGTTATCTACTTTGTGATATATTTTGGAAGGAAACTCAAAATATGGTTAAGTCAGTTTCCAAAAACTTGGCCGTTGTTTTGCAACAGCTGGTAGAATTGTATCTAGTATACTGGGCCTTAGAAAAGCGTGGTGATCTACTGATGGTGAGTTTAGTGCATTTATCTCTTTAAAATTATTATATATTAAAATTATGCGTAAAAATACATTAAATTAATTAAAAAAAAACATTCCATACACTACCATGTATTTGACACAGACGCATATACACTCTATCGTTTGTTGTTCACTGTGGCCAAAAAGAAAAATTAAAAAAAAAAACTTTTATATTAATCATTTTTCGTTTTTTTTTTAATTGAAATTTTTAATTATGGCCTAAATTAACAATGACTAGTTAATAATAACAATATAAATATTAAAACGAATTTCAGTTTGATTTAATGTTGGCGTTGAACAACTATAACTAGCAGTAGTTATTTTCAGTATACGATGATATCGAAGGATAATATAGAACTACTGCAGGCGCGCTACGAAGAACTGCTGGGTTTGATCCGACCTAACGCTGTTCCACTCGTCGACGCCTTCGATATAAGGGACGAGGTATAAATTATTTAAAAACATGTTATCGTATAAAAAAACTAAAAATATCCAAACGCGCAAGTATCCAAATCCAATATAAAAATCGCTTTCTTGCCATTATATATTTTTTGGAAGAATAGGAAAACTCTTCCAAACTGTTTTAATAACTTGAACCAGTTTTCGATTTTTTTTCCGAATATATTCTACTTATACTCTTATACTCTTCTTAATAAGAGTAGAGATTTTTGGCTATCCATGGTATACCGACTGCTAAAATAAAGTACAATACTTTTAAAGAATATTTTCAATTGCCAGAATCCATGATTTTAAATGATGATCATTTCATTGAGGTTGGGCATAGCAGGAAATATCCTGCACAAGATCTGGAGCAGCCTGACTGGGCAAGTACCTCAACCTTACAGAAGATCAGAGCTAAAGAATACTGCTCTTAAATACTGCTCTTAAGTAGTCTTAAGTTCTTGTGGTGAGTGAGGTGGCCAGAGCTTCTGGAGAGGGTCAGGGGACGGCAACACGCTTGGGATGTTTCTAGTGTTGCAGACGTCTATTAGCAACGCTAACCGCTTACCATTATAGGCGTACGCTAGTTTGCCACCTTAGTAGTATATAAAGAAGTCTGATTAAATTGGTAAAAAGTTTCTAATGAAATCCTTTCATTCAGCTAAAATTGATATACTTATTTCAATATCTCACAATAATTTTTGTACAGATCCTTTGCTCAACATTGGGTTCTTACGACGGACGAGTATATGAGAGACTGATGGAAGATGCTTCAAAGAGCCCTCTCAACAAACAAGACGTCCACGATTCCTTCCACAAATATATCAAGCCTTTGATGATAAAACACAAGTTGTAAAATGACCGTGAAAGTTATTTTTCATTCTATACATTTTCATTTATACGTACATAAAGAGTAAGCTTAGGCATAAGGCAGACTGTCCTAGTTGGTTGGTCTATGTATAAAAATGGATGTTTATTATCAATATAATGTGTCTAGGAATATTGTTGGTGGATTTTCCGAATAAATTTTTCAGATATTGTTGATCTTTCTAATTAAAAACTCAGATATTATTAGTAGGTATTCCGAATCAAATATAATTATTGGATATTTTTACGGTTTTTAGTTCGTAATTTCGCACTTGATATATATACATGATCCTGAAACTGTTTGACATTTTAAAAGAAAATTTAAAAGAAAGCCGACAGCAGTAGCATGAAGGCCAACACTAAGTTATGGAAACTGAATTAACGAACGGTTTTTTGACTCTTTATACTGATTAAGGATGTGACTACATTATTGGCTGGAAGTCTTTTGTTGGTTATTTAGGTAGTTAGAGTGGGTTCTTAAATAATACTCTTAATTGTATCGCTTTGTTAACCTTTGTTGTAAAAGCAATTTTACAAAAACTTAACTATATTATATTACAGGATAATATTTTTATAGAAGAAATCAAATATACATATATATCCAAGTAAGCCCATAACATAATTAAAAAAAAAATCGTCGATAGATTATTTTAATAAAAATTTGGAATAAAACTGTCTTTTTTTCACTACTCCTTCATTTTTTAATAAACTAGAAGTAGGTTAAAGAATTATTACACGTTTATTTCTTCATAAAAAATATTTATTTTTTGTTTAAATGGTTATTATACTTTCATGTCTCATAATAATTCCTTAATAATAAAACAGTACCTGCGTTACCGAGCTGGGCTCGGTATTTTTAGTAAATTTATGTTTTTGGAAGTCATATTTAAATACGAATTGCATATTGATAAAATATGAATAATATTTTTCGATATTACCGACATAATAATAAAAAATATAAACTGGTTATTTAAATAAAAAATCACGAGTGCAATTAGAAAAAAAAGAGAAAAAAATAATCGATCTGGAGACATGAAGATTTGAACTAGAGGTCTTCTTGATCGGCCGAATTCCCACATCTTATTTATCGACAATGGCTAAATTTACCTTCGTATTCTAATGATATTGTAGCCATTTTTTCATTGCTTAAAAACAGGGATAAAACGACATTTTCTAAAAATGAATCCTAGCTATTTTGATTTATCGCCCACGACATTATTCTTACGGCGCATGTTTCGGCGGCTGCGCTCCAAATTAGGCTAATTTTTAATATGAAATGTGTTGTTTCACGCATCGGCTTGTGTCGATGTTTCTCTTGCGCACTCTTTACAGAATATCCTTAAACCTTATAGAATATCACAGCTAAACAATACTACTTCCAAGCAGTGCTATGTTCCTGTGGCGAGTAAGATGACCAGAGCTCTCGGGGGGGGGGGGGGGGATTAAGGGGTAAGTTCTGGTTTTGTAGGCGTCTATAAGCTACGGTAATCGTTAACATCGGATGAGTCGTACGATTAGTTGCCGACCTAGTTGTTTAAAAAAAATTAAAATAAAATAGGAAAAGAAATATTGTATCCAATAAAAACAAATATGGTGTTAAGTACCTAATCTTTAAGTTGTCGGTCTTTAGTCATTGCTCAAATGTAATCTTTTTTGTCATACATTAAAATGGTAGATTGTGAATAGGTTATAAAACATATTGTGCCAAATATTAGCAAGTATATGGACATTGAAACTTATAAAAGACTATTTGACACGTTGGGTCTTCGCTGGGCGTCCTAAATGTGCCCTAAGTGTTAAAATGTACAACTACAATGAACTTAATCATTACGAAGGTAAATGTTGAATCATTAATTGCTTATTATATATTTTATTAATTATTGGTCAACCACACACAATGACAAGTGACAATTAATCTTCTCATCAATCCTTTTTAACCGACCAAAAACCATGTAACCATACCAACCGGTACCATGATAAGGAAACCAGGATCTGATGATGGAATCCTAGATAAATCGAGGGGAACCCTCAAAAATCGTAGTGACGACTACTGCATTTGTTAATTTTTTTCGTCAACTTACGTTGTATTACTTGTCTACGTAATTGAAGTCGGGTTTTTTCGTTTGCGAGCAAACACAATTATGATAATGACCAGGCAGATTGAAAATGGGCGAAATTTGAACTAGTGTTATAAATCACGAGAATACACTAAATAATTGAACGACACATGTAGAATATTATTATAATTTCATATTTTTTTTTAATGTTATAGTCTTTTTAACCAACTTCAAAAAAGGAGAAGGTTACTCAATTCAACTATATACATACATATATATATATATAATTGAAGTCGGTTTTTTTAAATATTATATATGTTTTTTTTACTCGACTGCCAAGAGGAGTTATGTTTTTTACCAGAATTTGATTACCCGAATTTTTACCGAAATTGAGATAGCGTTAGATTGATACCTTGTCTTGATAACCTAAGTGTTCTTAGATAGATAGCGTTATGTAGAGCACGTTGACCTAGAACTAGCCTAGAAACCTAGCCTAAACCGTTTATTTATTTGTGTTCACAATATGTTTTGTGCAAAACGAATCGTCATTTGAATATAGGAACCGTGATGAAATCAATAATAACCAATAATGAAATCATCACTTAAAGTATTGCTAAAGGTTAGACGATTCAATCACGGTTAAATGGACAATGTCAGTGCATTCACACTTTATTGAATAATTCTAAAGGCTACCAATATGCTTGGTTTTAGTGTCGAAGCTACACTTACCAAATTTCTTGTTTGCATATTAATCTACAACTAGTGGTCGCCCAGAGGTCGAAATTCGACCATAATTATAAATTTAAATTAAAGAAAACCAAAAAATAATGAAAATAAAGAACCCTTTTAAAACAATTTCAATTTGACTACAGACTGACAATCAACAAAAGAGTATAATATAAGCGTGTGTATCAAATACATGTTAGTGTGTGTAATGTATTTTTTATTGATTCAATGTACTTTTTATATATAGGTAATTAAAAAAAAAAATTAGCATTCTGCACTCCGTCTCTATGTAAACTATAAAGTGTACGAAATTTCATACTCCTCCGTCCGCACAATTTTCGTAAAAAGGGGTACAAAGTTTTTGTTTCACGTATTTATATATAGATAAATAAAATATTTATATATGTAATAAACCTACATTAGCAATATTTGAGTAAAAATAACATAAAGAACACAATATAATAATGTGTGTAGAATGTCATGTAAGAACGATTATTGTGTCGTTTAGGTATAGAATAAAATGTTTTATTAAATGAATCAAATTATAATTACTTGAAACAATAAAAAACACTAAGAACAAAACATAAATTGACGCTCGCCAGCAAATGCTGATATACTATTAAGGTGGATTTATATTTGACTGTCGTGTCGTGTCGTGTCATGACGTGATGGCTAGCGTAATTTACATTATTATGTCGTGTTCTGACGCATCAGAACGATATTTTGAATCAATACAGCCGCAGCTCTAGAAAAGATCAAACGTTTGAAAAGTTCTTCTATGAGTCATCGGATCATTCATCATTCAGATTTTGAAGAAGATATTAATATTCGCAAATCTTTTAAAAAAAGAAAGAAAGAGAACGAGATTTTTGATTTATCTAATCAATAGACAAATATATTATATATTATATTGTTTATGTTTTATATTATAAATAACATAATGTCGTACAATTTCAATTAAGTCATCCATTTTTAAGAGCCAAATAAACTATTATATTACAATATACGTAAATAAGCAGACGCTGATGCGTCATAACACAACACTGTTCACATTAATCTGGCGTGTCGTGATGGCGCCGTTTCAGCACCCCCCGCAACCCGCTTATCTGAAGCGAATCGAGATCGCTTCTGATGCGACACATCAGAAGCCATCACGACACGACACAACACATAAATGTAAACGTTGTCATATAAAATGTATGATACCGATTCTGTTCTGATGCGACAAGACACGACACATCAGTCAAATATAAATCCGCCTTTATACATATATATTATGTCTAACATAGCTAAAAGTGCTGTAAAACGTTAATCTCAATGTGACTTAGCTATGTCTAACATAGCTAAAAGTGCTGTAAAACGTTAATCTCAATGTGACTTAGCGTCAGTGTCACTAAGCGTCAGCGTCAGTAAGCGTCAGCGTTAGATTTCTCACAAGATTTTACCCTCCATTTTGTCCATAAGCGAATAAGTTCAATAAACAAAGTTTAAAATAACCGAGGAAAAGCACAGTAGAGGCAATGTTTATGCGGTCTTAAAACAAAATCAAAGAGATTACGAAAAGCGACCTTCAGACTATTTAGGGACAGAGTCATGAAGTTGATCAAATACAAAGCTGCTTTTTACATTACTTAGGTATATTTTTGTACTTGGAATTTGTTGTTTTCTCAGACTTAGTTTTATTGTATGCAACTGAAATTTGCACTTTATTGATTATAATTGTAGTATACAATACTTTTTTTTTATTTTACATCCATCAATGCATATGTTATTTATAATATTTAAAAATGACTATTGCTCTTACTTTTTATTTTGGAAAATTTATATAAAGGATTGCGTATAGAACGATGCGTTTATCGGATTCATTAGTAGTGACGTGTAGCGCCGACTTTAGCAGCATTCGAGTTTCGCGCATTCATATGTAGTAAAGTGAACTTCCTTATCGCAGTACGGTGTAAGTCCTCAGTGCAGTACATACACTTTTGTGTTTTTTTTTTACGACACTATGACTTCGAAAAAAAACGTTAACGAGGATCTCGCTAATGAAAGACTGAAATGCAATTTCAATATTAACGAAGTAACGTACATATTAGACGGCGGTAAAGAGAAAACTTTGCAACGAAAGAAAATTGGTAAGTAATTGCTGTAAATTAAAAGTTTTGAAATAAAATATAATAAATACAAAATAACGAATATGAATTTTCTTGCATACTATACCTATATTTAGTTTGTGTTTTTTTATTACTTTTCAAATATATTTTTGTTACATACAGTTTTAAGAGTAGCTTTGATGTAAACAAAAAAATGCGTTAAACTTACGATATTGTTGACAAACACCACGAAAAAAAAGAAAGAATTGAAAATTTTAAATGACATATCGGTAAACAGTTGGTTATCTACTTTAGTAAATTTTGTTTTAAAATATATCACGTACGTTGCATCCCAGATATAATCAATCTACTTTTGAAAGATAAAAAGCTCGATCGCCAAAATAATAATTGTGTTTGCTCGCAAACGAAAAAAACCGACTTCAATTACATTCACAAGTAATACAACGTAAGTAGACGAAAAAAATTAACAAAGGCCCTAGTCGTCATTACGATTTTCGAGGGTTTCCCACGATTTCTCTGGGATTCCATTTTCAGGTCCTGGTTTCCTTATCGTGGTAACACACTTGGGATATCTCCTTTCCAACAAAAAATGAATTATCAAAATCGGTTCATAAGCGACGAAGCTATTCCCGAACAAACATTTGAAAAATGGGTTGTCTGGAAAAAATGGCTAATTAGCCATAAGTCCGCCTATTGTACTTCACTGTCTGTAACTATCTTTATGCTTTGTTTGTAATATATTTGTGGTGTACAATAAAGTATAAAATAAAATAAATAATAAAAAAAAATGTAATAATAGATACGGTCAAATTGAGTAACCTCCTCCTTTTTTTGCACTCGGTTAAAAAACGACTTAGAAAGGATACATATATGGCAGGTGCCCAATACAAACTCCACTCACTTGATTCCATCCAACGCTGGGCAGTTCGCTTTGTCGACAATATATATATATATATATAAATTTTATTGAACTATTATAATAATAAAAACCTGAAAACTTAATGATTTTGAAATGAAATGATCTTAATCATTTTAGTACTTGTTGAAAAATATGATTTAATGATAAAAGTTATATATATCATAGAGACAACAGAAACAGTCGTGTTGTGTGAATACGAATGAGCTGAAGGATCAATGAAGAGGTCAACGAAGTAATGACCAACCTCATTTGAAAATAATTGTCTGTTTTTTCGACACTACGTGATATTGTTATCATATGTTTCATATTCCTATAAAATTGTGTTTAAATATAATCATTTAAAAAGAAAATAAGAAAATCAGTAATCAAAAAAATGTTACAAATTGTAGCGTAATTTCTAAAAAAATATTTGCGATTTATTAAAAAACAAACTGATCCGGAAAACTTATATTTTATGTTCTTAAATCTAATCCTGACACATAAAGAGGGTAATCCAATTGGTGCAGTCGTTCGAAAGTTATACGCATACATTTTAGCGATTTATTTTCACTCATAAAAATATTCCTACTTTTGACTCGATTCACTCTCGAAAAATTAATTATACCAATTACTGATTTACTATTTTTACATATTGTTACTAGTATATGTTACTATATTTTCCACGTCCATGTTACTTTTTTTTATTCATTCATGGCTTTAAATCTAAAATAAAAATATTAGTGGAACAAATAAAATTATTTTTTATTATATTACTGAATAGAAACTAAATTTGATCACAACTCTACTACTAAGAAATTTTTTTTATCTTTCATGAAACAAATCAACTGTTAAACTTCATGGAACAAAATTCAATTGTTTTCCAACAGTCAATAACTATTTATGCTCTCCTTTTTTACCAAAATTCAATTAACTATATATATATATATATATATATATATATATATATATATATATATTTTTTTTTTTTTATTTTTTTAAACTATAAATTTGACAGACATGCGTACAGCCCGCCTGATGGTAAGCGGGTACCGTAGAATATGGACTCCTGCATCACTAGGAGCAAAGCTGACACTAACCCCTTACCCTCCCCCGAACTCTAGCTACCTTTTTTTTTATAAAACTAGGTCGGAATACAAGCGTACGGCTCATCTGATGGTAAGCGATTAAATAATGATAATAATAATACACTTTATTGTACACCAAAAACAGAAATGATAAATATCAAAAAAAGAAAAAAATATTGACAATATATTCATTAGGTACAAAGGGTGGCCTTATCGCTAAAAAGCGATCTCTTCCAGGCAACCTTAGGCAAAGGAAATGGTCTAGCGTCAGCATAGGTGTACAAGTTACAACAAATTTATTATAAATATTCAAATAATTAAACATATACATACATACATACATAAATAGATACATAAATACATATATACATATATACCCACGTACATGCATAGATACATATAAATACATATATGTATACATTATAATTATGAATTACTTGTTTATTGTTGAGTTTGAAGAAAATGCTTCCAAACAATCTTTTTAAAAAGTGCAGGTGTTTGTACACGTCTGATATTCAATGGCAAGGTATTCCATAAGCGAGAGGCTTGAACTGTAAAAGATTTATCATAAAAGGAAGAGGAGTGAGAAGGAATTTCAAGAAGAAAATTACTGTCAGAACGAAGACAGCGTTCATGAGAATCACCAAGAAATTTGAAGAGATTAAAGTAGCTTATAGACCGTTTTTTCTGTGATTTTTGTGTGGTTACGGCAATGAAGAATATAGCCACCCCGCTTCCACCCACCTCTTCCCGTGGGTGTCATAAGAGGTGACTAAGGGATAACACAGTTCCACTACTACCTTAAAACTCAAAAAGCCAACCGATAGCGGGATAACCATCCAACTGCTGACTTTGAAATATACAGACCGACGACAGGCAGCAGTGTCTTCGCCGACAAAGCGAGACCTGCGGTCACCAACCCGCCTGTCCAGTGTGGTAACTATGGGCAACATGAATTCGTGGAACTTGTGGAGGCCTATGCCAGCAGTGGACTGGGATAGGCTGAAGTGATGATGATGAAGTGATAGAAGTTTGCAACACCAGAAGAATAGCAAGCAAATTGCCGACCCTATCCCCGATTTCCCCCAGGAGCTCTGATCATCTTCCTCATCAACAGGAACACAATACTGCTTGAAAGCAGTATTATTTACCTGTGATCTCTTGTAAGGTCGAGGTACCTGGAAATTTCCTGCTGTGGCACTACCTCAGTTAAAACTTTCCTTTCTCACTACAGGAACACAACACTACGTGAAATCAGTATTATTAAGCTGTGATCTTTTGTACGCTTGAGGTACTTTCCCAGTTGTTTTGCTCCACATTCTGAGCTATTTTTCGTTATAACCGCAAAAAATTTATATTCTCATATTTTATTGTTAAAATATGCTTCCTATATGTCACATTTATTTTAAATGTCTGATTATGTGGTAATAATTATTTTTAGTATCCTTTGTTTGCACAAATGTTAAATTAATGTTAATTTACGTTGAATATCATTCAGTTGATCTAGAAAGCGTCATGGTTGTTGATTACTATAATAATAATTATTCTTATACACGTATAATATATAGGGTAAGACACGACGTGCTTTAAACCATAATAAAATATCTTAATAACTGTTGACATCCATAAATATGTGGGAAACTTACAGCGTGTGTTATAGGTATTTGTTTGGTGATATGGAGATTCAAATATTTCAAATCAAAATCAAATCAAAAATAATCTTTTTTCCGTGGGGGTCGTAAAAGGCGATCGAGGGATAAACTTGGCTCAAAATCATCAGGGTCCTGGGGAAGGAAAACTTTATTTGAAATATGGAATGGGGTATCCGTCAAGTATTCGTGGCATAGCTCTAAAATGCGAAAGACTCCTGCAGCCGAACTGGCTCCACACGTATCGACTCGTCGTTCTTATGGGGCTTGCCAGTGTGGTCGAGAGGGTGGCGCAGAGCTTAAGCAACTCTGCGTTTTCCTGAACAGTGTCCTAGGCGACACAGTGTCTTTCTGATACTGTCTAAATCGTCTGCAATAGACGGACTAAGGCCAAAATATATATACGTATGAATATTATATATACCACTATTTTATAAATCCCCATAAAAGGACGTAAGCCAATCTCAGTAGTTATTGAGTCTAAAGTTATCCATTTTCCAGGTCAAATATTTAATATAAGATATAAATTATTCTACTACAAACTGGAACAAACTGGGTGTTTTTGTTTCAATGCACTTAGCTTTAACATACATATGTACAATGATCTAGATTCGGAACGAAAATCGAATTCACAACCTCTGAAACAGGAAGCAGTGTCGCAACAAACTGCATTATCGCGCTTTTCAAATATCCTTGTCTATAAGAACGGAAAAGTAATCATTTTATAGCCAAACTTTACAGTATAAAACGTAATTGATGATTTGACAAAACGGTGTAGGGCGTGATAAATAATTCAACTATTTTAGCATTTCGTATACGAAATGCTAAAAATAGTTGAACTTTAGTCCATCATGACACCACTGATTTACCTTCGGTTCGTAATCGCTATTATATTCATTTGAATTATAGAGGACGTGGCACTGAACGGGGGCGCCAGTGAGGATGATATTCCTGAAGAGTATCTTAGTCAGAGGGAGAGATATGAGAACGCGATAAGGAAATCTTGTATCTATACAAAAATAGTCAAAAATGAAGTACTCGAAATCACAGGCATTGAAAATTATGGGTAAATTATTTTTTTATATAAGAATGTTTATCATTTTGATGTTAATGTTATCATTTATTATTTAAAAATGTACTTTATTTAATAATAAAATGTAAGTAATTTTTTTTAAATATATTATAACAGTAAAGTCGAAAAAGCAATGTAAATTTTTTGCTAAATTAAAAAAAAAAAACCTTTTTTATCTAGGCTAATTTAGAGCTAATGTATGTGTACTTTTTAGTGTTTTATACTTTATAAAAGAAAAACGAAATAGGATTTAGGCATTAGGATGAAACATGAGGATGTTCTATAAAGGATAAAGACATATTTAGTGAAGTTTTTAGAAAATATGGTAATGGCAAATTATACGTGCTAAGCATAATATTATGTATTTAAATTGTATTTATACTCATTTTAATAATGGTAATTTATGCTATTATTTTAATGTGCTGTCATAATAATAGGCAAAATTTATGTTTTTTGGTTAAGCTAACAAACTTTACCAGTTAACGGTGAGAAGTTAAACGGTGAGATTTCCTACTGGACAACACAGACATCATATGCATAGGGTAATTTAATACACCGTTATCTATCTTTATATTTACGTAATTACAAATATTATTGCAGATCACCAGTATTACGACGGACTGCAGATGCATTTTTTAAGGATATATCACCATTTATGTTACATCTTGGCATGTTTGTGCCAAGCATTATTGGCCAATGTACTGCTGAACAGCAGGCAACATGGCTGCCGAAAGCGTTGGATATGAAGATAATTGGTGCATACGTACAGGTGACGTAAAAGAACAAACTTTTTATTTGTTGCTCTATCTGTGTAATTAAAAAATAATGCTAGCCCGATATTGTTATTAAGCTTAGCCTGGCCATTAAAGCCACTGTTTGTCGTCGGGTGGTCGTTAAAGTTAAAATTTTGTTTTGCAGACTGAACTTGGTCATGGTACTTTCATCCGTGGTTTAGAGACAACAGCAACTTATGATCCTGAGACTGAAGAATTTGTTCTTCACAGTCCCACAATTACTTCTTATAAATGGTGGGCTGGAGGGCGTAAGTTTATGGCTTGTCATACTAATAAGTTTAATACCATTACGATTGCTTTCACTGTTATGAATAATATCACTTAAAGTTATTGGCATATCAAATTTATTATTATTTTAGTCGGAAGAACTGCTAATCATTGCACTGTAGTGGCTCAACTGTATACCCAAGGTAAATGCTATGGAACTCACTTATTTATTGTACAAATCAGAGACTTAGAAACGCACATGCCTCTCCCCGGTATAAAAGTTGGTGAAATAGGGCCCAGAATGGGATTTAATACTGCTGACAATGGCTTCCTAGGATTTGATCATTTTCGGATACCTAGGATGAATATGATGATGAAGAATGCCCAAGTGTTGAAGGTAAATGAGCCTATGTTTTATTAGTAGCGGGCAGGGTTGTATTTAGATCAAGTTATAATTATTATCAATATCATGACACACCTGGCCCCGATACAATTTTTATTCAAAGTAGTAAGGTTCTATCAAGAGATGTTATTAAGTGAATGTAAAATGAGAAAATCAACAGAGTAGCAGTTACTTTTATAATGTTATAAGATTATATTATGTACATAACTGACCATGATTATAATTTCATCATTCATTTTAATTCTAGGACGGCACATACGTGAAAGTAGAAAGACATGGGAAATTAACGTATGGAACTATGGTTTTTGTGAGGGTGACATTAGTAGGCGAAGCATCCTTTAACCTTGCCAAAGCTGTGACAATCGCAGTACGGTATTCTGCTGTGAGAAGACAGTCTGAACTGAGACCAGGGTATGTGATATTAAATTTAATTATCATTTGTGGAAAATAACCATATCTCAGCTTATCCTAATAACTCCACTGTTCTGATACCATCAAGAGCACAGTTACAGTACTGTGTGGCTACGGTACTAAAGAATATAGCCACTCTCTCTCTTCCCGTGGGTGTCGTAAGAGGTCACGAGAGGTCACGTCACTAACCCGCCTGCTGAGCGTGGTGACTATGGGCAAAACACATTTGTTCACGTTATTTTTGGCGTAAACTTGTGGAGGCCTATGTCCAGCAGTGGACTGTATAGGCTGTAATGATGATGATGACAGTTAATATACAGATTGCATAGGTGTTTTTTATTTTGGTTACGAAACAGAGCAATCAAAGTTATATCAATGATTTTATGTCTATTACTTAGTACTATTGGGTTTTTATTACTATTATTGATGATATTACATTCTAGATGCTTTTTGGATATTATTCCTGCAGTTTTACAGCATAAAGTGTTTTAGGTCTGCCGAGCCACAAATTCTTGACTATCCGACCCAGCAACATAAGCTGTTTATTTGCATAGCTACAGCGCACGCTTTTCAACTCACGGCCTCATGGCTCTGGAATACCTTTGCTGCTGTCCAGGCTAAAATGAATGAAGGAAATGTCGATACATTACCCGAGGTAAGGAACGCTTTAAAGTGTTTACCACTGCAATGCAACACATAAGTTACGTTTAAGCGTCGTTTTACATGGTACCTTAGCATATGAATTAATAAGAAATAAAATTTCTTTCTTTTCAAAGTTATCATTTAAGCCTTACGGGCTGACCGAATAAATGACATAATTCATTACTTATTTTTCACTGTCATTTATAAATTCACTAATATTTAACCAAACTCTTTTAGCTCCACGCACTATCAAGTTGTCTTAAAGCAGTGAGCTCTTCAGATGCAACAGCTTATATCGAGCAGTGTCGTTTCGCGTGCGGCGGCCACGGTTACATGTTATCCTCTAATTTGCCGCTTTTGTACGCCTTTGTAGCTGCTACAAGAACCTACGAGGGTGACTACACCGTACTGTTACTGCAAACTGCTAGGTAATTAATCACTTACAAAATTATAAATTGTTTTATGAATACTTCTATTAGGGAAATAATTTTCTATACGTGTGAAATGACTTGTTGCGCCATCGTATTCATCAGTACCTAAAACCACATCTGTATTTGTTAAAATATCTATAAATTTATCGCAGAGCAAAAGTCAAATAAGTGAAACAATTTGACTTTTAAGTTTTAAGGTTCCCTGAATTATGTTCGGATATTTTCTTTTAGGTTTTTAGTGAAAGCGTGGGAGCAAGCTGAAACTGGCAAAGCTGTGACCCCTACAGTTGAATATCTTAATCGTCATTTTACTATAAAAGAGAAAACAATCTGGGATAATACTCCAGAGGGTGTCATTAGGTCATTTGAGTCTGTGGCTGCAGGGTGAGCACATAGTCAAATAACATATTTTACTATTTGTTATTTCTAAAATTTTCTATAATGTTCTACTCTGGATAGGATAGTTATCAATAATTATCTTTACCGATAAACAAATGATCACTGCGAGAATCAAAGTTAAATTAACAAAGCTAGCCAGGCTAAGGGTCTCATTTATGGGATCAGTGAAATCAGCCAGAGCTTAAGAGGTCTTTCTTTAATGTCTGTAAGCTTAAGTAGAACAATACGACAAATTAAATATTGTTGTTAAATAATTATGATACGGCAAGAGCGCAAGAGATTATTAATACAATTAGCACAAGATTTTTTTTTTCTTTCTACTGTTATAGTAGTTCCCCTTTTAAGTCTACTAGTTTATTTACCGCTTCTTACTATATTTACTAAGTAAACAATTTTGTGACATCACAGGAAAATATCGTTGTGTGTACAAAGTATACGTAATCGAATTAAATCTGGTATGGATTATGAAGAGGCTTGGTTAATGACGACTGTTCAACTTGTCAATGCTGCTGAGGTATGTCACTAAGAAAATTATGCTTATTGTTTTCCATAAATTGTAGGGGTATTACATCCCACTACTTACATACCAGACAACAGTTATTCTGTCAAAACAAATTAATTATATTCTTATTTCATTGCTCGGTAACTATACTCGTAGTATTAGAGTAACTTTTAGTTCAGCTAATAATTATTATGAAATGAAGGATTACTCAAAGTATGCAAGAAGTCGATTTTGTTTTGAAAAACGTGACTTTTATTTACCATTAACTATTGTGATGTAATGAGATAGATAGGGCTTATGAATCATGATATAATGTTATTACAATGATAATTTATTTGTTTATCAACAATTTTATCAGATAATTTTTTATTAATGTGTAAAAAAGAAATTATCGAGATTATCGTTGATCATCATTATCAGCAATATTAACTTTTCTTGACATTGAAAAATTTACATTTTATAAGTCATCGAAACTTGTACAATGCCAAACAATTTGGTATCATATTTCTTCGTGTTATCAATTTCAATATATATTATTTTTTAATTGAATATGCTGCATTAAAAAAAAATAACAAAAAAAAAACAAAGCGTTTTGTTGTTTGGTTCTGTTACAGAGCTTTTAGAGTAATTTATATTGTTTTTTATAGGCACATTGCCGTTCTGTGCTTTTAAAAATATACTGGAATGAAATGGCCAGGCTGACTAAAAATTCAAGTGATAATGTAAAGTTGGTTCTAAATCAGTTGGCTACACTGTACTTAACATACTGGGCGTTGGAAAGGACTGGGGATCTCTTACGGGTGATATCTATTTTTTAACTCAATTTAATTCTATGTATGCTATTATTTTTCTTATAATTGGTGCAATATTTTTACCAATAACTCTGTTTTTGTTAAAATTTCAGTATTCAACGATTAGTGAAAACGACATTGATTCGCTTCAACGACAATATGAGGAACTGTTGGCTAAAATACGGCCTAACGCCGTGGGGCTTGTCGACGCCTTCGATTTAAGAGATGAGGTAGGTTTATTGGTACAAATATGTGGTCATTTAGCGTCATTAAATGCCACTGAATAAAATGAATTACAACAAATGAATGTTTAGTATTATTACATAATGGTGTTAGCCAGCAAACAAAAATGGAAATCAACTTTTGTCTTGAGGTCACTTCTTAAACAGTTACCCAAAGAACCATAATAAAATAACCAAAATATCGGACGGAGAGAGGGAAGGTATTTTGGCTACTGTTTTTCTGACTGGTGACTCGAAGACTTTATGTAGCAGTATATTTTATATGAACTAGTAAATTATCTTTTTTAAATTAACATTTCTTCACTTCTTCAGTCTTCGGACTTCCCATGGGTTATAAATATAATTATGTGTAACCGCACAAATATTTTATAAATACAGTTTAATGAGAAATAATTGGCTGTTCCAAGCTGATTTGTGTGTTAATAAAATTTGTGACACCTATGTTTATGTAAACATGACCCTAGATGTCGAGAGAGGAAATATATAAATAAAATAAATATTTTGTATTATTGTTATATTATGAAACTAGCTTAATTAACTAGAAAAACGTAAATGTGTAATACAGTCAAACTTTAAATTGTATTTTTAATAAAGCTGGTGAATCAAGCCTATTGTAGGAAGGTGGTGTCTGGGGATGTGATGTACATAATGTCAAGATGTAGAAATTTTAAAATTGATTTTTGATTTGATTTTCTTTTCTTTTCGTTTTTAGTTTTTTCGAAATGTAGGTATCTTTTTTGAAGTCCATTAAGTGTGTATGATCGATCATCTTGTGGCGAAATAAATATGTTAATTTCATTTCATTACAACTCGCCTTTTTATTTTATTTTCTTTAGATATATTTATTTTTAATATATTTATTTTATTTTCTTTAGATCTTACATTCATCTCTTGGCTCGTACGACGGTCGTGTGTATGAGAGGTTGATGGAAGAAGTCCAAAAGAACCCTCTGAACAAAGAACCAGTTGATCCAAGCTTTCACAAGTACTTGAAACCATTAATGCAGTCTAAAATATGATTGTAATGTAGCATAAAAAAATTTATAAGCCGCGTATGCGTACGCAAGTATGAACTTATAAATAATGGTTAGTAATTTGAAAAGTAAATAGTAAAATGATTACCATCTATCAGTTACTACTATAAAGTAAATGAAAAACTCCCTGAAAAGTGTTCGTTATCTACTCATTTTGTTATGATCTCGGTTTGGGTAAATTTAACTCGATCTTTCGCCCTTTCGGACTTTGAACAAACAAAGTTTTGTTAACGTTTATCAAATAACAAACACATTCACAAAAAAAAAAAACAATAAAGTGAAATTGCTTAAAACTAATCGAACAATTGGGTGATTAATGCTGGTTAATTTTGAATATATTTTAAATCTTGTGTGAGCGTACGTGGTTTAATATTGTTTAGATTAAGTGAGGTAGTTTAAGATGATGTAAATAAAGTATTTTTATTTTATGGGGGACCTAAATTATCTACAAGTGTTTATAAATGATTATTTGAATTTTCGCTCATGCTATCATCATCATTACCATCATTCCAGCCTATTGCAGTCCACTGCTGGACATAGGCCTCCACAAGTTCGCGCCAAAAATGCGTGAACTCATGTGTGCCCATAGTCACCACGCTGGGCAGGCGGGCTGGTGACCGCAGGGCTGGCTTTGTCGCACCTAAGACGCTGCTGCCCGTCTTCGGCCTGTGTGTTTCAAAGCCAGCGGTTAGATGGTTATCTCGCCATCAGTCGGTTTCTTAAGTTCCAAGGTGGTACTGAAACCTCGTTATCTCTTAATCGCCTCTTACGACACCCACAGGAAGAGAGGGGGTGGCTATATTATTATATATATAACAAATATATTATATTATACAACAAAATATGTAGAGGTATAATAAAGTCCGACCAATTATGTTTTCATGTCATTTAGTACCAATTTCATTTATGTCTATGGCATGTTTTGTAACCTTGTATTGAAGTTACTACATCTAACGGTTTAAGTACGGATTAACTTTTGATTCTCTGGGAATTTTTGGAGATTCTGTCTTATTCTGAATATGCCTACTTACTAGATTGAATTGAATTCAGTTTAGGACTGTTGATATTTTTAAAATATTAATTTTCGATTTATTGAAATTTGAAAATATATATAATATAGCAATATAGCAATTTGCTATATCGAAACAATCGCTTTATTTGAAACTAGCTGTTAACCGCGATTACGTTTGCCTGAAAGGTTTTTAAAGAAAATAAAGGTTTTTCGCTTCTCTATCTACTGATATCAATATTTTATCAATAACGAACACAGAGTCAAGTCACAACAGTCCGAACACAGTTAAGTATTATGCATTGAGTTTTAAATGAAAATGGAACGTAAATTATAAAACAAGTGATAAGTATATCAACATATGAGTAGATACTCATATTGAATGTATGTAATTTATGTTTGATATATCTCATATCAAAAATACCTACAACTGTAAGCATTTGTATATTTTTATGGTGATTTGTTTAATTATAGCATACATAGTAATTTGAAGTGTTAACATTCAAGTCTCCGTACTATATTGAATTTCGAAAGTTTGAGCAATACGTCATAAATAAGTTTATGCTTAAATAAAGTTTAGTCACCTTATTATCATGCAACTACAAATTAAAATATGAAATATGGCTATTCAAGAAATCTTCATCTAAAATTTATATAAATACAATAGCTTGAATTAATCCTTGAAAATTTCAGGATTGCTAAATAAAAATAATACAAAAAGAAATTACATACCTCCATATATTTATATAAAATCGCAAAATTTGGAAATAAATTTGTTTTCGAAAAAAAAGAGAATATAAGACTTAATTTGAATGACTAGTTTGGTTTCTGAAACAGAGCATTGCCTATTCTAGTACTCTGCCCAAAGGTTGTCTGGAAGACCTCACTGCGTTAGCGATAAGGCCGCCTGTTGCATCTAATGCAACTTGATTTTTTTTTTATTAATTAAATTTTTGTCAATCTACAAAAGGTTGACAAAATGTTGGTGTGCAAAAAGTGTAAAATAAATAAATGGCCGATAAAGGAACATCAAATTATACGTAATTAATTGATTGATTGATCGATTTAGCCTACATCATCCCATTGGTGGCACCAAAGGCCTCTTTTACCATTTAGAAGAAGTGCCATAGCTTGACCCTCCACGCTCCTCCACTGCGTTGGCGGATTGTTAAAAATCAAGACCGACACAGCTCAATGTGCTCTCTCAGGTACCGTTAGGACACTTACAAGGACAACCATCGCGACCGTAAACGAATATTTGTACGAAGACAATTATTCTTTCCAAGTCGATCTTCAGGCGCCTACACGGCACATCACACACTACACCAGAGAGGTTGTTAATAATAATACATCTGTAAAAATAAAAACAAATCACCGAAATGTATGAATGCGCAGAACTTATAAACTATATCAATAAGATAATTATTTTTTTGTGTTTGGACAGCGTTAGTATAAAAGAAATATGAAAAATCTATGCATTAACAACAAAAATATGTCAGCTAGTAAATAATGTAAAGTAAATAATATCTATATAATAATAACCTTAATAAAAAAAGAAATAAAAAATAAATAAATATGTAGTTGTTAGGCAAATAATAGTGTATACCAGTGTGTCTTTGCAAGTAAAGCAACGTAGGTAGACGAAAAAATAATGAAGTAAATACGCATTATCAGAGATAAATCAAAAAGTACTTACTCGTTAGATCTCGATTGAATTTAAATGGTACCACATAACAAGAATCACCTTTCGATTAAGCAACGAATCTTCGAAACCGGTCTACCCACAAAAAATACCGTCGAATTGATAACCCTCTCATTTTTTGAGTGGGTTAATAAGACGTGTATACGCCTGATGCCGAAGACACGGCTAAATGTACACTTCAACGCTTTGCTACGG
Organism: Melitaea cinxia; assembly: GCF_905220565.1. Classification (NCBI taxonomy): domain Eukaryota; kingdom Metazoa; phylum Arthropoda; class Insecta; order Lepidoptera; family Nymphalidae; genus Melitaea; species Melitaea cinxia. Next base: position 3,367,483 of record NC_059394.1, read on the forward strand.
ATATATTGTACATACAGCTTATATGACACAGCTCTGGTTTAGTGGCGGGTGTGCCATGTAGCCACTTATAAACTGATTGATTGATATAATGTTTTTTTACAAAATATATATGATTAATGGAATGTATGGCGAATAATAATAGACATTGTTACCGCACTGTGAGGAACGATTTTTCAATTTTCAATTTGAAAAATCGTTTCAATAGATCTATCAATTGGCCTTCAAAGTCGTGTGATTTCCTGTGTGTGAGACCTCTCGATTATTTCTTGTGGGCCCATGAAGTTACTGGTTTATATGCTGATAATCCAGGAATAATTGATACATTTTCATCAATTGATGCCCGCATTGATTGTGTTATCCGTGACGTACGAACAGAGATGCTTAAACTTGACGTCTAGAATTTGTTTCTTCAAGAATAGCGCAAGAATGCCTACGCCCGAAAACGTCTAATGTTATTAATTGAAATTTGGAAAGTGATTTGTGAGCTCTTTTTTATTAAGTATGACATATGACATATCATTTATGCATAAAACTTTTTATATTATTAGTACCATTCTTCGAAGATCAAGTTTGTAGTAAATTAAAAGTGTGAAAACAACACATTGTTTGACACATAATTTAAGAGACATGGTAAGATGATGATTAACATCAGTTAGCCCCTGGGCGGATACTATAGTAGTTGACGAATTCGAAATATATCCAATTGAGTTCAGGAATTTGATACTTAATCCCTAAGTAACATAAACTTTCTGGGGTAGGGCACATCAGGATATATCTTGCTTACAATCAGGAGCTCTGAATACACAGAATCTCTGTACAGAAGATCGCAGCTAAATAATACTTCTTTTAAGCAGTTTTGTGTTCCTGTTGTGAGTAAGGTGAAACAGAGCTCCTTGGGAGGGCGAGGGGTTTGATCAGCAACGCGCTTGCGATGTTTCCGCTCTTGCAGGCGCTAATAGCTAGAGCAACCGCTTGTTTGCGACCCTTGTCGTATAAAAAAAGGGACTGAAGAGCAGATGAGTGTACCTAAAGTATACGATCGTCTTTATTTGCATTTAGAAAATTATGATTATGCAATAAGTTTATAGATTGGTGAGAGACGACACGTAAGGGGAAGTTAATGAGGTAAACCAAACCCAAAGAAAGTTTAAATCGACTGGACACTGAATTAGATCCGGCAATTTTCAGTACATAGCTTTAGGCAGAAGTGCGGGCGTCAAAGGTGCAGTGTGAACGTCGATGGTGTATTCAAAAACAGCAATTATCAATCACATTACAGTTAAATTATAAGACAGTTAAATAAATTGTTCGAGCGCAGGTATATAGATAGGTAATGACTCAGATAAGAGATTAATGGTATCAATTATAATAAATAATAATAATAAATGTTTATTTCATCAATAACCAACACATTACAATAATAACACAAAGGTTGACTTCTTCTTTTGAGTGCAATAAGCTCCCGTGCCAGAAGGAGTCACTCTTCCTTAACACACTCATACTTAATAGAAAGTTATAAGACGAAGCAAACTAAGCTTTACAACTAATACAAATAAATAAAAGAGAAAAGAAAGAAAATTGTTAGTAATAACCTGTGTGTGTGTGTGTGTGTGGTGTGTGTGGTGTGTGTGTGTGTGTGGGTGTGTGTGTGTGTGGGTGTGTGTGTGTGTGGGTGTGTGGGTGGGTGGGTGTGTTTGTGTGTGTGTGTGTGTGTGTGTGTGTGTGTTTGTGTGTGTTTTTTTTTTTTTTTGTATAAAGACTAAGTATTTAGATATCCAAACCTATTTACAAAATATGCTCAAATAAAACTTCTGTATCTTCATAACTTAGAGTTTTAAGCCACGCAGTTACTTTTTGCTTACATTCGCGCAGATTTAAAGGGTATATTTGTAGAATATTGTTACATTTATTATACAAGTGGAATGCAAGATATTGAAATTGGGATTGAGCAAATCTTGTGTGTGTCTGGATTTTCCTAACAACACTAGTGTTTGTTCGCTTATTTATATTATTAGGGTTGAAGTCTGATTCAGTGTGTTTTTTTATTATTATATGTAATATAAAAAGGTCTTCGAATGGAAAGTGTATCAGTAACGGTGTAAAGGTTCTGTGTTGAGAATCTACGTTTTTTGAAATAACATACCTTTAGTAGGGCCCTCTGTGCTCTTTCTACCTTAATTAATGTGCTCTTGGCTGAACCTCCCCATACCGTGATACAATAAATGGAAATAGATTGAGCCAAGGCAATATAAATTTTATTTATTATTGTTTTTGTTGAAACATGTCGCAGGATTTTAAATATCCAGATTAATTTCGTAATCTAGAGGCAACCAGCTCAATATGATCATGCCAAGAAAGCCTATAGTCCAAGATGACACCCAAATACTTCACATTGTCAACCTTTTTTATAGAAGGACAGTGACATCCTAAGGCTCGCAAGATGTTAGAGCAATTATGCACCTTAATATCAAAATTACGTGGTTGCGTTCTATTGTTTAGTGAGAAAGTAACGTAATTTGTTTTTTTGTGCATTGAGTGTAAGCAAATTATTTTTTAACCACTCGGCAACCACCTCCAGCCCCTCCTCCGCATCAGCCCTGACTAAATCCCATGTTGTATTTGAAAACACCACCACTGTATCATCTGCATAGGAAAAAATAGAGGCATTTCTTAATTTTAAGTTACAGAGGTCGTTAATGTAGACTAGGAACAGAGTAGGTCCCAAGACACTACCTTGTGGTACTCCGTAGTCTATAGTCTCACAGCTACTTACCAAATCCCCGACTTTAACCCTCTGAGTTCTGTTACAGAGGTAGTCCTTTATAAGTCTAAGTGGAGTATCTCTAAAACCTATGTGTTCCAGTTTCTTAACAAGGATAGGGATGCACACGGTGTCAAAGGCTTTTTTTAGGTCGACAAATACACCAAGGCACTTGCGTTTAGTGTCCATTGAATTTACAACTAAAGAAGTCAGAGCTTCTACAGCATCAGCAGTTGATTTACCAGTCTGGAAGCCATATTGATTTTCTGCGATTATATCAATTTTTTTTAAATATTTTACAATACGAGTGTTTAAGATATTTTCGACAATTTTTGATAATGAAGTTAACACTGATATTGGCCTGTAGTTGCTAATGTCGTGCTCATCCCCACCCTTGTATACTGGTGTTATAATAGATTCCTTTAGCGATAAGGGAAATATGCCATTCTTAAAGCACAGATTTACTAGATGACAGATTATGGGTGCAACATGAGATCGGGCGAGCTTCAGGAAGCTGGTAGGAATGCAATCCCATCCAGGGGCACTGTTTGTTTTTAAGCCAGTAAGCACCCTATGTACTTCCTCTTCATCGGTGTCAAGAAGAACAAACGAAGAAAGGCTTGGCATGCTTGGAGGTGAGATGTCTAGTTTATTGGTATGCGTTTGTATTATGGTATCGGCTAGTTCTTTACCTATCCCACTAAAATACTTGTTTATAAAGTTAAGCGATTCTGCTTGTGAAGACTTGCAGTGTAATAATTTTGAATTATCTGATTTCATCTGTTTTAAATTTGTTATAGCAAAAATACTGTTCCAAAGCTTCCTCGAATCACCCTCAGAGTCCTGCAATAGTTTCCTCTCGTAATTACGTTTAAGTTTTTTTATCAAATTGTTACAAAAATTGCGATAACGTCTGTAGGTGAGTCGAAGAATCTCATCAGTCGAATTTAGGCGAAGTCTATATTGTAATTTATTTCTGTGACGGATACAGCGGAGTATTCCAGGAGTAATCCAGGGTTTCAAAACACGCTTACTCTTGGGTACTTTGACAGTTTTCGTGTTTTCATTAATTGATAAGGTAATTTTGTTAATTAGCCCCTTGGCCACAAGCTCTGGATCTTTACACAGTAAGAGTTCTGTCAGATTTTTATTTGCTAGATCGTTACATGCATTCACATAATTGATGACTTGTTTAGTTTTATTGCATTCGATCATTTTATAAGTACTTTTTAAATACAGCAGAACCATCGTGTGGTCAGTGACAGTAGTATTTAAGACTGAGGTCTGCGCTACCAATTTTGCGTTATCTATTTTTATCATAATATGGTCGAGGCAATTTTTGTCCCTGGTAGGTAGGTTGTGACCTGGCATTATATTATGACCTGCAAGCATTTCCAAATAATTGGTTCTGTTTCCGCGTTTAAAAGCCTGTTCAGTTTCCCCCGGGATAATATTAACGTTTATATCCCCAGCTATAACTACTGTGGTGTTAAAAGCAATTTTTTCCAGGTGATTTTTTAATGAATTGATAAACCCACTTAAATCTAAAGTAGAGGGGGAACGATATATAGCAAGGATCTTTTTATCCTCAATTTGAGTTTGAAGGCACGATGCATCTTGTAGGGCCACTTCGGTGATCCCAGCCGTGACACGATCTCTTATATAGACAACTACGCCATCACTTTTATTTTTATGTTTTGTTGTTGAATATGTCTTATAGTTAGGAATAGTCGGGATCGGTTTATAATCACAAAGCCAGCATTCAGTTAATATAATAACCGTAGGATCAAAATGTAATTGTGCAATTGACACCATAAAATCATCAAAATTTTGGTATACACTACGTATGTTTTGAACTATTAGCGTGAAATCGAAATTTTGGATTTGAAAAAGTTTAGCAACATTTTCAATGTCACAGATAGTTGCGTTGGAGAATTTTAAACTGTCTATTTCCATCACATTCCGAAGGTCAATCAATTAATAGTAAATTTTATTTAATTGATTGATTCGAGTAACATTATAACCGCTTAAATAGTTTGAATTTTCGTTTTAAATATTTAAAATGTAAACGTGCCATTCTGACACGCGTTGGCGCAACGGTTACAGCCATGGATTGTACCTGTTGCGCTGGCGGTTGCGGGTTCGATCCCCGCACATGACAAATATTTGTATTGGCCATACAGGTGTTTGCCGTGGTCTGGGTGTTTGTGCAATACTAGTGGGTCTCCTCACCGTGCCTCGGAGATCACATTAAGCCGTCGATCCCGGTTGTTATCATGTACACCTGATAGCGATCGTTACTCATAGTAGGGAATATATCCGCCAACCCGTATTGGAGCAGCGTGGTGGATTAAGCTCTGATCCTTCTCCTTCATGGGGAAAGAGGCCTATGCCCAGTAGTGGGATATTACAGGCTGAAGCGTAAACGTGCAAACGTATATATAACCGTAACGACCTTTTAGATATTTGATATCACACGTAATATACATTATAAATACGCGAATTATCTAATATTTGTTTGTTAGCCACATCGTGTACGTGGTATTTGTTGTTGATAAAATATTGAGTAACAAAAAATTGTGCTTGTCCTCAAACGAAAAAAATCACCTGTATGAAAATCGATAAGCAATAATAATAACGAAGGCAATTTAAATGGTACCACATGACAAGCACCAGTTTTAGAATAAATATAGAGTCATCAAAATCGGTAAAAAGTTACGAGGTAACACAAAAGAAATAGAAATGCGAACATTCACCTTTTTTAAGGCGTTTAAATATATAATAATAATAGCAACTATTATTGTTTGTTATCTGTAATATTTATCTCAAGTTAATTATTAGCAGAATGCTGAAGGAGTTATAGGAGAGAGTCATCCTCCAAGAAAGACGGATTGTGCGTTGGGGCTACACTACCTCAGCTCGAATTCATATTTCACCCGTACTAACACACATGAGAATTGAGAGCACTTGGTTGTTCATCGCGCGAATTATATGTATTATCTCCCCACAAACATTACCAATAGTTATTTTTTAAGAAACGCAACATATAAAATGTTCTTCATACTTATTTCAATTACCATGCTTAATCTCAAGTCCATAACTTCTATATTTACTGAGATATTAAGGTTTCAATACAAAAATATGCTTTGCGACTTTTTTGTATCGAGAAAATTTTATGGAATTTCGATTTTGTATGTCTGTGTGTCTTCCTGTTTGTCAGGGCTAATCTTCGGAACGGCTGAATCGATTTTTATGGAACTGTCAACGGGAGATAGAAGAAACTGTGAAGCAATATAAAGGCTACTTTTTATCCCGGAATCCTAGCGGAATCGAGACTTGATCTATCGTCCTAATAGATATGAAATAACCTAACTTTTTTCTGTTTAATACGACAATTTTTGCGACCAAAAGGATAAAAATCTCAAAAAGCTTAAAATATAAAAAAAAATGAATATAATAAATCTCATAATTCCCACACGATCAGAATCACGCCCTTAAAAATTATGAATATCCAAATAGAATCCTCCACGCGAACGAAGTCATTTGATATATATCCACACAATTACTCTTACTTTGTTTACTTTTATAAAATTATCACTTTCGAGTTATCAATTCAGATAAAATAAAACGAAAGTACATTTATCTGTTTGGCTTGATAAGGATTTCTTGATTGAAGGAGAATCTAATCCTATTTATTGATTGAAGGAATTAATCGAGATAATTATTTTTTTTAAATATTGTTTAGTACATCTTTAGCTCTCTACAATTATATTACATTTTATTAATTATTAACTGAGGTAGGGCACAGCAGGAATTTCCTGCTCAAAATATGGAGTAGCCCGACTGTCGTAGTACCTCGACCTTACAGAAGATCACAGCAAAATAATACTGTTTTCGAACAGTATTGTGTTCCTGTTGGTGAGTAAGGTGACCAGAGCTCCTGGGGAGATTGGGGATTGGGTCGGCAACGCGCTTGTGATGCTTCTGGTGTTGCAGGTGTCTATAAGCTACGGTAATCGCTTACCATCAGGTGAGCCGTACGCTTGTTTGCCGACCTAGTGACATAAAATATATATATATATATATATATATATATATATATTATAGGTTATCGAACCACGATTTTGGAAAAAATAATTATAGTTAAAAAAAAAACATAAAAAACACGCTTTCATATAAATAAACCAAACTAAAAAAGAATAATCTTATCACATTAGTGTATAGTCATCGGCCCTCGATAAATCTATTAAGTTTAAATAAAATTTGAACATTTGAAGTGGGTTAAAATAAAGTCCAAAGGAGTCGGTTACAAAATTGTCCTTTTTATGTACCTAATTACCACGTAATAAAACGCATTTCGGCTTGTTTCAACAGTTATGGATAACGCTATTTGATGGATATCCAACAGATGAAAGTTTTTGATGTTCTTCTTCACCAACAAATTCCACCGAATTTATGAGATATTTCTATTCCGAAAAATTTATTTTAAAGCTGTACTTTATGAATTGAGGTGAAACAGCTCCTAATGCCCTATTGTACCTTCTGCCCTTAAAGTCTAATCGTAACTTATCTGCTGGATAAACTTTTTCCACAACAGGTGAAACAGGCCCTTAAACATTTATAAGTGTATGCTACCTCAAATTGCTTATTTTCCACTCGGCAGGATGTCCATATTTTCCAAACTACTGAATATTTAAGTTTGAAATTTATGTATGGTAAAGTTCTGGACATAAACTATCTTTCATATGTTTCGAAAACACGATTCCGTAAAATTTTCTCGATACAAAAAAATCGTAAAGTTACCTCTATTTTTATATTAAAACCTTAATATCTCAGTAAAATAGAAGTTATGGACTTGAGATTAAGCATGGTAATTGAAATGAGTATGAAGAACATTTTATATGTTGCGTTTCTTAAAAAATAACTATTGGTAATGTTTGTGGGGAGAAAATACATATAATTCGCGTGATGAACAACCAAGCGCTCTCAATTCTCATGTGTGTTAGTACGGGTGAAATCTGAATTCGAGCTGAGGTAGTGTAGCCCCTTAAGATATTTATAAACACTCTCTTTTGTAGTAATTTTTTATCGGCAAACAAGCGTACGGCTCACCTGATGATAAGCGATTACCGTAGCTTATCAACGCCTGCAACACCAGAAGCATCGCAAGCGCATTGCCAATCCTATCACCAATCCCCTCAGGAGTTTTATATACTTGCGAATGACTAACAAGGTTTTACCGATATATTATCATTCGTAAAACTTAGTAAAAATTAAAGACAGTTTTGTATACTACTTTAGTAATAGATTTTCACAACAATATATCGTGTTTTTCAATTGATAGTAATTTTACAGGTTATAATTGCAACTTGCAACGACTTTTGCAACATCATTCATCCGCTTGTTTCCTAACATATGTAGACACGCATTAATTACGATAATGTGGCGGTTTCACGACACTATAAAAGTATGTTGTCATTTCATAATGTAATGTTAAAATCATGGTCGTAGCAAACATTGGACGTAGTAGTCCACAGACTCTTCCTAGCAAAGCCTAGAATAGTAATTATCCCGGTATAAGTAAGAAGATAAATCTACAATTGTTGTTGTTTTTCTGTCGTTAAAATGTATTTAAAATATCGTACATTCGATTTTTTTTTTTAAAAGTCCAATGGCCTTGCTTAACCTGGCTTACTGGAAAAATAATATAATTGAGTTTCTAACGATTTAGTGGTGGAGCAGTGTGGTTAATTGTAGTTAACTAATTAGTCCATGAATAAGTAGAAGTTAGTGCACGAAAAATAGAACAGAAGCATTTATATGTCTATCAGCATGCATTTGTTTTTATCATTGGGAGTTCGAACCCTTAATGAATTCAGCTGTGGTAATGAAAATTCTCGAATATTCGTCCCAAGAATTGCTCCTTTCCGAAAACATTTGGCTAGGAATATGTTTGGAATGAAGAATGTATGGATTGCATTCTCTCCTTATTTCTTCTACATTTTGGAGGCCTTTCCTTTACCTTTTGTTTTTTTAGTACTAAGTATCAGAGTTCCTTCCCTTTTAAGGATCTGTCAGGAAGGTCCTTAATTTTTAGTTTATTTTTGTAATTGTTAACGTTAATAACTCGAAATTATTTTCATAAGTAGGTACGAATATCGGGTAATACGAAATCCGGGCTTTGGTAGAATTTAGAGTTCGAGTACCTGATTATAATTTTGATCATCATCTACGTTATATAGATATAATAATTATAATAATAATCCAAGTCATGGCCAGTTTACGTTAATTAGAATGTTGAACATAATTCAAATAAAAAATTGTAATTTTAAATAATTTAAAATAAAAGAACATTCTGTAATAATTTAAAATAAAGTTTTTAGTTGATTTTTTTGTTAAACGTTTGGGAAAATAATCCAAGTCACGAAACAATGCCTGCATTTGTTTGATTATTTCATTAATTATCCAGTTTTATTTTTATCTCTATTTTTTTGAGCAATAAATCATATAAAAATTGAACAACCTTTAAAATGAGGAAGTTATGTTACAGACGCATATTCTCAATTCACTTTAAAATTTACTCAACAATATCTTAAATCTCTTTATAAACTTATTTACTAAATTTTTAAACCCCAGAAGAAATATAAAAACTCATTTAACATTTTCCGAGGTAAAATGTCTTTTTTAATACAGTTGCTCAAAAAGTGGCGTGTTGCAGGGACGTAGAGCGTTCAGGATGTGGGCTTATTCTATTTTTTTGGAATAGTCCTAAATAGTAAACAAATATGGCGTACTTCCGACCACAGACAATAGAGTAATATTGTAAGAATAGTAAAGTGACACAAAGAGCAAATGAATGAACAATATTAATAAGCCATAGACGAATATAAAATTCATTTTATGTTCAAATATTTAACGCTAACATATGCTAAAATTATTTCAAAACCTAATAATATATTGAATATTTTTGCTAAGAATTAGTAGAGGTACAGAATAACGAAAAAAAATATATTAATCGAGCATCGAGCATAAAAGGCAACAAATTTATATTTCGTTTATGTAAAATGGTCGGTAAAAAAGACGTCAAAAATAAAATTTACAACAAAATAGGGCCGCCTGTGTCTAGAAAAAAAAGTCGACCCTATTATTGTCACATTATTTGTATTCACTATAAATATAAAGCCTTGGGCCGGTGGCACACTCTCTATAACATGTAAATAAAAGGATTGATAACGATGTTGCTCACGTAGCTCTCATTGGGTAATCCTAAGTCTCATACTAAAGTCCCACAAAATTTTCCTGTGAACTACAATAAACTTTTATGGCAATGCTATGTGCTATACTTTTATATTATATGGGATAGCGTTAAAAATGTTCAGGGTGAAATTGATATTCAGAAGTATTCATAATATAAAATAAAACCTTTACAATAAATACTACTATAAAATATTGACATTTAAAATATTTTGGCAGCATACGCTCAACATAAATAAAAAAAAAAACAATATCTAAAACATAATAACAAATCGCTTTACGGTAACATTGTTTTATAACTTACTAACAAATTATGATTCGTGAAAATTTATAATATAAGTAAAAAACACGGCCCTTTTTATCACTCATGCCGTTCATTCTCTTAAACTCATTTACCTCTAAAAATATTATGACCACATCCCTATTTGCGTCATAAAAAAAGATATTAAAATGTCATTTTCGAAAATATTAATTATCTGTACGCTCGAAATCCGTATTTTAATAATTTTTATGTGTTTATAATGATAAATTGATATTTGTTTTTAGTGAAATGAATAGTAAATGGAGTTTTACAAGTGTCCGTAAGCTAGTGTGTTGTGAAAGTGAGTGATAAATGCGGAAAAAACGTGAATTACGATTGACAGGGGTTTGTTTACCAAATAAGACTATTCCAAAAAAAAACGGAATATACTTGTGCTTTTTTTTACCTTTCCTGAACTTGTGCGTTTTCTTTCCTAACTGTCAAAATAATTTCTATTAAAAAGAAAAACCAACCATGAAGTTACTAAAAGAAATCATAGAAGTTTTTATGATTCATGCAAATACGTATATTTCTAAAAAGAAGCTACTAATTTGTTTCAATATCAGATTTAATGATTAGATTGAATGAGTTTGGTTAGGTTTCATTTCATTTCATCTCATTAAATTTCATTTTCATTTCATATCAATAAAAAACTTCTACTGAAGACTTGGCTGTATGGGCATAGTTCCCTTTGCCTACCAGAATGGGTGAAGAAAAAAAACTCTGCTTATATTCTACGGTTGGCGCCATTTTTCAGAAATTTTCTTTGCGAGTTTAGTTGTTTGTTGCACAAAATGAGTAATTTCGACCCTAGTTTTTTTGAATAACTTTATTGTTTTTATTATTTTATTAAATTGCTTCATTTTTTCGCAACTGTATTAAGAATAGTCGTTCAGTACACGTGCGGAACCGTCATTGCAACTTGTTCCGACTGTCAATGCTAGACATTTGTCGGAACTCTTTGCAATGACAGCCTTTCCACACTTGAAATGAAATATACTATATCGTTGTTTTGTAAGTATGTCATGATGCAAAAGAAACGGTGGCTTCAATACACGATGATTATGAAGAACACATCATTATTAAACCCTTGAAATGTTGTTGTTACTAGGCCATGACTTTAGTTTAAGCTAACGTAGGTGTAGTACTTCTAATTGTAACGAAAAGAAATTTCGAGTGGGTAATCAGTTCACTTTTGAGTCGTAAATATAAATCATATTCTTATTTTTTAACGGACTTCAACAAAAGGAAAAGGTTCAATTCGACTATTATTTTTATGATTTTTTAATCGAAAGTCGGTGCTTACCATGTGGCCCTTTTAAATTTCGAGATCTGACCTGTATATTTAGTACCATATTTGAGATATCCATAATAATGTAATAAGTAATACGTTGTATTGCTTGTCGATGTAAATCGAAGTCGGTTTTTTTTCGTTTGCGAGTAAACACAAGTATACAAATATTATAGGTTGCGTAATATGGTGGCGTACTTCTCAAGTAACTTACTTCTCAATAGTAAAAAAAACTAATTGTATCAAATTTGCAGTTCCAAATGTAAAACAAATTGATATGCAACCAAAACTCAATGGTGATAAACTGAACTAAGTTAGCTCAACCGTTTTTCTTTGAATCACTATTGATTTATAGCTACAGTGGGGTCTCCATATTTGTCGATTGACGGATAGATTGAGTTCTGTAGCATACGCGGTTAAAATAATACAGTTATTAACAGACGTCGATACAGCTAGATAAGTATTTCAGCTACTTCAATAGTATAATGTCCTATAGCATTTTGTTATGGGGCAATACGGCTGATATTCTTTTATTATACAACTAGGTTGGCAAACAAGCGTACGGCTTGTCTAATGGTAAGGATATTACCATAGCTTATAGACGTCTGCAACACTAGAAGCATCGCAAGCGCGTTGCCGACCCTATCCTCAATTCCCTCCAGGAGGTCTGGTCATCGAAATCACCAACAGGAACACAACACTGCATGAAAATAGTATTATTTAGCTGTGATTAAGGTCTGTTCTACAAGGTCAAGGTACTATCATTTTTATTTTGCAGAAAAAGGCTATCCGTTATATTTACAAAGCGAGATGTAAAGAATCTCTGAAAGACAAGTTTATGGAGATCACATCCTGACCTTTGCATCGCAGTATTTTTATGAAAATATAATGTAAATACGGAAAAATATGAACGACCACAAATTAACAATTCTTTTGTTAGGAATATCTATTTTAATATATAATGAGATGCGGCTGCGTTTCAATTAATCAAAAACTACTGAGCGAACTTTATTTAGTAAATCTATGAATAGTTTAATGGTAAAAAGACACGGGATTGAATAAAGATTGACCAGGCTATGCCTATGATCCGCCCTGTAAATAGATAGATATATACAGTTACAAATGTTGTGAGTAGCATTTCATGGTCATATTGTTGCATTTTTTGTCTTTTATATGATTTTAAATTTTAAAAGAGTACCAAGAGTTTTTTCCTCTAGCTTATTTTTTCTTTGGGCCTACACTAGGGAAATTACTTTATTTTATTTATTGTAATATTTAATGAAGCCTACCCAACCCTTCTGCTCAGCGTGGTGACTAAGGGGGGAAAATCTGCTTGCAGTGGACTGTAATAGGCTGAAATGATGATATATATGGAACATAACAAGAAAAAAAAGTAAATAAGTACAAGAGGCTGCCTTACCGCCAATGCGCGATCTATTCCTTGCAACCTTAGAGTAGAGGAAATGATATACTATATTAAGGGTGTAGGTGTAGATACATAGAAAGAATGAATAAATATATGAAAAATCAATAAATAGGTACAAATATATATAATACATACAAATTTATACTTACTAGATATATAAACAAATTTACTGATAAATAAGCAAATGTTGATAAACAATGATTATGATGTGATTAAAAATTACTAAGGGAGATTACATTAATTACATTTGAAGGCAATGTTGTCTAATCGATAGAGGCAAGAATTCCAAAATCGGACTGCTTGAACAGTAAAGAATTTCGAGTACAAAGTGAGTGAAGAGAAAATTGTCAGGTTTAAGAGAATCACCAAGATATTTAAAACGCTCTTTTAAGTAAGACGAAGTAGCATTATTAAATAATATGCATTATAATAAAATAATAATGTGCGTATTCCCACGAATTTGGAGTCACATGAGTTTTTTGCAAAAATCGGAATTGTGATCATATTTACTAATGCCAATATAAACGAAATAGTTTGGATATTCGAAGACTGACGCGCGGACTGGTGGAGCAGTGCGGTTAATTGTAGTTTAACTAATTAGTTCAGAATAAGTAACAAATCAGTGCACGACACGTATTTTTAATTTTCTATTTTATTTTAAGTGATAAGTGAAAAGTGCTCTTACTGATATTTGTCTCGTGTAGTGATTTTTATTAATTTCGAAATGAGCTGTTATCTATTATTGTTTTTTGGGAAAGTATTTATTAATATTACAATTTATTAAATTATTATGTACCTACAGGTACATAAAAAATTAATTAAGTATTTAATTAATTTAATAAGTGACAAGTGCTCTTTCTGATATTTGTCTTGTGTAGTGATTTTTATTAATCTCGAAAAAAGCTGTTATCTATTATTGTTTTTCTGGAAAGTATTTATTAATATTACAATTAATTAAATTATTATGTACCTACAGGTACATAAAAAAATAATTAAGTATTTAATTAATTTAATAAGTGACAAGTGCTTTTACTGATATTTGTATTGTGTAGTGATTTTTATTAATTTCGAAATGAGCTGTTATACATTATTGTTTTTTGTAACAGTTTTCATTAATATTATAATTTATTAATTAAAATTGTATACTACAATACTTAACTTTTATATGACTACAATACTGTCTTAAGGCACCTGTAGCTACATAATAATTTAATTAAGTATTTAAATTTAAATAATTTAAAATAGAATAGTACATTTGAAAGTAGGTATTTTTTTATTGACTACTATCTTAAAGGAATATTTATAAAGTTTATCTATAAAAGATAAATGATAATAGCACTAATTTTTATATCTTCACTTCATATGTGTGAGATAGTTCTCAATCGACACATTTTAAGTTGACAATAACTCCTAAAATTATATAAGAGCTAGCACTATTACTTAACAACACACTACTAAAAAATGTATAAAATATAAACGCCGCACATTCATCGTTACGTCATATGCTTACAGTGTATGATACATACATTTTAAACAAAATTGTGAACAACGAACAAACCATTATTATCTTTATTACGTTATTTAATTTTATCTGACACAATTGTCACATATCTTCGTTTATATACCTACACGTATAAGACATAATAATAATCAGTAAACGACGCGTAGTTGTATGGTTGTTTCTTGTTACGCAAAGTGAAAGCACAATGGCGCCAACGAAAGTGAACATCGATTTGCAGAACGAGAGAAATAAGTGTACTTTTAATGTGGAAGAATTAACTAATTTCTTAGACGAGGGACCACAAAACACAAAAAATAGAAGAGAACTCGGTAAGGTTATAATTTTTTTTTTTATTAAGATGGTGTTGCTATCAGATTTTTTTTAATGTTTTAAAGTAAAACTTTTCGATTTTTTCATGTATAATTTTTATACTATAATATTTATAGTAAAATTTAAGGTATAATACAATAGGATAAAAGATTGATTGCAAGTAGGACACAAAATGTTTTGACATAACTATGTTTTGACAGATTTTTTTTTATTAAAGTGTATAGTGCCTCATAAACCTTATAGCAATAATTATTGATTTTGTGATTTCTCTTTATAAAATCACTGTAGGCGCCGCTATTATTAAGATTTAAAGTTGCTTCAACTATGAGTTTTTTTTCGTTTGCCACCACATTTATGTATGTAAAACTTGTTGTAAACCTAAATTGTAAGTTTATTAAATGCAAATAAAAACGATAATGTGCTTGTATATAAAATTCTATTTAACATGTATTTCCAATTCTACAATTTGTGTATAATTCTGTAGAGATATGTATTTTTTTGTGTAAATTTTGTCTAACAAAATAGACATAATGACCCATGCAGTAACACTCCCACGGGTATCTGTATTTCTATTAAAATATTTGTTTCTGGTTTTGAGCATATATAGTCGTCATTGCTTGTGTTTTAGTTTATTACACCTCAAACCTTTTTGTTATTTTGTGCACAATTATGTACCTGCTAGCCAACTCTCATGACAACATTTTTTTTAGAGAAGAAAATACTGAGTATAAAAGGTATTCGAGATGAGATTCCCGAAGAATACCTTAGTCATAAGGAGAAATACGAGAACGCAGTGCGAAAATCTGTTTTATTATACAAAGCTATAAAAGATAATAATGACAAAAATACGCCTCTCGAGGAAAAGATCAGGTAAGAGCATTTCTCTAACTATTATAATATTAGTATCAAATTATTTGGAAGCGTATTTGGAGGCTTAACTAGACTAACTAGGAGACAAACTCAATATATGGGTACTAATAAGTACCATGATAAGTTAAATACTACTGCCCTCAAGTAATGTAGTGTTCATTTGGTAAGTTACTAACCCTTACTAGGGGGCGCTTGTGATCCTGGGGATGCGCAGTCTTAACATCAAAGGTAGGGTCGGCAAAGTGCTTGTGGTACTTCTTATCATAACCGTCTGTAGGCTAAGGAAACCGTTTACCATCAGGTGGACGGTACGCTTATTTGCCATTTTAGTGGTATGAAAATGGAGCCATCCTATCAGAAGGTTTTTGTTCTACAGTGGGATATTAAGTACATAGCCATAGAAAAAATATAATAAATTTTTACCGTACCGTACCGTAGTAGTGCGTGTACCGTGTATCTATCTAAACACTGGCAGTTGCGGATTTTCTAGCGTGGAATGAATTTTTGTTTTTCTACAAAAATTTCTTTCCGGTTTAGGTATGTTGCGGGTCTCACATTGCTTCGGGGAGTGCGTTAAACTGTCGGTCCCGGTTGTTATCATAGACACCTGATAGCGATCATTACTCATCATCATTACAGCCTATACAGTCCACTGCTGGACATAGGCCTCCACAAGTTCGCGCCAAAAATGCGTGAACTCATGTGTGTTGCCCATAGTCACCACGCTGGGCAGGCGGGTTGGTGACCGCAGGGCTGGCTTTGTCGCACCGAAGACGCTGTTGCCCGTCTTCGGCCTGTGTATTTCAAAGCAAGTAGTTGGATGGTTGGATGGTTACTCATAGTAGGGAGTATATCCGCCAACCTACAGTGGAAGGTAGTGGTGGTTAGGCTCTGGATCTTCTCCTACATGGAGAAAGAAACATATACCTAGGAGTTGGATGTTACTGGCGGAATTAATCAATCATATATAATATGTAATATAATATATTTCAGAGCCAGCTTTCGGAATGTCATATCAAGTGCCATATTTAAAGATAATTCACCTTTCATGCTCCACAACGCAATGTTTTTGACAGCTATTCTTGGCCAGGCTAATGATGAGCAGAGGGAGTATTGGTTGAAAAGAGCCGAAAATTATGAGATTTTGGGAACTTATGCTCAGGTATCGTATATTTGAAATATTTTTTATTAATTATAAGTAATATTTGCTGAGTGAGAAATTTATTGATCGAAAGCACTATTAGCGGGCTCAGCGAATTGCCTCATGTGACAAAATAGCATTTTTGTACGAAATATGAATAGCTCTGTAATGTAATCAGGCGTTGTGGCATTCGATAAACAGTGTCGAGATTTTGTTTTATTGCGATGATTTTTTATTGCTGCTAAAACATAGCTACTTTTTGGAAATATTTTTAGTGTTGCTCTGTGTCAATGAACTTAACGTAGAATTACCGTTATATTGTCCTTCTTTGAGTAATGCCTCAGCAAATCATGTACTACAAATATCTTCAACTACACTTGATACGTTATTATTAAAATATGTTGATTTACTAATAGAGAGCACAAATAAAAGAATACTAGAAAAATATGTCACTGATTTGTGATCCAAAAATCCTACTTCAATTTTTCGAGGGCGTAATATTTTACGTATTTTTATTTACTATAGCTAGGCTGTGATACATTTCTCAAAGCCGCGATTTGGTGTAATAAACTTAGAGTATTATAAGTAATTAGAATATTTAGTATGATTATACTGTTGTACTTTTACGTATTCTCAGAGGCGACAAACCTAGCATATAGCACTTATTTCGCGTACCATAATTAATTAGAAAAAATGTCTTACAAACTGTGTGATTGTAATGTAGCTTCGGGTCATTTTTTATGTACACAAAATTTATTCATATGGCTTTATAATTTCAGACAGAACTAGGTCACGGCACTTTTCTTCGTGGTTTAGAAACACAAGCAACGTATGACTCCAATACCGAAGAGTTCATCCTGCACAGTCCTTCAATAACAGCTTACAAATGGTGGCCTGGTGGTTGTAAGTAGAAAATAGCTCAAATCATTTGTAGAAAAATGTCCTTGCACAAAGGCGTTAAACCATAAAATTAAGAAAATTACCTTTTTTGTCTGAAAGTAAAAAAATTATAAATGGTCAACCATTTCTGTATTTGCTTTGATCTATCCGTATTCAAGGTTTGATTTATCTAATGTCAATCAAGCGGCATTGCTTAAAATTGCTGAGAAACTTTTATTATAAATTAACATAAAACATTCTTCTTCACTTTCATTCTTATCGAATGAAATTCGACTAAGTGTAAAAAAATAATTGTGCCTTTTAATTTTTAGTGGCGCATACAGCAAATTACTGTATGATTATGGCGCAGCTGTACATTAAAGACAAAAATTATGGACTTCAACCATTTATGGTGCAAATCAGAGATGAAGAAACTCACATGCCTCTGCCAGGCATTCATGTGGGAGAAATTGGACCCAAGCTTGGTTTTAATACTGTCAATAATGGTTTTCTTGGGTTCAATCATGCCAGGATTCCAAGAAATTGGATGATGATGAAAAATGCACAAGTGTTAAAGGTAAAATAAAGAATGGATAGTTTTGATAAAATGTTGTTATTCATAATCGCGATATTATTAAAAAACTTAATACATTGAAAAAAATTAGTAATGATTAAAAAAGAGAGAGTTAATTAAAGTAAATTAAAGTAACATAAATTAATTAAAAAGTAAATTAAAGCCCTATAACATACTTCTCGTCCATAAACAAAATTGTCGAATAATATGTATTAGAACACATAAATAGTTTCTACAGAAAAAATGATGTAAACAATCAAAATCAGTTTGGATTTCAGTCGGGTAAAAGCACTTCATCTCTTTTGTCAAGGTTTATTGACGAAATCAACAAACATCTTAATGACAAAAAAATTATCTTAGCTCTCTTTATTTTTATTAACGATAATAAATAATAATAATAATAATATAGACTTAGTGTAATGTTTGTATTGAAATAGATTTGTAAATTTAAAACATTTTGGATTCAGTCGCTTATAATCTATTCGATTATTTTTTTTTCTAGGATGGTACATTCAAAGCTTCTCCAAATAGTAAGTTGGTTTACGGTACAATGGTATATGTGCGCGTTACAATCCTAAATACTGCATCTATTTATCTAGCCAAGGCAGTAACCATTGCAATACGCTATGCAGCCATCAGAAGACAATCGCAATTAAAAAATGGGTATTTTTTTTTTCAAAATTTTTGTTAGAATATATAGGTGTAATAACCAAATACATTTAATAAAACCATATAGGTACGCTACCATTTATAAGCTACAGTCAAATAGAAGCACCTCTTATTATCATTAGGTGAAAGTCAAAATATTCCTTTATTCATGTTTTTATAGGGAGCCTGAACCTCAAATATTGGACTATGTGACCCAGCAACATAAATTAATAATAGCGATTGCAACAGCTCACGCTTATCATTTCACTGTGCGATGGCTTTGGGATCTTTACGTCAAAGTTAACAAAGAACTTGGTCGAGGACAGTTGGATAATTTGCCTGAGGTTAGATTGTCTAAATCATTGTTGAGTTTGTTTTAATGCCCACAATCATTATCGTGTAAAACCCAATCTTGAGGTTTGAACTTTGTCTTTTAATATTATTTTATTGCGGCAAGGCATATCAAGAAATGACGACGCGTTGACGCAACGGTCACAGCACTAGTTTGTGGCTGTTGTGCTGGCGTTTGCGGATTTGATCCCCACACAAAACAAACATTTGTATTGGTCTTTGGGTCTCCCCACCGTGTCTGGGAGAGCACGTTAATCCGTCGGTCCCGGTTGTTATCATGTACACCTGATAGCGATCGTTACTCATAGTGGGGAACATATCCGCCAATCTGCATTGGAGCAGTGTGCTGGATTAAGCTCTAATCCTTCTCCTACACGGGGAAAGAGGCCTATACCCAGCAGTGGGATATTACAGGCTGAAGCGAATGTCAAGAAATATTATGCTTGATATTTGAAGCAACTTGATTGGGGAACCATCACAAGAACTTTATGAGGAAGCACCTTAAGAAGTACGCAGCTAAATAATGCTACTGTCAAGCTCTGCTGTGGTCCTGTTGTGAGTAAGGTAGTCAGAAATCTTGGGTGAAGTCAGGGCAAGGGTCAGCAACGCGCTTACAATACTCTTATTAAATTACGATATTGAAGGCATCCATACGATATGGTAACTGCTTACCATCAGGTAAACTGTAAGCTTGTTTGCAACATATATATGTAGTATAGAAAAAAGGTTACCTAAAGTATAAATAACAGTTGTAAGAGATCTATTATCAATATATTCCGTTAAGTTTCTTTGAGTTTTACGGTATGAATACACAAAAATTTTTTGCTTATTTGTAATAATTAAAAATTTATTTTTACATGCTTTTCGTAGATGCATTCATTAGCTTGTGCACTGAAAGTCATCAGTTCTGCGGACTGCACGGCGCTGATAGAGAAGTGTCGTATGGCGTGCGGTGGTCACGGTTACATGTTGTCGTCTTGCCTTCCTTTCCTCTATGGAGTCTCAACAGCTACCTGCACTTACGAAGGAGAAAATACCGTGTTGCTATTGCAGACTGCTAGGTGAATTCAATATGAACCTATAAAAGTTAAAAGATGTAATACCTTTACAAGCTCTTCTATTTTGTTGTTATCGCTAACTGGTGACATACTATTAATATTTTTTATTTTGACTAGAGGCTATCGAACGCCGTGAATTGCAGAAAGCAAACTCATTAAAAAGTGCGTCAACAGTTGTTACTAGTTAAAAGTCGATTGTGTTTTTAAATTCTCGCGATAATTCGGAATTAAAACTTATAACCCTCAATTACCATGCATAATTTAATTTTGTAAATACCAACAGAGCGTACTACATAGTGTATTTGTATTATTAGAGTTATTAAGTTGTAGTATTCAAGAATATTATCACAGACAACGAAGAATTTATCTTTGATATTATGGGAGGCACGTATAAATATTGCTGACATCACACTCTAAATTTGAATAAACATAATGTAAAACGAAAGAAAAGGACTGAAATGGAGGTTTATAATACTGGTATGATTTCAATTTTCAGATCCTTGTTTAAAGCATGGGGTCAAGCCCTAAAAGGTCAACCATTAAGTCCCTCTATGGCTTATCTTGCTGATAAATCGCCGTCGTCGACATTTGATGGAACACTTGATGGAATAATTAAAAGTTTCCAGGTTGTAGCTAAAGGGTAAGTAATGTCAACGTTTTACTCTAAAGGGTAATTTTTAATTTAGAATTAATTAATTTTAATTTTTATTTGTTATTTCTAGTACTGAAATTGTGAAATTATTTACCAGTTCCTTGATCCTGAGGCTTGTTTGGTTACTCTTAAGATATATTTTAATAGAAAAGAAATCATAATTCTAATAGGTAACCGTTAACTTAATCATAACATACTAATTCGTATTATTTCGTTAATTTTATCTATTTCATTGGCTACTTCAATTTTCATCTCGCCTTATATTTTTCTAGCTTTTACATGCATGAATTTTTTTAAATAAAAAGTATCCTATTTTACTTTTAATACCTCCAAGAATATGTGTACAAAGTTTCATGATTATCGGTTGAATAGTTTTCGCGTGAAAGCGTAACAAACAAACTTACATTCACATTTATAATATTAGTAGGGATTATTCCCTCAAAACTTTTTCTTCCTTTCAAAATATATCTGGTAAGTTTGGATTACAAAAAACAAAAAAAAAAAAACAAAAAACAGTTGATTAAGTATTATTATTAAGGCCAAATAACAAAAAAAGGTAATTGTATATCATATTTGCAGTAAGCTATCAGCAAGCGTGTCGTCTTTCGAACAGTACCTGGCATCTGGACTGGATCCAGAAGACGCCTGGAACAAAGCTTCCATCCAATTAACAAACGCAGCTGAGGTAAGAGAACTATATTGACATTTTCTATTTTAAAATTTTTGTGTATAATACGACGACACGTCGGCGCAACGGCACTGGGTTGTGGCTGTTGCGCTGGTAGTTACGGGTTTGATCCCCGTACATGACGAACATTTGTATTGGCCATACAGATGTTTGCCGTGGTCTGGGTATTAAAGTAGTCTATATGGGTCTCCCACCGTGCCTCGGAGAGCACGTTAAGCTGTCGGTTCCGGTTGTTATCATGTACTCTGATAGAGATCGCTACTCATAGTAGGGAATATATCCGCCAACCCGCATTGGAGCAGCGTGGTGGATTAAGCTTTGTTCCCTTTCCTACATGGGAAAAGAGGCCTATGCCAAAAAAATAGTAATTAAGGTTTTGAATGATGTCCAAAGTGTTGAATATAAAGCAGTAAAATTTTCAAGAAGATCGATAAAGTAGTGCGGTTTATCAAACTTTATTTCTAAATTTTTCTTAAACAACTTAATTCACTGTAATTATGTTCCAGAAGGGATTTTCATAGCCTTATCTTGTTTCAGGCACACGCTAGAGTACTCGTTCTGACAGCTTACAAAACAGAAGTAGAAAGAAAAACTGTCACACTTTCACCACCATTAAAAACAGTTTTACATCAACTTCTGGAACTCTACTTCATCTTCTGGACTTTGGAAAAGATGGGAGATTTATTACTGGTGAGTAGCACTCTGAATATTAAAGATGTCTAAATCTTATTTAACCGTAGGTTTTTTATTTTTCACGAAATTAAGATTTATGCCAAAAAACATCGAACTACGAGTATTTTAATGCGTATCAGTTATTAAATATACAAATAATACAACGTAAGTAGACAAAAAAATTAACAAACGCAGTAGTCGTCACTACGATTTTCGAGGGTTTCCCTCGATTGCTCTGGGATTCCATTATCAGATCCTGGTTTCCTTATCATGGTACTACACTTGAGATACCCCCTTTCCAACAGAAAGAGAATTATCAAAATCGGTTCATAAACGACAAAGTTATATATATATACATACACACGATATATATATATATATATATATATATATATATACACGATCGAATTGAGTAACCTCCTCCTTTTTAGAAGTAGGTTAAAAAAGAGTAGGTGACAATGTTTTTTAACTGTGTTACATTTTTTGACTTATTTTAACTTTTTGAATACATGATTTGGTGGTGTTTAGTAATATTCAAGTTTAAATATTTGGACTGTATGTAGTATAAGGAGAGTTATAAATATTTATATTTGTAAAATTTTATTTATTTGAATTATTTAAATCGACCCAATGAGTTGTCTATCACTGTGCATACTTCTTTCTATTTAATCTGGCTTTATATAACAAATACATACATATCACTTGAAGTATAAATCCAAAAATAGAAACGGAATTTCATTTTCATAAACTTTGTTTTTAGAAAATCTTAAATATAATCGGGTTATTCTTTATCCTACCTATGCCTAACGAACAAAATGATTGATGTTATAATAATGGTAAAATAAAATTTAATTTAATTAAAAAAATCAAATATTTTTTTTAAAGATTTTTAAATGGATTCTTGTAAGTTTATTAGTTTG
The DNA here is from genome assembly GCF_905220565.1 of Melitaea cinxia. Classification (NCBI taxonomy): domain Eukaryota; kingdom Metazoa; phylum Arthropoda; class Insecta; order Lepidoptera; family Nymphalidae; genus Melitaea; species Melitaea cinxia. The sequence goes on from NC_059394.1 coordinate 3,390,800, forward strand.
CTATTAACGGTTATAATCATAAAATATTTTATAGTCCTGTTTGCAGAGAATTACTTGAGATTTATACTCTTGATTCGATCAAATCGCCCATTTCAGGTTTCCGGTGATCCTTTTAATCAATTTATTGCTCCGATTTGCATAATATTTCGACGATGTTGATGTTAATATATATATTATACTAGCTGTGCCCACAACTTCGTCCGCGTGGATTTTAACAAAATAGTTATTGTTCTGTTCGCTGTTATAATTTAAAAAAAAAGTAAAATAAAAGTAGCATAATTTACTCCTTATTACCTTAGCTAACAGTGAGTCCCGCTGAAATCGGTTGAAGCGTTTCAGAGATTAGCCGGAACAAACAAACAGACAGACAGACAGACAAAAATTATAAAAAATGCTATTTTGGTATATGTAATGTGTGTACACATATGAATTTAGTAAGGTAGTATCAATTATTTTAATATTACAAACAGACACTCCAATTTTATTTATTCGTGTAGATTTTCAAATGTTGTTTGCGCTTATTCTAATCATCAAAACACCGTTTAATTAAGTTTCTAAACTGATGGTGTTGCCGTGTCCACCGTATTGACACTTATAGTAATTTAAAAAAATATTGCCAAAAATCTACATATAAATAAAAATTATGATGATCGCCTTAATATATGTACACACATAACTTCCGAGTGACTACAAAAAATTGTTTTTTTTTGGTTCAGTTTTGTAGCAACAACGTTTGGACGTCGGGACAGTTACTTGAGTATATTTGTCAATGATTGTTCAGTTATTTATTACGTATTAATTTGTATAATAGAACCTGTTTGTCAGTTCTGAGTTGTTAGGCTTTATATATATATACACGGTCGAATCGAGTAACGTCCTCCTTTTTTTAAGTCGGTTAAAATGTTCCTAAGTTGTTAATGTTATATGGATAACTTTAGTGTAGGACTGGCATGTGGCATAAAAAGTCCATAAATAAAGATAATAAAAAAAGAAAATGGCTAATTAAATTCGCCCATTGTACTCGTATATTCTACAATTTGGAACTGATGACTATGTTTAATAATGTATTTGTGATGTAAAATAAAGTATAAATAAATAATCGATGCATATGTATGTACACTTGTCTTTGAATTTTTCGTATGTTTCGACATAATATAATTGTGTTTGCAGGCAAACGAAGAAAAACCGACTTCAATTATATCGACAAGTAATATAACGTAGGTAGACGAAAAAATAGTCAAGTGAATACGCATTATCAAAGATTACTCCAAAAGTTGTAATCAGATCTCGATGAAATTTAAATGTGACCACATGATAAACATCGGTTTTCGATTAAGTTAAAAATCATCAAAATCGGTACACCCAGTAAAAAGTTATGCGGATTTTCGAGAGTTTCCCTCGATTTCTCTGGGATCCCATCATCAGATCCTGGTTTCCTTATAATGGTATCAAACTAGAGATATCTCCTTTCCAACGAAATCGAAACTCGTGGAATTGAGTAACCTCCTCCTTTTTTTGAAATCGGTTAAAAATAATTATAAACTTTATTGTACACTAAAAACAGAAATATTACAAAGCAAAGAATAATTTCAAAAAAATAATACAAATGTACTCATATCCTATATGACGCAGGATCAAGTTTTTGCTTTGATTTACTTGTCATAATTATTTTGTTAATTTTTTACTTAAATTGAGTCACTTTCCAAAATTATTTAAATAGCTTTTATGACCCAAATGAGCCTATAAGGATTTCCGCTACTTAATTATTCAAACTTAGTTTGTTATCTACAATCGGTTGTTGGGCAGTTTTGACATCATATATATGAATCGGCTTTCGACAAATATACATAAATGAATACATAACATATTGTTTTGAACAAAGTAATAAGAATTTATCGGATCTACCGGTTCCATTTAAAACTGAACTATGTCGATTTGTGGCGATTATATATTTTACATGCCTATTACGCAAAACTACGAATATTTAACCGACTTCCAAAAAAGGAGGAGGTTCTCAATTCGACTGTATTTTTTTTTTTTTTTTTTTTTTTTTATGTATGTTACATCAGAACTTTTGACCGGGTAGACTGATTTCGACAAATTTTGTTTTAATCGAAAGGTGGTGTATGCCAATTGGTCCCATTTAAATTTATTTGAGATCTAACAACTACTTTTCGAGTTATATCTAATAATGCGTTTTTACTTGACGCTTTTTTCGTCGACCTACGTTGTATTATACTGCATAACTTTCTACTGAATGTACCGATTTTGATAATTCTTTTTTTGTTGGAAAGGAGATATCCCTAGTTTAGTACCATGATAAGGAAACCAGGATCTGATGATGGGATCCCAGAGGAATCGAGGGAAACTCTTGAAAATCCACAATAACTTTTTACTGGGTGTACCGATTTTGATAATTCTTTTTTTGTTGGAAAGAAAATATCCCTAGTTTAGTACCATGATAAGAAAACCAGGATCTGATGATGGGATCCCAGAGAAATCGAGGGAATCTCTCGAAAATCCGTAATAACTTTTTACTGGGTGTACCGATTTTGATCATTTTTAATTTAATCGAAAGATGATGTTTATCATGTGGTCACATATAAATTTTGTCGAGATCTGATAACTACTTTTTGAGTAATCTTTGATAACGCGTAGTTGCTTGACTATTTTTTCGTCGATCTACGTTATATTACTTGTCGATGTAATTGAAGTCGGTTTTTTTTTTCGTTTGCAAGCAAACACAATTATTAGTCTAGTAAACTTAAACGTATGAACCAAGACAAAAAGAAAATATTATTTTGTATATTGCAGAGTTTTTTAAAAGTTGGATTAAAAAAAATATTTCCTAACTATATTTATAGCTTAGCGATTACAAACTTTCTTATAAATCGCTACAGCCTGTAATATGCCACTAGGAGGTAGGTGAAGGATCAGAGCTTAATCCACCACGCTGTTCCAACGCGTTCTTATAAATACATAATGTGAATTATGAATCATTATCATACAGTTATAAGTTATAGATGAGTTCATAATTTATCAGATTTATGACAAGTCACCATCTGTTAATTAATTTATAATTTTGAAATGAAATTCTAAATCGATTTGCATCCTGAATTTGATTAAAAAAAATTAATATTAGTTTCTCTTATTTATTGTCGTTAATAAATAACATAATCTTAAGGAAAGCAGTATCGTTTTCTATTAATATAACTTTTAATATATTATTCAGAATTCATGAATCGTTGATTAGTAACATCAAGTTGAAAAAACTAATTAATATTTAGTGGCTTTTAAATATTCGTATTTATGTATTTACAAATCTTGTTTCCAGGCGACATTACGAAAAAAAAAAAACGTTGATCGTTCCTAATTTGTTTGTAAATATGTAGTAGTTAAAAGAATAGTTAACATTTTTAGACAAGCGCTCTCCAACCAAGACCTTATCTCTGCTTTCTATCAGACAAGTTTGTCCTAAGGCGTTGGCCTAAAGGGGGTGATAGACGTGCGAGTAAGTTCGCAAACTTGTGGCTCGACGACCTTTTTCGCCAGTGTGTTACCCTAAGTACGCGTACCTTAAAACCGCCGAGTAAGTTCGTTGGCAATCCGACAAGTTTGAAATTTTGCTCGTAACCCGCCTGCGCTCGTGCGCGTGGCAGCACTGCGAGCCTCGAGCCATCAATTTTAATCGACTTCCAAAAAAGTAGGAGGCTCTCAACTCGATTCAGAACCTTAAGACTTTTGACTGGGTGGACCGATTTCCATGATTTTTGTTTTAATAAAAAGGTTTTGTATGTCGTGTGTTCCCATTTAAATTTGATTGCGATCTAATAAGTAGTTTTTGGGTTATATTTAATAATGCGTATTTACGTGACTGTTTTGTCGTCTAACTACGAGGTTGTTACTTGTCGATGTAATTGAAGTCGGTTTTTTTCTAAACACAATTATGTTTCGCTAGTCCGTGGATGAGCAACGCTTGTCGTGTATTTGTAATTTTTATTACTTTTGATTGAGAAATTACTCCAAATGAATTATTTCAGACGTTCGTCTTTTTTTTGGTTTTTAAAATGTAATACGATATAATTCCTAACAACACAAAGCTTCTTCTGTCGACGACATCGCAATACAGAATGAGTAAGCTTCACGTGTGTCACCGACGTCGAGCCGAGTGAGTTCGCGATCTTAAAAAACCGCGTACTTTAAGTTCGCACGTCTATCACCCCCTTTATATTATGTGTTTGTAGATCATACTTTATATTTCCTACAAATTAAAACATTCGGATTTTAAATTAATGCACTGCAATTGATTTTGTATGTAAATATTATATATGCCTTTTTGAGTACAACATTTGAAACATTGAGGTAGGGCACAGTTGGAGATTATACTGCTCAAAATCTGGAGTCGTTCGTTTGGGGAAGCGTTCTCAACCTTATAGAAGATCACAAAACACTGTTCTCAAGTAGTGTTGTGTTCCTGACTTCCTGTTGAGTAAGGTGGATAGAATTCGTGGGGAAGGTCGGGGTAGGATCGGCAACGCCCTTGCGAGGCTTATATTGTTGCAGATGTCTACAGGCTACGGTAACCGTTTACTATCACTTGGTCGCTTGTTTGCCGCCCTAATCATACAGAACATCACTTAATTTCATTTATTTTTTACTGCAATAAAACGCAAAAATAATACTACATTTTACATATAATGTTTATGAACGAAACGAATGAGTTATTGTAAATATTTTGTTAAGATGTTTATGTAATATCGCGTACCTACTTCAGAAGTTAACTGTCTGATTTCAACAATATTTTTGTGGCTGCATAAACGCCTATTTATTGAATAAGGAAATAAAGCTAGAAGCGTTAGCATTCCGAACTCACGTATGAATAAATATCAATATTGGAAAGAGGCAGATAGTGATTCGATAAGTATTTATTTTTATATTTTTATAGCGAAAACAATAACATCGGTGTATTGTTTACGATAATTTTTATCGCTAACAATTTAACAATGTAAATGATTTAAACTAATTTTCGTACCTATAATGAATAGTTATTTAATTTTAGTAATCATATATAAATCAAAGTGAATACATAATATATGTCATGTTATCTTTATCTAATATATAAAATTTTCGTGTGGCGGTGTTTATAGTTTGTGTGAAATTTTGTGTGCATATTGGGTAGGTCTGAGAATCGAACAACATCTATTTTCCATCCCCCTAAATGTTAAGGGTAGTCCACCCCTAAAAATTTATTTTTCTTCTTAGATAAATTATTTATTCTTTATTTTATTATGATTTGGCGTTGAAAAATACATGCAAACCTAAATTTTCACCCTTCTACCACCACCCCTATTTTTAAATAGCGTTTAGCGGCAAGACAACGTTTGCCGAGTCAGCTAGTCTTTAAATAAAAAAATATATAATCAAGATGGTAAATAACTGTTCAAAAAATTTCGACCCGGTTATCTTTGTATGTTGATCGTGAGATATTATCGTGAACAACAAAAGAGGTTTTGATGTCGAGTGTAATAGATGCTTTAAAATAAGTATTTTAATTAATTTCTATTAAAAATAGAATTAATACGGGTTCTGTAAAAACATGAGTAGATTTCATTATATGATGCGTACTTCAATGTCAATGAGAAAATATAAAATAGGTAATCATTTTTTTTAATTTTTTGAACAGTTCATATTGGTTGGGCTGACCAGTTCGTATCATTTCTATGAGCTGGCGCCACTAGAATACAATCCATATCATTTTTAGTTAGTACCAACCTTCAAAAAAACGTGTATAAATTCACAGCTGTCTGATTATAAGTTTGTGAGATACAGCATTTTGAGTGAAGCAACTTTAGTTATTTTGAAATAAATGGGTAAAAGGAATTTCGTGTTTTAATTAATAATTTTTTTTTTTTATGAAAAAAGTGCTGCTGATACCAAAAAGTGGCTTGATGAGTGTTATTCGGACTCTGCGCCGGGCGAAGCAACCATTTGTATGTGGTTTGTTAAATTCCGTACAGGCTTATGAGAACGGAAGACGGTGAAAGCATTGGAGGTCCAAAAGAGAAAAAAATAAAATAAATGATATGAGAGATATTTTGAATAATCAAGCAGAGAAAAGCTTCAAAAACCCAAGCAAATATAGGAGTTGTTTGATCTATGATAGAAAGAACTGAGGTAGGGCACAGCAGGAAATATCCTGCTCGGAATCTGAAATAGTCCTACTGGGGAAGTACCTCGACCTTACAGAAGACCACAGCTAAATAATATTACTTTCAAGCAGTGTTGTGTTCCTATTGTGAATAAGGTGATCAGAGCTCCTGGGGAAATTGGGGGTAGGGTAGGCAACGCGCTTGCGATGCTTCTGGTATTGTAAGCGTCATAAGCTACGGTAATTATTTACCATCACATACGCTTATTTGCCGGCCTAGTTGTATAAAAAAAAAAAATTTAACTATAAAAAGTATTTGAAATATTTACAATACTTTCTTCAAAATATTTTTTAAATTTTCTACCAAAAATAAAAAACAAATGAAATCGGACTACTCGTTCCTAACTTACGCCATATTATTACCAAACATTTGTTGAATTATGGGTTGAAAAATGCAACCGTCGGCGTTCCAGGCGACTACTCGCTCCACTACACTAGAGCGGTTGTTATAGATAGATAGAAAAATATAAAAGTACACATAGTTTTGATGCAATATCGATTATATTATAGATTGCCCTTCAAAAATAATTTTCATTATATATCTAATATACAGAACTGAATGAGTTATTTTGTAATATCATATTACCAAAAGAGTGGATCTAATCTGGTTTTATTTATTTGTATATATAAAACCAATTTGTACATTTTTCGATGCATTTCTATTTGAAACCATTGAATTCATAACCTGTTTTACAAAGATCATAAAATTTTATTACCTTTTATCATAGACGCTGAAATGAGTCGTGGCAAAAAATCGATTTGTCGCGTATCGATATGAGTCATCGGTCTCACGCGAATTATAATTATTGTAATCGATATTATGACAACACTATTTATAGTTCGTCTTTGTGAATGATCACACTCACTGGCATCTGTTTTTATTTTTTAAATATACAAACTGATTTTAATAACATTAAAAATATTTTGATTTGATGCTTTTTTAATTTACATTGAGTCTAGTGTGTTTAGAGTTGGTTTAGAGTCTTTAGAGTCACTACTACTGTCTACATAGAAAGATCATAATTTCTTTTCGTGCATACAGTCGTCCAACGAAATCATGCGGACTATTTGCATGGTACACATAAAAGCGATACAGATTCCAAGTATCCATAGACTCATTTGATAGTTTGATCGATTCAGTTTGTAACATCCAACTGCTGGGCTAGCCCTCTTTCTGAATGTAGGAGCAGGGACTATTTAGTACATAATATGTACAATAATCTCTCAAGATTTAAGACTCATATAGTGCGCATAAAATCGAATTAATATATTTAATTACTTGAATAATAAAAAATATAAATATTATATTCGTAAACAATTCAGAATAAAATTTATAGTTATGTGTATATTTTCATGTTAATTTATTAAAAATTATATTGATAGTTGGATTGGTATGATTGTATAGTCCTCCCCCTCCTCATCCCGTGGGTGTCCTAGAAGCGACTAAGGGATAAAACAGTTCCACTACCACCTTGGAACTTAATAAAGCCAACCGATGGCGAGATAACCATCCAATTGCTGGTTTTGAAATACACAGGTCGAAGACGGGCAGCAGCGTCTTTGTTGCGACAAAGCCAGCCCTGCGGTCACCAACCCGCCTGCCCAGCGTGGTGACTATGGGCAAAACACATGAGTTCACGCCATTTTTGGCTCGAACTTGTGGAGGCCTATGTCTAGTAGTGAACTGCGGTAGGCTGATGTGATGATGATTGTATAGTCAAGGTTCGCTTGAGTACCGCTCGCTTAAAAGGTTTTCAAGTTCCAATTTTTTGTAATAAAATATTTTAATGCTTTTAAATTAGAGTGTATACGTGAGATGTTAGCTGTACTATTAAAATAATGGATCTATATAATCTTGACCTCTGAGATAAGGTCTTTAGTACAGTTATACTAGATACGGGGTCGATGGTCCGTATGGATCACAAAAAAAAAAAACTCCAACTGAGTTTGTTTCGCTTATGAGGCATTAGTATTTGTGACTCACTACGCTACTTTGTCCTTCGCGGTTTCATCTGCGTTGACATTTATGACTACTGCGCTTTACAATAAGCCACACTTTGATGTTTTATAGCATAAGTTATATTTCAAGAATGTGGCTTTAAATAAGGAAAGAAGTCATATAATATAATTATATTTGGTTGGTTGGGTTATATCAGTTTTTTTTTTTATTACAAACGAATCGACAAATATTTTATCGATATTAGTATAGATTGTTATTGATTTATTGGAGCGAAAATGTAAATTAACCGGTAATATAAAGTTGTTTGATCTAGTTTTAAACATATCCTGTTTTATATGACTATTAAAAGAATAGAGTCTTTTATATTATATATGTATTATATTGGTATGCTTTTATATATTTATGTAGGTAGGTAATTTATGGATGCTGGACTTATTAACTGATTTCAAAAAAAAGGAGGGCGTTTCTCAATTCGAACGTATACATATTTTTTATGTGTTCGCGGATAGTTTCCTCGTTTATGAACCGATTTTGATAATTCTTTTTTTGTTAGAAAGGAGATATGCCAAGGGCGGTACCATGATAAGAAAACCAGATGATGAGATGATGATAGCATCCCAGGAATCGAGGGAATCTTTCAAAAATCGCAGTGGCGACTAGTTTGTTTGTTAATTTTTTTCGTCTACTTACGGTATATTACTTGTCGATGTGATTGAAGTCGGTTTTTTTCGTCTATACTGATTGTGAACCAAATTAATTCAATAAACAGTATTCAATAAAAAAATAAAGTCAGTTTAATATAAAAGTATAGTCATCATTGTCAAAGTTTCTTTTAAAGTTTTATTTGTAAGTAAATAAAATGCAATAACGCTATATTTGATATATTTAGTAGCATAGGCTACTATATCCACGTAGGAGAAGGGTTAAAGCTCCACTGCGGGTTTTTAACATCCATGGGCTCTTAAGTAACCATGCGTTTTTTATTTACATTTTTATCGTCAAAACGTTGAGGCGTATTATTTTCAACACTGTATGCTTCAAATTAACCTAATGTTATCAAATTAATATAATACTCCACTGCAGGTTATCGGATATATTCCTTACCATGAATAACGATAGCTAACAGGAGTCTCTGGTAATAATCGCGACCATGACATGCTCTCCGAGGACACGGTGGGAAGATCCACAAAGAAGGACCCATCACCCCACACCGGAAAGAAATATTTGTACAAATACAAAATTCTACACGAGCTGGAATCGAACCCGTTACCGTGGTGATGGTTATGCACGGCAGCATAGATCCGTGTAGTCTGTTCTGCGACATTTCTCCTATAGAATCTTATTACATACAATTACATTTTAAATAATTATATAATATCATTAATTTTTTTACAGTACACGAACTTATCGGAGAAGGACGTTCGTGTGTTACAGAAGAGGTACGAAGATCTTCTTGAGAAAATTCGGCCCAACGCTGTCGGTCTGGTCGATGGTTTCGATTTCAGGGACGAGGTTAGTATGAGGATTTACTCTTGACACTGATTACTATTCACGGGCTTAAATCTTCTCACAAATTATTTGTTTTGATAGAAACACATACAGCAACTTGATTAGATTGTCATGTTTTGGTAGAAGCACGCTATAATCAATTTTCGTTATCATATTCATACAAAATATACTAAATATTAAATATATGAATAATGGAAATAGTTCTACTTTTAACGTTCATGAAGATGTAAAACTAATAAAGGATAATATGTATATATATATATATATATATATATATTTTTCTTGTCTTTTTGTGCAGGTATTGAATTCAACCCTCGGTGCTTACGACGGTCGGGCTTATGAGCGCCTCATGGAGGAAGCTCAAAAAAGTCCTCTGAATGCTGAACCCGTAAACGAATCATTCCACAAATATTTAAAACCTTTCCTACGAGGTAAATTGTAAAAATATATTTAAAATTTTGTACAATTATTCAAGCATAATTGTAATGAAGATTAGAACTAATTTTTCATGTTGAATTTTGAATATTATTTGATAAAGTTTTATTACTACAAGTATTATACAATTTGTTTGTTATTTTCTCAGAGGGATAGTTGTTAATATGTTTATAGTTTTTTGACGAATTAAATAAAATTGTTTATTTTTATTATTATTCGTTTTATTATTCACCATGACAATTTTATAATGTTTAAATGACAATAAATAAAATAAATAACTTAAAAATAATTATGTGCAAATACATCAAGACAAGTTTTTGAGTTGTTGGAGATTGAAGTCGTCTTGGTGTCATTTGCTTTAGCTCTCAGCATTGCTTAAGCCCTGGCATTTGCTTGAGCGGAGCCGTAGCCGAAGCTGTTGGCAGATGTGTTTACTACTCTGTAGTCGGCGTTCACTCCTTGAGACCGGATGGAAGAGGACGCTGTGCCTTGTCCATTTGTTTGGGCATTGGTCTGAGATCCACCGTAGAATCCACTGTATTTCAGAGCACCATAGCCTAATCCATTGTTAGCTGATGAACTTGCTGATCCAAATCCGTTTGATTGAGCGGATGATGTCATTGTTTCATAGCCCACGTTGTTGATGTCAGAACGAGCGTCAGCATTGCCGAAGCCTGGTCCTTGAATGTTGGCTGATGATTTAGCATTTCCAAAACCGTTAGAGTTAGCGATGGTGTTCACTGTTCCATATCCAGAGTTGGCGGATGATTTTGCAGAACCAAAGCCATTGGCATTGTTGGCAGCAGACTTGACGTAACCGATACCGTTCAGGTTAGCGTTGGAGTTAGCAGAGCCGTAACCTTGGGTGTCAGCGCTAGATTGGATTGTTCCAAAAGCGTTTTTTTGGGCAGTTGATTTAGCTGAACCTCCATTGGATTGGCTTGTAGTTTGAGCTTGGCCGTAGATGTTAGAAGGAGTACCGTATGCAGTGCCGAATCGCCAGTGGATTCCTTTGGTGACAGGTGACTTTGCAGCGATTACAGCATCACCTTGGAAGTTGTTAGCGTTGACATTAGAGGACGCAGAACCGAAACCCTGAGTATTGGCAGAGGCAATTATAGAGTCAATAGCGTTTTTGGCCATCGATGAAGCAGAACCACCGTTTGATTGAGATTCAGCGGATGTCAATCCAAGTTCATTTTGAGATTTTGATGATGCTGAACCAAATCCGTTTGTTTTTGTTACAATGTTGCTTAATCCGTGAACATTGTTGGCATCAGAGTAAGCAGATCCAGATCCATCAGTAGATTTAGCATTTGATGAAACTATGTAGTTGCCTACGCCATGGGATTTAGCTGAAGATTCAACAGAACCAGTTCCATCACTTTTAGCTGATGTGATAGACGACTCTAAGTTGCCATTAATTACAGCAGAAGATTCGGCAGACAGACCACCGTTAACGGGAATCGAGTATCTTATTTCAGTTGGAACTTCAAAGTTCTGTTCATAAGATACTAAAGTTGCAGGAGCAGGAACGGCATAAAACGTAGGCGCGTTTTGTGCTTCAGCTTCGGCTTTAGCTGATCCGTAAGGATTTTGAGGTGCATCGTAAATTTCAGCTTGAGCGATCGCCTGTCCAGGGAATATTTCACCGAAGCCGTAGTTTCTGTTTAAAGGTAATTGGTCATTACTCGATGCGCTCCCATAGGCTTGAATGACGTCACCGTTGATTGTTGCCGAACCTGTTGCACGGCCACCATAGTTAGTGTAGCCTCGTCCGATCGAGTAGCCGCGTCCATCGCGATACAAATAACCTAAAAGTAATTATTTTATATTTATAGTTTTATATAATAATAGTTTGGTTAAAGCTATTGGCCGTTGCTCAAACGGTCGCAGGTTCAATTCATACTCATGGCTAATATATATACCACAAGAATAGTCGTGGTATGGACACTTGTGATTGCGATTTGTGTTTTTGGGGACTTTGATATAAATTTGATTGTACTGAGATTATTTTTAGGATCTGGTATCTATTTTAATGATAATTATCTGTTTTAATGGTAATTTATTTACTAAAAACTAAAATGATTATATTTATTAAAAAATATTGAGAAATTGAAAACAAATAAAAACCATCACAAAATAACTCACCATTTAAGTAGACAGGGCTGGAATGGCAAAGGGCGAAACACGTCAAGGCTACGACGAACTTGGCTGCCATGTTTGTAGGATTATATCATACGAGAGCTCTAAGCTGAGTGCATGAGGAGAGAGCATTTCTCCGTGCTTATATACCAAGCTCGCTTTACCACTTCTTCGTGCTGGCCTAAAAGTTGTGAACTTCACCTAGAAAAGTCGTTCGCAGTCGTAAATTTATTTGATAGGTTACGGTAGATTAATTGCCGGCTCTGAATCAAGATTTGGCGGATGATTTTAGATATTTTTTATAATATTATATTGACGTTAATACGCTGCATGATATGATCGGTTCGTTATTTGATGCAAGTACAATGACCTGGCTTTTAGTTGTTATGTATTCGCGATTTTATTAGATCATGTATTCAGAAAATGATACAGTTGTCGATGCATTTTGAGTTAAGAATAGTCTGTTTATGATTTCAAATTAATAAAGCAACAGTAAAACATATTGAGATATTAGGTACATAGAATCAATAAATGGCTATGACCATGTTTTGTTAAATAACACAAAAATTTCTTAAATATGGCGAACATTTTGTTAATTTGTATTTGTTTGCATTTTATCTTTATGATGGATGCATATTATTATCGAGCATTATATTGTAAATTGATATATTAAATAATAGTTATAGACTATCCTAATTGTTTTTCAACAAGTGTCAAATTAACATGTTTAATAAAGTGGCACCTCCAGTTTTTTTGTTATCAATATTAGATCTTAAATTATTTCGCACGTAAAAAAATATTAATAAATGGCAATTATCTTTTAAATGTGGCAATTAAGAGCTAATAAACTGTTAATTAATTTTAAATCGTTTTAAATTTTCAGGAATAAATGTGCTCTCTTTTAACACAACTGATTTTATATATTTTTTTTACTTTTTTTATTCAATTTAAATACATTCTTAAGCTGACAATTCCACAAAATAATATTTCAAGATTGTGTCTTAGACATCTATTTTTTTTTTGGATTTGATATTAAATTTAAAAAAAAAAAAAACAGAAATATTATCCTACTTTCTATTTTTGTTCTAGGGACTTCTTGTAAGTTTATTTCGTAATAAATTAAAATTCATTACAAGAGGAAAGAAAAAATATGCCAATTGTTCATACTTTAATATTTATAAATAAATAGCTAGCCCAAATGGAGTATAAGGTTAATAAAATTACTGATTAACCTTATAGATTCATTGGGCTAGCTATTTATTTTGCGAATAGCGGATTATTAATTTTGCGTAAATAAAGAGGTAAAGTTTCTAACTTTGTTTGTTTGTAGGCGGTAATCTTCGCAAATACTGATCCGATCACGAAAATTATTTTCAGTTAGTGAAATAGGTTATATTATTGGAATTGAACAAGAAATTCAGTGAGTATATGTTTTAGATTATCTACTTAATAAAGCATAAAAAAGGCAATCGGAGAATGTATTATTACCTAATGATTTATTGATATGCAAAATCTTCTAAATATATTTAATATTTACTCCTTCATTAAGATTTTTGAGGCAGCAGAAAATTTTACATGAAAATATTCCAGACTTTAAAGGTATGATGATGTGTCAATTTTAAATAATATCATGTGTTGGTTGATTTATTCATAAATGTTTTTCATCACGTAGTCATGATTTGTCAAATTGCCAATCACGTGCGCGGCTCATTATCGTAATTTTACAGTATTGTCCGTTGTAATGTAGTGTTTATGATACCATGGCGAAAATATTTGATCATGTCAAAGACCTTTTCTTAGCAAATGGATTACAAAGACACAAGATGAAAATAATCACAATATCATTTATTCTCGACATCGGAGTAAAACAATATAAATGAACATTTTCGTTACCTCGTCGCTTGACCATTGATATAATGGTATAGTAAAGAAATTAAAAAAAAAAAACATAGTATTTATAGTTTGTATCTGAGAGTGCTTGCAAATTTTGTCTAACACTTTCTTATATTCGTAGCTTTGATTCAGATTTGATCGATCAATTAGCGACAGACGCTTTCTAAGTTAAATATAAAGTTCGATAAACAGGCCAACTGCTAAACTTGATCTTCAAAGTAAGGTACCTAAAACCATATTATCTATTCTTCCACCATAAAATCTATTAACATTTTCGCACGAATAAAACAATCGTCAATAAGCGGACGTTGAACTCGAGCCCTTTATAGAATGTAACGATTATAAATAACGAAGAATGATATTATATTGTTACGTGTATCGTAAACAAATATTTGTACCTGGTTCATTTAAACCTAAGTAAATTTTTATATCGAAGATGAAAAAACTATGGATTTATTAAATAGCAACTTACACGTATTAATATTCTGTAATCATTCGAGGTTTACTGTGTTACACTTAAATTTCATACTTATTGATATAATGATATTACTATTAATATTAAGAATTTAAGATAACTGTTCCACTCCCGTGGGTTATCAGATTATGATGTGTGATGTTAAATAGAATTTATCTAACTTTTTAAAATAAACAGGTAAATCAACTTTCTAAGAGATATTTAATGAAATCAGATTGGTGGCTCCTTTTAACGAGCAAGCAAAATTTTATTATATTTGTAGATATCTTAATTGGTTTAGCTAATTATTCGAGTTTTAATTCAAAAATTACTTTTAGCGAGTCAATAAGAACCAGAGTTCAATATATAATTACTTAATTATAATGATGCTTTTAGCACGTTCATCGAACAATTATTGATTATGTTATAAACCACAGGATGTGAGGTTTTATCTTTTACCGCTTTAATTTTAACTTTAAGAATATATAGCAATAATTTAAAATTAGCAATTCGTAATAAGACGTTAATAATGAAACAAAAATGATAACACCGTTTTGAGCGTTATCCTTTTTTAAACCGACTTCAAAAAAAAAGGAGGAGTTTTTCTCAATTCAACCGAATATTTTTTTTTGTGTGTTCGCAGATAACTTCGTCGTTTATAAGTCGATTTTGGTGATTCTTTCTTGTTGGAAAGGAGATATCTTAATGGTGGCACCATGATAAGGAAACCAGAATCTGATAATAGCATCCCAGAGAAATCGAGGGGAACCGTGGAAAATCATAGTGGCGACTAGTGTGTTTGTTAATTTTTTTCGATTACTTATGGTGTGATTGAAGTCAGTTTTAACAAACACAATTATTTCTAGCCTCCCAACGTAGGTGGAGACGTTAACTACGTTAACTATTCTTCAATACCAGTTCTCGTTTTCATGTCTTTCGGACTTTCCTTTCTCATACTTAGTCGTTTTTAAATACATTATAGTCTTACATAAAGTAAGGTTCCCCTCGAGCTAACTATAAGCTAACTCTAGCTAATTTATTAATAAAGGGATGGACACGAAAATTTTATTTAAATGGTAGAACCACAAAGAGAAAATTAGCGATAATTTTACGAAATACGGAATAAAAATATACATATACTAATGCAGACAAAGGAATAATAATGAAATAATATAACACTACATACAATACGACTAAGGATATAATGTAGGGTAACGATAATAAAACACTGACATTCTTAAGCTTACAGGCTAAGTATACTTTTTCATTTTAAAAATTCAATTTTATAATTAATTAAAATTAAACCTTAAGTGATACGGGTGTTATTAGGTGTTTTTTAGATGTAAACCGTGCATAATTTTTTAAAAGAGCCTTTGGCGACTATGTCAGCCCCATTGTTCTTCATAGCAAAATTAATATTCTTGTAATTAATTAAACGTGTGACTAATTTAATCGCCAGTTTAGACAGTATATGATAGTGTATATAGTAGAATTAGAACAATTCAAATTGAAAAATAACACGCATCTAAAATGAACTCGTTTTATATTTCGAAGTTCTCTATAGTTACTTAAAATTAACTTATATTTGGTTTTATTCAGAGTTCAAGGCTATAAAGAAAAAAAATGTGTTTGTATGTTAAGCATTTGTTGTCTACAAGTTGCTAAAAATGACACAGTGTGAATTTGGTACGAGTACTTCTATAGATATTTGGTGATTTACATTTTTCACTGTCAGACATTTAAATTATGGAAAATCCCAGCTAAGATATTTTTATATTGTCCTAAAATATGACTTATATATTTGACAGATATTGGAAACAACTGAGAAAATTATACTTGATAGTTGCCCAAAATATACATTACTAAGTTTTTATATTTAAAATATTTAGACGTAAAAATCAAAGAGAGATGCAATTAGAAAAAATCCGCATATTTAATAAATGTTTGTAAGAAGATTTATACTAGATTTATACAGAGGTACTTAATATTGATAACAGACAATACATATAAAGAGTAAAAGCTCATCACTTTTCATATTCGTAAATAAACATTTAAACTACAAAATTGTACATACTTACCAGTATAATTAATTTTTTTTTAAACTGTTCTAATAAAAAATATTTAAATCATTGTGACATCTTGAACCTTAAAAGGCTTGACGAATCGATTTCTTAAAGCACACAGTAATAAAATATTGTAGTGTCCGTTATAATTTAACGAGAACAGGATGTATTCATTCAAAATTGTATTATAAATTTATAATGTTTAAAATAGTTTTAATTTTTTTAATACAAATTATTATTTTGATTTCAAGTTATTGTAAAACATTAGAAACTACATACAAATAGCAGTAATATATTTTTTAATTTGTATTTTTTTTTAATTTGTTATATATGTTATAATCTGCCGTCTTTGTTTTCATTTTATTTTTAAAATTTGAACAACTTATAGAACAGGGGTAATATTTTTTTATTTCTCTTATAGCACAATTTATCAGCTTTCGGTTTACATTTTTTGCGAGAGCGACGAGTCAAATTAAAACTTGCAGTAGTCGATTACCTACACCCAGCGTTTTGATAAGCAAATCATCAATTAAATATCTAATTACTAATCCTAATTATCTAACATAAAATATAAACTCAGATATATTCTTTTAAAATTCTCGTGTCACAATGTTAGTTAAAATACTCCTCCGAAAAGGGTGGACCGATTTTTATGAAATTTTATGCGCATATCGGGTAGGTCTGTGAATCGGTCAACATCTATTTTTCAAATTCCTAAGTTATAAGAGGGGATTAAGGGGGTTAATAACATACTTATATGGCAAAACAACGTTTGCGGGGTCAACTAGTGATTTTATATAATTACCTGAATTTAAAAAATTAATTAAAAAATTAGTTTAAAAAGAATCAAATGTCAATAAGAATCATACTCGTACTGAAAGAGGAAATGGATTATAAGGCTGTAGGTGTAGGTAGGTGGTGTAGGTACATTAATTTATATCGCCTCTAAGCAGACCCAGGATACACAGATGAATCATGATGAATGATGAAGAAATTTAAATGTAGTTTTTCTTAACATAGACATAGACATCTTCGCAGATTCATTAAGCCAATTTAAGGGAAAAATAATTAAACTGTTGATGGACTTTGATATATAATTGTAATAGTTTTGTTTTTTCTTTCTCTCTATTCTCTTTTTTTATTGTAACAAATGTTATTTTTTCGGTAAATTACACAAATATGATTAATGTCTGATTACAGTAGCGTTCTAAGAATGTTGTGCAAACCTTTAATTTAAGTGCATATTGTATAACTTAGTGGTATTGTTTTAATGTAGAAAGGTTTTTTATGTACTTAGTTTAATTAAATAAATAAATCCACAAACCCAGGTGCAGATAATAGGATCACTGAAAATTGCAGGCCAAGAAATATTAAAATATAATATGTAAATAGAAGGTTATAAATAAAATTAAGTAAATGGAATATTGTAAAATTCGGAAATAGAAAATTTATTAAAAATAACCACTAATATCTTTTCGTCGATAAATCTAAATAATTTCTGATTTTATAATATTGTATATACATATATAAATTTTTATATATATAAATTTTAAAAAATAATATTGTTATTTTTATTTATTTTGAAATTTCTCAATACTGTACATATTTACAATTCATAGCTTCATAACTATTTACAGATTGTTGGCGACATTTACCCTTTGAATGGCTATGCCGATTCTGTGCAAAAAATTCACCAGCGCTCTTGTCACCAGGAGTGGTCCAGTGGAGGCTATAAAATGAGGAGTTATCTCTTTTGAAATTTTTTTAGCACTGCTACTCCAAGGTTATTATATTGTCAAATATCATTAAACAGTTATGAATTATTGAAACGAGATACATTAATATTTTACAAACGCACATTATTAGATTATAATATTTATAGCATACTAGCCGTGCCCGTGACTTCGTACGCGTGTAATTTAACAAAAAAGTTATTTTCCGGTTCGCAGAGTTTTAAAATAAATATATTTCTAAAATAAAAGTAACCTAAGTTACTCCTTATTATATCACCTATCTGCTAGCGAAAGTCCTGTCAAAATCGGTCCAGCCGTTCCAGTTATTAGCCGTAACAAATAGACAGACAGACAGACCAAATAATGTTATTTTGGTATATGTACTGTGTGCATTTAGTAAAAAGCGGTTATTTTATTATTACAAACAGACACTCCAATTTTATTTAGTTGTATAGATAATAAATACTACTTGACTTGACTCTACTGTTAGAAGTCGAAATGTGATTTTGTTTTGCTTCGAGATTATTTATGAAATAAAAAATGCATTTATATATAAATAAATTAAAATTAACCTTTTAAAATAGTAATGTTTGTCAAAAACATAATTGGCAAATAATTCAATCAGTCTTGTAATTCCAGAGATTTAAACAAACAAACAAATGTTTTAGCGCTATTATGTTGTATTAATATAATAAGTATAGTTAATACGTCAGTTTGAGGAAATACGTACTAAAATGATAGTCTATAGTCTTCCTCTGTAAATAGAATATCCAACAAAAAAATATATATATTTTAAATTCGAACCAGTATTTCCGGAGATAAGTGCGTTTAAAATAAACAAACATATAAATATTATGTATTTAAAAATACAAAAATTTGAACTTTCAATTCTTCTGCTGAAGCGTGGGTGATGCCGAATAGTAAACTGGACATCGTTGATCTCGATCGGCGATTTAAAATAACATTTGAAAACAATAATTCCCTTTACTATAATAGTATTTCGAAACGTTATGCGATATTTAACATCTCCACGATAACACAAAAACACAACAATGACAAACCTGATAAGAATCAAAAACTGACAACAATTGTCTAAATCGCGCGAACACCAAACCATCAATTTGCTGCTATCGTTGTTCATATGTTTGTTTGTTTCTATGCTTTCATTTTGGTTGGCTACAAATAATAATGAATTTTAAATATTGAAGTCTGACATTAATTTATAAATAGCTTTCACTGTCAACGCTTTGACAAACTTTTTCTTTCTAATTGTCGCAAAAAATATCCTTTCAAGTCCACTGAATAATGAAAGAGTGAAATTAAATCTGTCGCTAGTATTTTAATACTGTCCACAGATTAATATTACCACGGACCCTTCTAGAAATTATTTAAACATACTATAGACCGACAGACAAATCTTGATATATAAGTACTGTTTTGATTAAAGTTTTGGGATCAAATACTTGTATTATTAGGTAACATTAATTTCATGAAAGCGTGTCATATTTTTTTTTAACTTAATTGTTGTAAACTGTAAGTAGTGTTTTTTATGTATCTTATACGCAAAATTTTCGTGTCACAATGTTAGTTACAATACTCCTCCGAAACGACTGAACCGATTTTTATGAAATATCGGCATATCGGGTACGTCTGAGAAGAGAGAGTGGCCAACATTTATTTTTCATACCCCTAAGTTATAGGGGGGGGAGGAATCAAGGGGGTTCATAACATATATGGGGAAACAACGTTTGCGGGGTCAGCTAGTAATATATAAAATTACTAGCTGACCCGGCGAACTTCGTATCGCCTAACAGTGACTTTTAAGTATTATCACAAATCTTTTGTATGGGAGTATAGAAAAGTGTTGTTTTTAGACTTTTTCAGGAAATTTAAATTTTTTTTTTTAGAATTTTTCTCTGCGTAAGAACCATCTTCGTACTTCAAGGAATATTTAAAAAAAAGAATTAGCGAAATCGGTCCAACCGTTCTCGAGTTTTGCGCTTAGCAACACATTCAGCGACTCATTTTTATATTATAGATGTCTTTATAGTTGTTACCTAATCATCATCATCATCATTACAGCCTATACAGTCCACTGCTGGACATAGGCCTCCACAAATTTACGCCAAAAATAACGTGAACTCATGTGTTTTGCCCATAGTCACCACGCTGGGCAGGCGGGTTGGTGACCGCAGTACTGGCTTTGTCGCACCGAAGACGCTGTTGCCCGTCTTCGGCCTGTGTATTTCAAAGCCAGCAGTTGGATGGTTATCCCGCCATCGGTCGGCTTCTTAAGTTCCAAGGTGGTTGTGGAACCTTGTTATCCCTTAGTCGCCTCTTACGACACCCACGGGAAGAGAGGGGGTGGCTAAATTCTTTAGTGCCGTAGCCACACAGCACACTAACCTGTTACCTAATATTATATATTTTTTGGTTACACTATAATATTAAAACAACAAAATAAATAAATATCTTATAACATACACACAAAGTCGTCTGTCTACTCCTACGGTAAGCTACTTATAGTGTTATAGGTAACTAATAGAAATGGTAATGAAATAGAAATAATTCATAAATAAATAATAATACATTTATAATCCTAAAAAAAGAAAAAAAAAAACAAATATAATTTTTCATTCTTAAGGCCCTGTCAGTGCATCTTCAACCTCGTGCGTATGTTTACCCCTAAAGTATAACAATATGCATCCAATAATACTTATAATTTTTAAGATTTTTTTAGTTTTGATACGTGTCAGTGATTGATTAGCATATTAAAAGTTTTGAACATTCATAACAAATTTTTTGTAGTTATATTTCAAATCGGATTTATATAACCTTGATCATAATATTTAATTACGATTTTTTCTTTTAACAATTACTTAAGCGTCAACAAACAAAAACGATTTATTGCTATAGAGAATATCATTATTTCAAATCAGCTACGTACGATTAATGTCCAGATATTCAGGTGCTTTCATTATGTGTATTTGTAATTCACGACAAAACATTTGCAACATATTTTTTTCTAATAATTTAAAAGTGATAATAAGCTAGCTGTACCCTGCGCGCGTTGTTACGCTTTTTTAATCGACTTTCAAATAATTGTGTTTGCTCGCAAACGAAAAAAAACCGACTTCAATTACATTGACGAGTAATACAACGTAGATCGGCGAAAAAATAGTCAAGTAACTACGCGTTATCAAAGATTACTCAAAAAGTAGTTTTTAGATCTCAATAAAATTTATATTCGACCACATGACAAACATCAGCTTTTGATTAAATTAAAAATTATTAAAATCGGTACACCCAGTAAAAAGTTATTGCGGATTTTCAAGAGTTTCCCTCGATTTCTCTGGGATCCCATCATCAGATCCTGGTTTTGTTATCATGATACTAAACAAAGGATATCTTCTTTTCAACAAAAAAAGAATTATCAAAATCGGTACATCCAGTAGAAAGTTATGCGGTATAATACAACGTAGGTCGACGAAAAAAGCGTCAAGTAAACACGCATTATTAGGATATAACTCGAAAAGTAGTTGTTAGATCTCAAATAAATTTAAATGTGACCAATTGACACACACCACCTTTCGATTAAATTTTTTTTTGTCAAAATCGGTCCACACGGTCAAAAGTTCTGATGTAACATACATTAAAAAAAAAATACAGTCGAATTGAGAACCTCCTCCTTTTTTGGACGTCGGTTAAATTAATTAATAACTCATTAGGCAGCGAGAGTAAAAGAGACAGGTAAAACCACGCGGTATGACAAGTTTGTCTAAGATTCTCTGTGTTTATTTAGTCTATAACTTATGCTAATATATCGTGTGTGTCAAGATCATGTTTCTGACAACGATTAATTTGAGTCATGAAACAACGGCACCGTTTCACCTACTAATACTTGTTTGAACGGACCGAAAGACTTCCTTTCTTGATATATAGTTAGCAATAAATCCGCGGCCGTTAAATGAATATTTAATAGTTATTAAAATTGATTATTTTTTGCGCGTGAAAGTAGGTAAGATTTTTTATTGTAGTTCTTATTCGCATCTTTTTTTCGTACTCGTAAAATAATTGTTAAATAAAATAATTATGTATTTTATTGAAAAAAGAAATGTTACTACAATATAAAAATATAAAAAATATACAAAAAACATATTAAAAAGTACTTTGAATCTTATCAAAAGGTATTTGACAGCGGTGGGATTCGAACCCACGCCCTTTCGGACTGGTGCCTAAAACCAGCGCCTTAGACCACTCGGCCACGCTGCCTGCTGAACCAAACCGTAAAATAGTGAAACTATATATAATGTGCGTTTTATTAAACTAGTAATTCTAATTTTTAACCGACTTCAAAAAAGGTGGAGGTTTCTCAATTCGACCGTATATGTATATTTTTTATGTGTGTTCGAGGATAACTTCGTCGTTTATGAACCGATTATGATGATAATCTTTTTGTTAGAAAAGAGATATGCTAAGGGTGGAACCATGATAAGAAAACCAGCATCTGATGATCGCATCATAGAGAAATCGAGGGTAACCTTCGAAAATTGTAGTGGTAACTAGTGCTTTTGTTAATTTTTTTCGTCTACTTACGTTATTTACTTGTCGATGTAATTGAAGTCGGTTTTTTCGTTTGCTAGCAAACACAATTATTTTGTTTTAAATCGACGATTTATTGATTGATTGATTCGAGATTATTTGCGAATCGACGAAACTAAAGCATTACGTACCTACTTAGAATATACATTTAATTTCATTAAAAAGTCTTAGTGACTAAATTTATACCTATGGGGACATAGCATATAAGATTTTAATAAATTTTATTTACCTAAGTTGTTTTGGAAATTATTTTTAACAATAACAAAAGTGAATTCAGCTTGTTTAAACACGTTTATCTCTGCAAGTTTAACAATAATATTTTAGTAAAATAAAAATACGTCTGATCTCGTTTACTTTAGAACGACGTACGCTGTAAAAATACTTTGTGTCACAATTATTTTGAGTAATTACAGTAATTATATATACTTTAAAGTGATGAAATGATTTAAAAAATATATTAAAATAAAAATACGTTAAAATACGTTTAAATTGTAAGGATATACGCTATAAAAGGCTTTGTTTTATAGTTCTGGGTAGTGATTACAAGTTTAATTAATCTGACATCGATTGATAGTCATGTGAACTTGTTGAAAAATGTCTAATTTTTAAATGACATCATAAAATGAGGTGGTTCTCAATTCGATTGCATTTTATATGTTGTACCTCATAACTTTTTACTGGGTGTACTAATTACAACGATTGTTTTGTGTGTTTGAAAGCTAGTTGGTGCTTGTTTGGTGTAAAGATAAAAACCACTAGTTTTTGAGTTATCCTTAATTGGTTTGGTATTGGTCGTTTTAGTGAGATTTTTTTTGTTTATAAAGTCAACCAGAAAATTTACGAAATTCTATTGACATTTTTATAAAAACAAAAAGAAATTATTTGTCAGTATTTTGTAACAAATATCCATTTTTTCCAACGAATCACTTTTATATTTACTTTATAGTAAGTTAATTGAAATGGCTAGAAGGTTTTATTAAATATACGCTTTTAACATGCACACGGCCGTCTGTTACTACTTATAGGTAACAGCGGACTGGTATATTAGACTCAGAAAATTGAACAAGGAATCCTCGGTACTGCACATTACGCCATCCGATTAATCTAGTAGTATTTGGTTGTCACTTTGTACTCAAAAAAAAAAAAAAAATGTAAAACTTGATTGTTACGATATAATTATGTTATATTGGTTGTGTCGATTAATTGTCAAGGTGTGTCAAAAATAAATAAAACAACGTTGTGTTTATAATGACCTGTATAATTACCTAAGTGTAAAGGACCATTATTTACAAGGTGGACATTGATATATTTATGCCTACCCTAATTCTAGCCTTAATCGAATACATTAGTCATTATAATATATATTTTTTTAATTATTTAAGGGTTTATTTCACAAGAAAACTGCAAAGATAAACGTTGCGTACTAGTTTTTAAATTTAAGAGCATTTTTTTAACAATTCACACATTTATTTGTTAAAAAAAACTGTTATTATTAAAAAAAAAAAGGAATTCGAAGCACTGCTTCAAATTGTAATAAAATTTCTAATAAATATTAAATAAATTTGGTTGTAAAATTAGCAGCATTTAACAATAATAGAAATAAGCCCTTGTAATAATTAAAACATGATTTTTTAGTGATTATAATTTAGTACGTACGTAAAATAAAATTTCACTAAAAAGCTGCCATGAAAATCTTAATATACAAAATCAATTTTTAATTTATGTCAATGATACGAAATTATAAACAATATAAAAAATTACAGATGGTAAATGGTTAAAAAAATTGAGCAAAAATAAATATTGTATTTGAAGTATAAAATAATGTAATTTTTGAAATTAAAAATAGCGTGATTGGTTATTCCTAAATACAAAATAACTTTTTATGCATTACTTGAATACAATGCGAATTAGTTGCCAAAGATAACAGAGTAAAACTGACGTAAAAAAAAAAACTAAAAAGAAGTTTTTAATCTAACTTTAAACGTTTTTGTATTACTGTATTACGTCACTCATATGGTGCCTTTTTAAATTCAGAAGGTAATTTTCAAAACTTGTGAAGTCCACTTATCCACATTATGACAATATTCGAAAGACACAAAACATTCGACTGTAAGAGGCTATTTTATATTATTTTCAGAATAGGGAAATTCTTAAAATTATTTTTAATGAAATTAAATTATGATTATTAGACTTTGTTTAAAGGAATCGAATGGGTCCAATCCTCGGTAGAATCATATGGTGAATTTTTAATTTGTGCAAAAAGTTTCAATATTGAGATGACCAATTTTGAAAATTACGTCCGTAGTATAAATTTATGAAACTAGATATCTATAATATAAACATAGACGTTAATTAAAAATAGACACAGATTCTATATATATGTATTTCGAGTTAATTTTTAATAATAATTAGAACATGTATGACAGTAAATTACGCCAAGTTTAATATTTAGTTTAATTTAGCATTTCTTCTTCTTTCTTTGTTATTAATGGACTATATGAAGAAATAATATTTGGTTATTGAATTACTATATTATTGTATAAATTAGTATTATTAGATCTAAGAGAATTTACAATTATAATTACAGATTCTTATACAAAGTGAGCGTCGTAACTATTTCTTTTAGGATATTATTTTTAATCTGTTCGCGGAGGAATGTTTTTAAAAGTAATAAAACAAATACATACTGCATTTTAATTAAAAATATATAGATAGTTTTTAATCCCTTTAATTAAAATCAAATTTATAATTAACATTAATTTATGATTGATTCTACAAAAGCGTAGATCAAATTGTGTTTTAAATAAGTATGTTACTTAGGTCAGTCCAGGCCAGCCAGTGTCCCTCTGTGTCAACGGTTGACATTTGCCCAGTTTGTTTTTTTTTATATATATTTATTTACATAAATGCAAATAGTATTTTTTAACATTGTTAGCTTTAACGTTTAATGATTCATTATTACCTAA
This sequence comes from Melitaea cinxia, assembly GCF_905220565.1. Lineage (NCBI taxonomy): Eukaryota > Metazoa > Arthropoda > Insecta > Lepidoptera > Nymphalidae > Melitaea > Melitaea cinxia. Next base: position 3,416,768 of record NC_059394.1, read on the forward strand.
AAACATTTACGTCCGAATCATACTCCAATTTTCGCCAATATTCAAAATTATGCGTAAAGTAGTAAATGATTGATTTATTATTTATTCGAAAATTTAAAAACCGTAATATAATCAACAATACACGAATATTTATATATAATTTAAATAAATTAATTGACTTCATTGTTACAATTTATAATATAAAATAAAAATTTTAGGCAATTTTAAAATATATCTAAGTGAGCAATTGATATGAAAATATTAGTCAAAATAATATGAAAATTGGAATTAAAATTCGTTGCGTAACGACGGAAAATCATTTATATATAAAAAATTAATTGAATGTCGAAAATTATTGTTATTTGTTATTACTCATAGCCAGTGTGACAATAACGCCTTACAATAAGATAATTAAAATCATTTATAAGTTACAAAACAAGATAATGATTAAATCCCACGTAGTTAGTATAAAAAACAATTACAAAATACTTATATACTAGAGGAACACAAAGAAAATCCTAAAGTCGTTTTCATATATATCCATTATATGTTAAACATTCAATGCCCACTGTTCTGTCGATATACAAATGTCTAGAGTTCTAGACATTTGTATATGGTGATAGTACTTCAGTGCTACCTGAATTCGTTATTAGTATGTTAAATATTATGTATTTTATCAATTATTCTTATAATTAAAAAACTTTATTTTGAAACATCGTAAAATTAAAAATCGATTGAGTTGTATTCTGAAGTGTTCGAATAATCTTAAATTTCATCATTTAAGAACGTAATCATTCCACGAGGTTTCAAATAAAGTATATAAATACATATAATATCAACTTTATACATGACATAGATAAACGAGATATGAACATATCTATCTTAGTTAGAGTACAATCTATGTAATGAAGATAAAACTAACGTACAATTGGAAAATATACAATCGAAGGAAGCGGATGGCACATTTATTTTTTACAGAACAACATTATACAAGATCTCCCATTTAGATTCAATTAAAAGACATCTAGTGATACTTCGACATTCAAAACACATTGGTCTCAATGCAGAAGACATTCATAGTTGGGTAAATAGCATCAACTGTTTTATTTGTTAGACCAAAGATTAGAGACGATATCTGTCTTTCTCTATTATAGTCACGTTAAAAAGTTGATGCCATTGCCCAGGTCAGACATCAAGACTCATGAATACACCACTGACTAAAAATTTGGTCTTTAAATTGATATTTTAGATTAAACTTTTAATTCATACAAATTATCACTAATTCGTACGTCGAACAGACAACATTAGATCGTACATGGTTTGTACATAGCGAAGTACAATCAGTACAGTTACATGTTGATATATTTAATTGGATACAAATCCTTTATTTACAGAACAAATTTAGCCACGTTATGGGAATTTCTGATGCAAATTTTGCGTCGGAATTGAAATTTGGTAAGGCGTTATCCGCCATTTTGTGTATGCTGTGTCGTGTTTAATAAACTTGTGGCAGAGTTTGTTCTGAGTGGTCTCACGCGTAGAACTCCCGGTTGTTGTGACCCTTCCCGTAGGAGGCGGCAGCGGGGCTCCGCTTGGGCTCGTCGAGCGCGTACGAGCCCTCGTCCTTCTTGCGCATGCGGTACACGATGAACATGACCACTAGTATCGCGCAGAGAAGCCCTACCACCGCTCCGCCGATCACAGCTGGAATAGAAATTATGGATATTAGTTTGATATTTTGTATGTCGTAGGCTTCTTTCTTAACACTTGTTATTTGGTAAAAATTAATAGGTAAGACTTTAATGTACGAACGATATAAAAAAGAGACACATTTTAAAAGCACGAAATAGGCAAAATTGATTACTTATTAGGTACGATTGCGAAATCGAATTTATTAAAAACCCACGTGAACATATTTTACTAATTCAGTTCACACCGACTACCTCAGTGAGTACTTGAGTTTGAGGTAGCCAAAAGACATTATCCAGTTGCAACTGCCATAAGGCATTTTATCCGTGAAATCTAATAGGGATTGCTAGGATAGCTCCAGATGCAAAAATATAAATATCTTTAAATCAGTTCAGCCACTTAGAAGATTGTCTCAAGGTTAAGCAGGTTAATGTTTTTTTTTATGTCACTAGGTCGGCAAACAAGTGTACGGCTCACCTGATGGTAAGCGATTACCGTAGCTTATAGACACCTGCAACACCAGAAGCATCGCAAGCGCGTTGCCGACCCAATCCCCAATCCCCCAGGAGCTCTGGTCACCTTACTCACCAACAGGAACACAATACTGCTTGAAAACAGTATTATTTTGCTGTGATCTTCTGTGAGGTCGAGGTACTACCCCAGTCGGGCTGCTCCATATTTTGAGCAGGAAATTCCTGCTGTGCCCTACCTCAGTGAAGTGAGTGTTTTAATAAAGTAATTAATAAATAGTATAGTTTTTCGTGATCCAATTTACCGGCGAGTATGCCAGGCTGTGCGAAGAAGCTAGTGGCGCGGTCCTCGTTCTTGGCGTTCATGATGAACACGACGTTGTCGGCCGGCCGCGACTCCGGTTCTATATTCGAGCCGGACTTATCTTGGTCCTGGAATTAGAAAGAATTTATGTTATAGTCTAAAATTAGATTTAGTTGAAAAACCTATTCACTTTACTCAGGGTTTTATCAATAAAAAAAGTATGATGAAAGTAGACTACGTTAAAATTCTGGATATCGATTTGTCTACATACTAAATTTATAGTTAATAGGTAGTTTAGTTAGTTTGTGTGTAAAAGAGTTATGTTATCAATATCCATTCTTATCCACTCTTATAAAGTGTCATATTTACAGGGTTAGTAGGACTTGAAACTTGTTGTATGAAGTATATTGTGAGTTGGTGAGTGTGATGAGCGACGTAGAAAGACTTTTTGTATCTAACTAATAGTTGTATCATAATTGTATTTGCTCGCCAACGAAAAAAACAACCGATTCCAATTACATCGACAAGTAATACAACGTAGTAGTAAAAAAAGTAGTTGTTAGATCTCAAATAAATTTGAATGGGACCAAATGACACGCACCACCTTTCGATTATTATTTTTTGTTGAAATCGGTCCACCCATTCAAAAGTTCTGAAGTAACACACATAAAAAAATACAATCGAATTGAGACCCTCATCCTTTTTTGGAAGTCCGTTAAAAATATAAAAAAATCTCTATTGCTGAAAGAGCACATTCTCCTACTTTATTTTTTTTGAACTTATATTTTGTTTATTGTTCGCCGTTCACCAATTTAAGTGAGCTTTATATTCACAAGCTTATTCTTAAAAAATTGATGTACCTAGGTTTTATAAATAAGTCAAACAGTTAGCCATAGAAATACGTGTTTTGTATGCTCTGAATGGATTTAACCTTAAAGGTGAAATAGGCGTTCATTCGAAGTTAATTAAATTGTAGGCGGTAAATACTCACACTCACAGTGCTGTGTGGCTACGGCACTAAAGAATTTAGCCACCCCCTCTCTTCCCGTGGATGTCGTAAGAGGCGACTAAGGGATAACAAGGTTCCACAACCACCTTGGAACTTAAGATGCCGACCGATGGCGGGATAACCATCCAACTGCTGGCTTTGAAATACACAGGCCGAAGACGGGCAGCAGCGTCTTCGGTGCGACAAAGCCAGCCCTGCGGTCACCAACCCGCCTGCCCAGCGTGGTGACTATGGGCAAAACACATGAGTTCACGTTATTTTTGGCGTAAACTTGTGGAGGCCTATGTCCAGCAGTGGACTGTATAGGCTGTAATGATGAAATACTCACAATAGGTGCGTTTATGTCTTCTCCAGATATGCTAATGTCTGTTTGGTCTGGACGTGGGGACTGATCTTCCCCAGACCCGCGATTATCTGGTGCTCCCTCCTCTTTAGTTAATATACGAGCTGTAATTATTCATAAAATGTAATTAAAATAAATATAATTTTCAATTATGTGGCGAGGCGTTTAAAAATCGGGTAATTTTTGTAATCGACTTTCCGGTTAAAAAAATGCTGATAATGCTATATCTGACCTCATAAATATATTATAAAATGTAGCAACATATTCGAAAAATTGGCAATACTTAAATTGGTCATAATTAATAATTATACGGAATGTTTTACAGTTTAGGGAATGCTATATGAATAAAGATACTGAAAAGACGAAAACATTTTAAAGAAATAAATACTTAAACTTTTGATATATATATATATAATATATATATTTTAATAATATAATAGAATGACGAAGACTTGGATTGGTTTTTTTTATTGAGTTGATTTGGATATGGAAAGGAGTTAGCATGGCGATAATTCGAAAAGTGATGAGAAAAATATATAGAAATTTAAAAATTACACGTGATGGCACATCGGAGAGCAAATCATATTCTCTTTTTCAAGAATGCGAAACATGCTAAAATTGTATGTCGAAAACGGAATGTTTAAAAATGAGAATAATTAAGAAAATGTGTTTTTGAAATAAAACTATTAAAAAATAAAGTTACCTACTATTTTTAATACAAAAAGGTATATTGACAAGTATATTTTATGACAAAAATACCGCTTAAAGCGACGTCATTGTAATTAGTCATAGCTTTATATTTTTTACTTATTCAAAGCAACATCTGAATAACGAAATTCTCACAATTTAAATGGTAAGCCATACAGTTGTTTGTATATTGTATTTATGTACCTACTTTATTAATATATTATTATTAAAAAATTGATAATAGTTTTATTCCAATAACAGAGTTGTTCAAGTTGACACGATGATATGATTCCATGCAAATGAGGATAATTCATTTGACAACATTAAACTTACCAAAATTCCTCGGATACTATGAAATTACGGTAATATTTTATATAAACTTGACACTTATTACGAGTTTAATATGATAAAAGCAACACAGGACTGCTGCGTTAGGCGTTCAGGACACTATTGCGGGATAATTTAACATATATGCAAAAACATTAGCTTGTTCTGTTGATAACAATTAAACATTAATCAAGGTCGCAGCACCGATTGCGTGTATGTAACGAGACGACAGTAGAACAATGTAACTACACTTCGGCATAACCTTAACTTGGTATTTTATATTCGTAAAAATATGACTAATATATGAAAAGTGATTTTTTTTGTTGAAATTATTCTAAAAGAGTGAAACCTTTTGTTTTTTTAACGCTCTGATATGTCTGTGTTATACATCTAATTTATAAAGTTTATAAGCTATAAAACCCCACACACGAAATGGAAAACAGAAATGTCGACCATTCTAATAAATATAAAAATTCCTTAGGGAATAATATCGCACTAGGCGTCTACTTAATTAATTTAGTTTGAGAACATAATATTGTTTAAGTATTCTAATTAATACGAACACTAGCCAAAATTTTGATGAATTAAGTTATATTATAACAAAAAGCCGAATTGAATAAGATAAGAAAATAAAATAATAATCTTATGAAATTAATAACCATAATATATGACATAAATGTGGAATTGTTAAACTAATTTTATTTTAAATCGATGGTATAAGACTTAATGACTGTTTATTTTCACATAAGTACTTAAGTTTAAATTAAAGCATTGACCGAAAGGAAACAATTCCACATTAAAAAAATAAAATAAACTAATAATGGCAACAAAACTGGCATGCTTCAGCCTCTACTCACGACTGACTACATCGAACTTGTCTACTGGCAGGATAGTGGGTGCGGTCTCCGGAACCAAGCCGGTCTCGGGCTCCTCAGAATAGTCTGTTTCGAAATCACCCGGTTCCGACTGTTCCGTCGTGGTACGTAGAGTGAAATCTTCGTCATCCTCAGGCCCTTTCGGTGCGTCACCTGAGCCGGCACGGCCGTCCTCGTCGTCCGGACCGGGCCCGGGACCCCAGCCGGAGCCGGAGCTCTCGTCGATCTCTACACCGGAACCATCATCGTCGATGAACAGGTCCTTGTCTGATGCGAGCGGATCGTCGTGCTGGTGTATTGCGCCCTCCGTCGACGGAACGCCAGTTGCACCGTCCTGGAAATTTTAAGTATTTCAATGAATATGACGAACCTAATCTTTTTGTCATACATGTGCGTCACTTACAGATTTACAGATCGAGTATTAATAAATTTTGGGCTACCTAAATGTTAAGCCATGATTTTAAACCAAAATTAATGCTGTGTCAACCTTGGTTTAGAAAATAAACTGTATCATTTGAAGAAATGTTAAAAGATTGAATGACGGCTTTGACGTCGTAGCTATAGATTCGAGTTGCGACCTATTTTTCCAGAAAGTTCAACAAGGTATTAAATATACACGATGCAATTTAACAACTTCAAAGTTTTTATTTTTTTGACTCACTTGTGATGAATTAATAATATTTATTATTTAGTCACATTTCGAAATCTTGTTTTACATTATACGTAGGAAAAAACAGCAAAAAAATGGGAATTGTGATCACGTCATCATGAATGGTTAAAAGGTGATCAATGAATTGTACCGTAAACGAAAGGGTCACTCACCTAGAATCTTCGACGAGGCTTTGCTTAGGTCTGAAGGTTTGTTATTGCTATTAACAGCTTTTCAAAGCTTTGGCAGTGTCCTTTCGGTTAGCGTAAGTTGTGTAGTGACGGTAGACGATCGATAGGCTTTCGTGGGGTATGGGGGTGGGGGGAAGTCATCGCGAGCCGCGTTCCCGCCGCTTGCCAACAGATGCCGGGATATTATTTTTGAGGCTTGCGGGGAGTTTTCTGGTTTATACGTTAGAGTGCGTTGTAAACGTTTAAAGGAAACCAATTTTCGAAATTAGAATATACATTTTTAATTTGTTTTTACATACAGTTTTAGTTACACTACACACTGAAATATTTTACAATTTTGACTTTATGAAATTTCTCAGGTCTGGTGTACCTAAATTAAGCACCGATTTGAAATACATGTTGTACCGAGAAGAACCGGAAAGAAATACAACAGTTTCTGTTTTATACGAGTACACGGCTGTGCACCGCGGTTTGACTCGTGTTGACTTGAATAAACAACGGACTAAACCTTGATATAGCCTATATCCTTTCTCGGTAAATGGACTATCCAAAGCAACAAGATATAATTTTACCGTAGTTCATGACAACAAAAAAAAAAACCAACAACTTTATAATATTAGTATAGATATTCACATTGTAAGAACTCACAGGCGAGGTGTATATGAATCCTCAACCAGCTCGAAATACACGTTGTACCGAGAAGAGCCGACAAGAAACTTAGCAGTTCTGTTTTATACGTGTACTATTTCAATGCGATGTTAATGAATACATTTTTATGAAGAGCAATCTTGACTCAAGTCATATCAGTACCACGCTGCTTTATTTTTATATAGTTATGAAGATAATAAAAACCTTTGATATTCAAAAATGTTTAATGTAACTTTAATTTTTCTGATTTTACACATCTAATGTTGTTTGGGAAGTTTAGTAATAGAATTATTATGTTTGCTTACAAACGATAAAAAACCGAATTCAATTACATCGACCAGTAAGTAATACGTACCTATGTAGACGAAAAAATAGTCAAGTAAATATGCATTATTAGAGATAACTCAAAAGGTACACATCAGATCTCAATCAAATTTAAATGTGACCACATGACAAGCACCAGTTATCGACTAAATAAAATCATTAAAATCTGTGCACCCAGTAAAAACCTATAAGGGTTATAATAAACATTTAATTAAGCTAAGGAACAATGTACCCGCTAGATAGAAATTTTTGATATGATGATATTTATATTCGGTTTAAGTGAACCCTGTAGAATTCCTAATCTGTGGGTAACACAAAAATAAAAGGGTTATAATACATTCGAAAATTAATTACAGTCGAATTGAGAACATCTTCCTTTTTTGAAAGTCGCTTAAACCATACAGCTAATTATTTTCTTTATTTTTACAATATTATTGTGAGTCTATTATGAAATTCTTCGATAAAATCGCTTCTGGTATTGCACACTAGTAAATAAGCTACGGTAATCGCTTACCATCAGGTGAGCCCTACGCTTGTTTGTCGACGTAGTTATATGTATAAAAAATATATATAACCTCAAAATTAACGTGTGTAATATTGAATATGTACACGACTATACGTATTAAAAATTGGAATATTGTATCACTCCTGTAACGCGGGCTTTATTTTTACCAACCTTATAACAGACGACCATGTGTGTGTATTAAACATTATTATTTATTTATATTGCGTAAAAAAGTATAATACTTAAATACGAACATACACACAAAACAATATAAATTATATTTTCAGATTTTTTACTTCTACAAAAACTGTCACAATTACGTTACTTTATCAAAGCGTTATAGGTTATACCTACTTTGTCGATTCGCTTTGTTGGCTGTGGAAATGTAATTCGAGCAAAAGTACCTAAAAATACAAATCTTTAAATAATTTTTGCGCTTCAGAAACGATCACTTTAGTTCAGTTCAAAAGGCGAGTTCGCCTTTAAAATTTTATAAATCTACTTTTGATATTTCACCGACCAAAACTAAGTTTGCAGCATTTAAAAATAGTTGCAGTTCACAAGAAATTATTTATTAATTTTTATGTTATAGTAGAGAAAATTTTTCATTTTATAAAGTAAAATTTATTGTATCTTTTTTGTTTGTTTTCATATTTAAATATAATTATATAAATTAACATAAAAACGACTGCCTTTACCTTTTGTTATTTTTTTTTGTTTCGTAAGGACGCACGCAACATGCATTAATAATTAGTTGGATTCACAGTATCCGAAGAGTGTAAATAAATTAAGTCTCTTACCGCATTACGTTGTATAGCAGTAAGTGTTAAAGGAAAGAAATAACAATATTCAAAATATAAAACAAAACGAATCGGCCTAGTACGAGTTAAACTCGTGAGTTCCGTTACTAATGAACTACCAAACTATAAACAAACAAAAAAGAGTGCTTTAGACCACATGACTGAAGTAAAACTTCTTTAGCAATAGGCCTGCACCGTGGCTTAGATATACGAAACGTAACTATGAGAGAAAGAGAGAAATATAATGTGTCTTCGCACTTTTCTCTCTTGCTCCGTTCGCCTCGCCCGATCATACTTTTCGTAACGTTCTCGTCACGCAGTCACCAACTTACTCCCCAAGTCAAGTGTGCGTACAAAAGTTGTACTTCAATTTTTTTTGTAGATCTAGTTAATTTTAACTTCTTAATAACGACAATTAACAACTAATAATTAGTCATTATAACGACCGATATAGCTATGTAGACGTAGATATACGGGTAAAATGTGTAATATTGAGTGGCTAATCTTTGAAGAAGTGGTTTCAACTTGCTGATGGACTAGAAGTTCTTAGGTTCGATCCCCGCACGCGGCTAATGTTTGTATAGACATATCATATAAATTATCATATTATCTGTTTTTTTTTTCTGTGTTTTAAGAGTGTGTTTGTGGTGCGTGTAATTTAAGACCCAGGACACAGGTTTCAAGTCCCACTGAAGGCAATTCGGTGGAAAGGATCATTTATTTAGATATTTATTGGTCCGACCCTATTCTCGCTATCAACACAGGGAATCCCCAGGAGCATTTACTACCTTACACATTTCTCTATATACATATGTAAAGATGAATGTTTGTCTGTATGTCCTTTATAAAGTCGTAAACTATGCATTTGATCATGTCACGATCTTCAGCAAAGTGTTGTGCACGAGCCCAAAAAGGTTTCTGAGTTGGTACGACCAAAAGAAAAAGCCTAGCAACACGCGTAGGCTACAGCTAGTTAGTTTATACAGCGTACAAACATCTTAGTAAGATGAGTAAAGGGTTTTATTGGCAGTCCTGGGGTACCCTAAAATCAACAAGAAGCCAAATCCTCATAAAACACCAGCAATGTAAATCTTTATTACCCATGGACGTGTGCTCCTTATTTTTACATAATTCGTACAAATCCCAGGTGGAATCCGAACACGTCGCGTTTATCCCCGTTTCTGATTACATCGCTATATCTATTTAATTCTGTTCCGTAATGAGATATATTTATCTCGAGTAATACGGGTCTGACCCTACCGGAATACCGTTTTCATTTCAGCGAATCTCTTTACCGAATTTGTATTTATTCTCATTACTATTTAGCTTCTGTGGCTTCGAAGTACGTGTAGGTTTATCAAAGAAATAAGTAAATTAACTGTTCTACTGTAAATATACGTAATTATATATGAGATTTAACATATATTTCTCGCTATTCTATTTCGTCCTTATTAATTAAAGAGTATGAATTATATACTAAAATTAATATAGTACTAATTATTTTTTAACCGTTACCGTAGCCTACGAACGTTTGCAATACGGAATGCAAAACAAGCGCGTTGTCAACACTATCTTCGCTGTCAACACAGCATACCCTTAGGAGTTTTTGCTACCTTACTCATCGCAGGAACGCAATGCTACTTCAGAGCACTATTATTTGGCTGTGACCTTCTGCAAGGTTTCAATACTCGACCAGACGGGTGATGGTGGTACTATTAACAGTTTGTCAATTCTAAATTTTAAAATATCACGTTATAGCTCTGATTAGGTAGTAACAAAAGAACAGGTGAAGTCACGAGAAACGACTAATGTTCGTAACATTTTGTTATGCTATCAAAGTTTTAAACAATAATATAATCTACTTTGTACTCATTTTACTTTTAAAAGACTTTTGACTTTTGATTGATTAATTTAACTGAAAGAGAAAATGTGACCAAGTAGAAAATATGTATGAATTTCATCCAATATTTCTTTGTTAAATATTGTTATAAAAGTGTATAAGAGGATTGTTATTGACGAGGTTTCGATACACGTCAGATGATTTGACATTTTTTTGTCTACTTTTGACAAATCCTGAGTGATCCTTTTTATATTGTTATACTGACGTGCCCATCTTTTTGTTATTTTTTTATGGTTTTTATTGTTAATTTTTTGAATTTAAAAAATGATTTCATTATAATGAATAAAATTCGTTTAAACATTAGAAAACGATAAGTAATTACTTAAAGTAGGTAACAAAATAAAAATTTTCTTTAGTTCATAGAACGTCACGTAGTACTTCCCGTGTGTCTTAGCTGGTGTATTAATATAGTATTACGTATAAAAGTCAGACCAAGACGAGCAAAGTCCCAAGAACTCAGCTAGCCAAAGACATCGGATAAAATGTTCTGTCAAACAAGTAGTCCACGTTAAGTAGTGCCTGGAGCTTCCACGTCCCTTAAAGCGGCTCAAAAGTTAAACAAAGCTCTTTGGAACCTTTAAATATTCGATGAATTTTCAAGTGAGCGCAAAAGGCAACTGTTTAAAATGTACGAAGTTTAATGGGAATTCAGACCGCTAAGGGAATATTAAGCGGATAATATAATGTTACCACGCGTCCTTTGTAGCGACACCGTCTTGGACATGACGTAATTACTCAGGTGATTGATTGCGAATGGAAATCGCGGTGTGATAGTTAATGCATAGTGTTAGTGACGTGTATGAAATTTTTAAGTGTAATTTACATGCACTTAATAATGAAGACGTCGTCACAGTCCTGGCTGTTGCGTTTGCGGTCGCAGCTTTAATCTCTACTTATGATAAATATTTAAATAATTTGTAGAAGGTAACAGAAAATAAAAAAAAAAATAAAAAAAAAATTACCCAGAAAATTGAAAATTTTAATTTTATTGACTATGACTTGCAAGAAAAGTTAGTTTCCACAATAATATACCTGCCAATACAGCGGTACACATTACAGTCGAGCTTCTAGATTTTCACAAATTGAACAAAGTGTGACCAACCAATCTGACGTTGTGTTTACATTCGATTACCCACGTTTCTAGCTGAGCTTCGATTTAATCATTGACATACTTTGACATTAATTCACGTCATTTCAGATCAACCTTTGGTAGTGTTCTGACATACACATTATCTTGATTAATTGCTAGTCTTTAAGCATCTTGTATGTCTATATAAAATAGTTCTAAATTATCTAAACATAGTTTTACTATATACATAACTTTTGTTTGTTTGCAGTTATTGTTAAAGCGTTATTTATTTTAATCTATCGTGATAGTCTTTATGTCAATTTAAAAATTCTAAATTCGTATGTTTCTTATTTACCTTAATTATTAACTATAGTACCATACAAATATCAGCGTTATAAATCATCATTACAGCCTATACAGTCCACTGCTGGACATAGGCCTCCACAAGTTTACGCCAAAAATAACGTGAACTCATGTGTTTTGCCCATAGTCACCACGCTGGGCAGGTGGGTTGGTAACCGCAGTACGGGCTTTGTCGCACCGAAGACGCTGTTGCCCGTCTTCGGCCTGTGTATTTCAAAGCCAGCAGTTGGAAAGGAGCGTTATAAATAAAATTATTAATATTAGAATTCTTAAGCGAGCTAGTATTTCATGTCAATTTTTTTTACCAATAAAATTATACTTTAATGTGTGTTTAATGAATATCTATTTAAAAAAAAATATTTTCCAACTACAAATTAAAAAATAAGACATGTGTTTATACAAACTATTAAAACATATTAGTTTTTTTTTGACCTTTAATAAAACTTAGTCCATGTGTGTCACACACGTGAGCACCTGTTTATGTGTGTGTGTCAATACCTGTTACAAAACAAAATCATATACATATGTATTAGGTATGTAATGCTTTTTCTCGCAATAATAATAGTGAAATATTCCTCATATTTCTTCCAATGACCACTGATTAAGATCCATTAAGCTACTTTGAATTAATGTATATAATAACGCCTGATGTATTTTTGCAGCAAATATTTTTGACATAAACAAAGCGACACTAAAGGCGGTTGACCTTTTGATAGTTATGATTCAGACATTTCTTTTCTCATTTGTTGGCGACATTAACTGCAGTCTCCGCGATCTACTACCGCAATTTTCTCGTGCCCTGGTTTTCATATTTGAGGAGAAAAGAATATTTGTGGTAACAATACAAGTTCTTTATTCGTGGAATTATAAATCTTGAATGTTTCACTGAATGCCTTTATAAGGCAACGTATCTGTTTGTTTGACAGTCCTGACAGATCTTACAGCGAGTCCGGACTTAGTAAAGAAATATTTTGTTTTATAAACAAACTGATTTTGTATTAGCTGTGACCGCGACTTCGTTTTTGTTTCTATATTTTAATTTTCATTTGATCCCATTCGGGATGAAAAGCACCCCGAGTCTTATCTTGTAGTATGAACATAGATATACATACTTTTTAAAATGTGTTCAATGTAAGTACTATTGAACTTATAACCGTTTTATTATAAATATAAATTAAATTTATTTATCTGTGTACATACAAATGAGTTCACGCCATTTTTGGCGCAAACTTGTGAAGGCCTATGTCCATCACTGGACTGTGATTGGCTGAAATGATGATGATGATGAAATGATGATCTATGTACGCTTTAGCCTGTTAATTCCACTGCTGGGCATAGGCCTCTTTCCCCATGTAGGAGAAGGATCGGAGCCTAATCCACCATCCATGCTGCTCCAACGCGGGTTGGGTCAGTTTTATGATATTACTAGTCATATTTCTATTTTCGTCGTTAATTTGTTTTAACGTCTAGACGCTACTGTGTTTCTTTAAGCTCTCGCGAGTACTGTGGCTACGAAAATAGTAATTTAAAAAGTGTTTAAAACGTAGAAATATTTTACAGGACTCAATTATTTTTATTCCTTTTGTAAAAAATCAAATAAATATTTAGTTTTCTATTTAGCGTACATAGTTTTCAGAATTACGGTGTAAGTGTGTTAACGGAGAATTTCAATAAAATTTTTCAACGAATCATCAATCTTAATCTATCACGATAATTATTATATGCCATTTAAAAGTTATTAAAATATTTTACTTTTTAATTATTATTATCGAATGGTATAATAATGTACATAAGGTATGTTTTTGTCACTGGATGATAAATTCGCTTCCATGTTAGATCACTAGACTTGTCCGTCATGTCAATACAAATATTTAAACTATTAACTTTTTAAACGTTTCCAAGTGATTACAAATAAATTAAATTGGAGAGTCTGTTTGTAATATTAAAATAACCGCTTTTTACTTAACGCAAATAGATGGATACACGGCACATATACCAAAATAACATTTTTTTTCACAATTTTTGTCTGTCTGTCTGTCTGTTTGTTCCGGCTAATCTCTGAAGCGGCTGGACCAATTTTGACGGGACTTTCACTGGGAGACAGCTGATGTAATAAGGAGTAACTTAGGCTGATTTTATTTTAGAAATTTATGTATTTAATAACTTTGCGAACTGAACAATAACTTTTTTGTTAAATTCCACGCGGGCGAAGTCGCGAGCACAGCTAGTATATTAATAATAATATGATTACTAATCAACGATATTCGTGCATTTTGAAAACAAAAAATTAATAAAAGCCTATATCGAGGCGAGTACGAGTTTGTATTCCATTATTACGGAATATTCGTAAATATTTTTTAGTACGTATAGTTAGCTTTTTGGGCCAAATATTTTCTACGTTTGGTGTAATTGTAAATAAAGTATAGTTCTTTAAAATATATTATATTGGTTAAAAGCTGATTCCTCGCCAGCCAGCAGTGTGAATGTCCAACGATAAACTAGTTGAAACATCTCTTTTATTTACATGGAGTGTATAACTATTGGAATTTCCATGAGCAAGAAAATAGTAAGTAATTTCCTCACCGTCTGCGGGCCAACTGCCTATTTTAACGACGAATTAAACGATTCTTCTATCGCACATTAAGTCGATAATTTGTAGACAATTGACGTGCCCCACGGTTTTATTTTAGTCTAGTCTATGCATATGTTTATAATTCCCACGACTGTATCTATTTTATTATTTTTTGGTTTTTAGTACATTTATCTTAAACATTGCAATGTATGTTTAACATAAAACCGTTTAACTTAAAAAGTTTTTTTACCTATTTTTATTTCTTTATTATAAGCATAGTTGGAATTAATGTTTTAGCAGCACTTCACATACAAACGTTACTTATTAAATACAATACAGTAATACAAAAATTGATCGTAAATTGCTATTTACAAAAATTGATCATAAATTGCTTTTTGCAATACTGAAATTTTTACGTACTTTTTAGATCGATTATGATTACAAAACATTGACAGAATTATTTAAAATTAAAATATTCAACGAATGACGATTTAAACGCAGACTGCAGATTTGAATTAATATTGTTGTTAATTATATTAATCATAGTTAAAATATTTAAAGACAAAATAGATACTATGTTATTATATTTGTGTTTATCTATGCCATACAATACTAATTTCAAGTGAAATCACCTAAATGGGTATTCAAAGATTTTAGTTATTACTAGCTAACCCCGCAAACGTTGTTTTGCCATATATGTTATTAAACCCTTGATACCTCCCCTCCTTTTAACTTAGGGATATGGAAAAATAGATGTTGGCCGATTCTCAGACCTACCCGATATGCACACAAAATTTCATAAGATTTTATTAACGCCCTCAATCTCCCGCCACACAATATGCACACAAAATTTCATGAGAATCGGTCAAGCCGTTTCGGAGGAGTTTAACTACAAACACCGCGACACGAGAATTTTATAAATTAGATATAAATATATTCCTTATTGCACTTAAAAACAATAAAAATAAGAGTATTTTACAATTTTTAAATGCAAAGCCCGACTTATTATAGATCTCTTCGAGCCAATTTGCGGTGGAGAGATATAATGTCATAAAGGCTTAAAAGTGCAGTAATGTTATACATACATATTCATACATAAATACTATGAAGGTAAGGTATAAATATTTTTTTATTTATTTATCGACTTACGTGAAAAATTTCCTCGTAAATGCACACAGAGTAAGAGTCTTAAAAGTAAGTAGCACTCGAGCCGCATCGGAGCAATAGCTCGGAAAATAGCCGGGCCCCGCCCAAATCAGGCTACAGAGCTTTCCACGACTTTCTGACATTACACCGTTTCGCCAATTTTATTCAATTTCCTTCGCTAAATTCTTATTTCGATTGGACATAATAGATGGACAGATAATTTAAGTTAATAATATTACAATTTAATTTTGCATGTCAGTGCTAGATTCGCAATTAATTTTATCCTGAAAGACCTCTCAAGACGACATAAAATAAAAAGAATAATAATAAAAAAATGTAGTTTTATAATAACTACATTATAGAAACAATACGATCTTTTGTCAAAATCTATTTTTCTACTATACTTAAGTTTTATTTTACATTAGTTGTGTGTGGTTGGTACTCGTAATAAGGCCTAAACTATAAAACTATTATATGAAATTACATGGTAACCATTACTATAGTAACTTTGTTTACATAGTAAGTTGGCTTGGAAACCGCTTCTATGCTTTAAATAAAAAAATAATTGAAATAAACAAACCAGTTTTTTTTTTCACTCTAAAATATTGCAAATAAAATAAAGAAATGAAATAATATAAAAAATAAAATAAAAATTGAAGAAAACAATCAAACAACGCGTCGGCGAAACGGTCACAGAACTGGATACTATGTTGCCTGCTATTAAGGCGTTTCTAGACAAACATAACATTTATACAAATTTTATTAACTTGTGCTAAAAATAACAATTATTTTATTGATTATTATTTTATATTGAACAATTTTCTTCATAACTATAATGTATTTTTTTTGTAAAAGGACATATATTTTCATTTAATTTGATTTCAATTTTATACCGTAAATTCCTACTGATATTATAAATGTGAATATAAGTTTGTTTGTTACGCTTTCACGCAAAAACTACTTAGCCGATCATCATGAGACTGTACACATATTCTTGGAGGTAATAGAAGTAACAATGGATACTTTTTATAAAAAAAATTCAATGCGAGCGAAGCCGCGGGTAAAAGCTGGTAACTAAATAAAAAAGCACCTAAAATTTTCTATAAAAACTTGTTATTCATTTACAGCTTAATGGATTTTGAAAAATCGCTAGAGGCACACTTTCCTGTCCTATATGGCTATAGTACATATATATTTAAACATCGTACGCTTTCCAATCCGTAACCATCATAATGGCTTTATATTGATATTGAAATAATAGAAATTCAATGCTTTTATTCTAAAATATTCTACCACTTCGCTTCAGCCTGTAATATCCCACTACTGGGCATATGCCACTTTCCCCATGTAGGAGAAGGATCAGAGCTTAATCCACCAATCGCTGCTCCAATGCGAGTTGGCGGATATATTCCCTATTATGGACCGACGGCTTAACGTGATCTCCGAGGCACGGTGGGGAGACCCACTAGGACTGCACAAACACCCAGACCACGCCAAACACCTGTATGGCCAATACAAATGTTTGTCATGTGCGGGAATCGAACCCGCAACCGCCAGCGCAACAGGTACAATCCATGGCTGTAACCGTTGCGCCAACGTCTTCCGGCGTCGGCGTCGTCCACCATTAATAAAGGAATACTATAATGAGGCTATCAATATTTTAATTATATAACTTTTTCTACAAAATGTAAATGGCGTGTAAGTAAAGTATTAATGGTCACCGTAAAACTTTAAAAACTTACTTCAATAGTGTGACGAATTGCTCTTTCAGTTTTCAGAATTTTGCTTTTTATAATTATACACATTGTATAGATGTCCGTAGTAGTGAATTATTTATATCCGCTTCTCCTATTAGCGTTGTATTTTTGAAAAAATCGTACAGAGTTCATACCATAAAAAACAAGTGTGTTTTAGGCTACACGAATATTTCTTTAGCTCCATCTAACCTATATTTTCCTCTCAACTTCCGTTCACCTCGTCCGATCACACTTTTAATAACGCTCCCGTCACTCATTTAACAGCGTTCTCCTTGAGTCAAGCGCGCGTAAAAAAGTTTTACTTCGAATATCTGTAGATTGTCAGAAATATTATTATGTACCTTAAACGATTGGTATATATCACTTAACAAGGGTAAACTGAATTAGTCGAGAAGTATAGAACAAGCTTGCATTGTATTTACTAGATTTTTAATTAAATCCGATTCAGTAAATAGTTTTAGACGTGGAAACACAAAAGTTATGGCTCCAAGCTGTTTTAAGCCATAAAATACTCAACATTTTGTGTACTAGTTCACTAGTTTTGTTGACAAGGTAAAATTTAATTAGTAAGATTAATTAGTAACAAAAAGTTTATAATGTGAATGCTTCTTTGTTAGTTTTTATATATATTATTATAGTAATTGCGACGATTTACGGTACAAGAAGGAATGTTCATGTTATGAATTGATACATTTGAGACAAAGGCAAATTAATTATTATATCATCGAATCTCACAAAACTAGCTCCGATTTTCCGCATTTGTGCTATGTACACCGAAATATTTGTTACTGTAACTGGTATCAACTTTTGAAACTATTTTGAAACTACAAAACTGTCATCAAAAAGATACACAGCGATCAGCAATTGACGAATTCTTCTTTTAGGCAGCTGTGTGGTAAAAGTTGTTCTTTTTTTATTATTGGTGTTTATAAGTTTTTACGAATGTGGTGTACACTTGTATTTGGTATGCATATCAGTAAGTGTGAGATTTGAGCATTCATTGTCGCGTATAATAATTATATGGGGTATTGTAAGTGTACCTATAAAATACAGTCAAATGAATTTTAAACAAAACAAAATAATGTACCAACTAACTTAACAGCATATTAAGCGACTGGATCGATGTTACTTCTATTTAAAGCCATAAGTAAATAATTTTTAAGAATTTTATATATACCCTATAAGAGAAAAGTATAAACACTCTTTGGAGTTAATATTTTTGACTACTACTCTGTTTAATTATAACTATTAGCGAAAAAAATGCAGCATTAAAAATGTGATATTTTTTTTTGTTATAAACTCGAGTCGAGTAAGTTTCTATGGATTTTCTTATAACGTTTTATAATTTTTGTGAGTGTGAGTGGTTTTTTCATACAATACAAAAACTTATACCACTACTGATTCTACTTCATACAAAATTCTTTACAAATCATAACATTTAATAATAAGTAATTGGGTTTGCTCGCAAACGAAAAAAAAGCGACTCCGATTACATCGACCAGTAATACAACGTACGAAGACGGAAAAATTGTCAAGTAATTACGTGTTACTACAGATAGCTCAAAAAGTGCTCGTTAGATCTCAATAAAGTTTAAAGGAAACCACATGACAAGTACCAAATTTTGCTTAAAAAAAGAATCATTGGAATCGGTCCACTCAGTGAAAAGTTATAAGGTGATACATAAAAAATACAGTCAAATTGAGAATCTCCTTTTATAGATGTCTGTTAAAAAGACAAATTCGAAAAGAAACCGCTTTTACAAGTACACGATTAAATCCTTAAGATTAAGGAACGAAGCCTTTTATATTAATTAAAATTACGAAGAATTTTTTTATTCTCTTCAAAGGTATGTTGTGATTTTTATACATTTCAAGCTTCTAGAGTCGTTATTTCATGCGAACATTGGATTTGTAGAAGTAAGATTAGTGCTGGCGATTTTAACTTAAATTAAATGTTATATTCTTTTTTTAAACAACTAGACAGCAAACAAGTGTACGGCTCACCTGATGGTAAGCGATTACAGTAGCTTATAGACGTCTGCAACACCAGAATCATCGCAAGCACGTTACCGACCCTATCCCCAATTCCCCCCAGGAGCACTGGCCTCCTTACTTACCAACAAGAACACAACACTGCTTGAAAACAGTATAAGCTGTGGTTTTTTGTAAGTTCGAGGTACAGGAGGAAATTTCCTGCTGTGTTCTACCACAGTATTCACGGGGCAAGCCGTGTTGGGAATTTTGGGCAGGACTGCTTTTATAGGTAGTGTGATCTTAGTTTACATGTATAGATTAGGAGCAATCGCTGTACCAGTCGCTATAGTCTGTTTAGTTCCAAAATATAGTCCAGAATAGAAAGAAAGGTAACCGAAACCGGCAAATGACTTGATGATCAAAGCAAATTCGTTACTCAGCCTTAACACGTACTAAACCTTATTCGTACTAAACCTTAATTAATCAGTGTTAGAGTTTTAGAACTTATGTTAATGTAGCTAATAAATAAAGAATTTTGCATAAAGCATTTACAGTCCCTTAGTCAGATACGATGACGGTAAAAAGTTCTAGGGATGTTACCTGTAACAAAAAGAAAAAAAGTTGTTAGTTATATTTTAAATTATGTATATATACGTATATCTAAACGTTTCAAAGGCTTTCGTGATTATAGTTTTCGGTCGAGATAGAAAGACCTTGGACTTACTGTCAACAATGTAAAACTTTTATAACTTTATTAATTTGATCAAAATGAAGAAAAGAAAAGTAATAATTAAAAAAAGCGGTTTTCTTTTGTCATTTCTCAAAAGTTTTTTATTATTTTCAAAAAAAAAAAAAAACAATAGACTGATCAAAATAATAAATCAACGAAAAAATATTCAATTGTAGATTTAGGTTGTGTTTTAATAACTAATAAACCTATAACAGTGTATTTATTATAGCACAAACAAATACAGGAAAACTATAATTACCTAAAATAATGCTTTACGAAAGTAAAGAAATCTGTAATGATATTACGCATAAGATATCGTCGCCGTCTCTTACAACTTCTCAAATTCTATTTACACAGCTTGTTCAATAAAATCCTGTTTTCCTCGTTTTCTCAATAAATTTATGTGATACATGGAAATGTCGCATAAAAATACATATTGACGATAGCTTTTGGCAGAAAGGCACAAAGGAGCAACGAGTTTGTTCGTTAGATCACATCGAAACTGTTTTGTGACGTCTTGTTTTTGTGTATGCAAGTTATTCTTTTTGACGGACTCTGTTTTTTATACAAATTCAAACTTTGTCTAGTATTTGATGTCTAATGAAACAAAACAATATTTATTTCTCTTTTACATTGCAGACAGAGGAAATGCCTCTAACATTCTCCAATATCTTACTTCCGTATTCTTTTCTTTTTTGATAGAATGTTTGACATGACGACTTTGTACTTTTTTTTTCGTGAAAAAAATAAAATGATGCTTTACCTAGATTTTTTTATGCTGCAATTTATTTTCCACCATCATTATTTAAAATAAGCAATTACCTCCATTGAACTAGTGAGTCATGAAACAGTCGTAATAGTCGACGTGCTAGTTATTATATATTAAAAAAAAAATAACTGTATACTTTGCTACGTGTGATTTGTAAGTTGTATTTTTGTATGAAACAAAAATAAATAATACATTGGAAAAAGTAAACGTAAATAA
Organism: Melitaea cinxia; assembly: GCF_905220565.1. Lineage (NCBI taxonomy): Eukaryota > Metazoa > Arthropoda > Insecta > Lepidoptera > Nymphalidae > Melitaea > Melitaea cinxia. The sequence continues at coordinate 3,438,064 of NC_059394.1, forward strand.
ATATAATAATATGTTAAGTGACATATTTATAATATAATTTTTTTTTTTTATTAAACAAATTTTTCAAGACTATATTCATGTTTTTTAAAAGGATCGGACTGGGCATACTCAACCCGGACCAGGCAAGGTATGTTTATTTTTTTTATTTTATAGGCAATCCGTTATATATATATGTTACAATAGTATGTTATAATGTACAAATATGGCCAAAATAACGCAACGTAACGCAGTTGATTGACCTGGACCCGATCAGGAAATCTCATTCGGACTCGATTAGGTTTTCCTGATCAGGTATAGACAAAACTTCTGTGCTACATACCTTATCCGGTCCAGGTCGGGCATGCCCGGTCCGGTCCTTCTAAGGAAGACGAAAAAATTTCTACTCGGGCGATCTACGTAAGATTGCCGGTGTAGGCTGGATGTTGATTGCGGATAACCGGGATGTCTGGCGCGAACTTGGGGAGGCCTATGTTCAGCAGTGCAATACAATTGGCTGCACTGACTGACTGACTGTTAAAAACTTGTGAGCTGATATGCTTACACAGTTAAAATACGATGTATATTCCATACTTTTTTTTTATAAGTATGTCGGCAAACAAGCGTTCGGCTCACCTAACGTAAAGTTATTACCGTAGCTTATAGACGTTTGCAACACCAAAAACATCGCAAGCGCGTTGCCGACCCTATCCCCGATTCTCCCTAGGAGCTTTAGTCACCTTACTCATCAATAGGAATACTACACTACTTATAAACATTATTTTTAAGCTGTAATCTTCTGTAAGGTCTGTCTTAGTTGGGCTACTCGATATTATGAGCTGAAAATTTCCTACTGTACCCTATCACAGTAAAGCCACATTTAAGTAAATAAAACAGAAAAGTAAATTTGTATTATATTATTTTTATATTTTCTCATTAATTCCCATAACAAAACAACAGGATAAAAGCTTTTTATTAAAAAACGAATCGAAAAATTCTCAAGGAGGCTATATCCATTCTTCCGAGCACCCGTTATACGTAATTGCGTAGAGGCCGTCGGCTAGGAATTTTATAAGCCAAGCCTTCACGTTTTGGCAACGTGCGCGCTTGCGATATTGAGATTCTTTGCTTCCCTTTTCAGGAATATTAACACGTTTTATTTTATGAAATATCGATTGTTTTAAGGTTATATTAAATATTTTCCTAACGTCCGCCCTAATTTTATAAAGATATGGTGTTTGTTTCATTTTAATATTGTAATTTTTATATTCAACAATCGCTTCCAGAGACTAGTCATAGATTCATTCATCATAATCATAATCATCATCATCATCATCATCATCATCATCATCATTATCATCATTTCAGCCTATCACAGTCCACTGCTGGACATAGGCCCACACAAGTTCACGCCAAAAATGGCGTGAACTCATGTGTTTTGCCCATTGTCACCACACTGGGCAGACGGGTTGGTGACAGCAGGGCTGGCTTTGTCGCACCGAAGACGCTGCTGCCCGTCTTCGGCCTGTGTATTTCAAGGCCAGCAGTTTGATGGTTATCCCGCCATCGGTCGGCTTTTTAAGTTCCAAGGTAGTAGTGGAACTGTGTTATCTCTTAGTCGCCTCTTACGACACCCACAGTAAGAGAGGGGGTGGCTATATTCTTTACTACCGTAGCAACACAGCAAAAAAGAAAGATTTATTCATTATTTAAATTATAGCCTTCTAACACTTCCAGGATAGCAGAAGACACGAATGAAAATCTTCGGAGATGTTATTATTAAAATAACTTTTCCAAAAACTTTTTTCTTTTTTGTAAGTTACAACGCGATACATTGAAGTCAAACAAAAACAGTCGTAACTCAGTAGTTACTTTATTGAATTCAATTCTATTCATTTGTGTAATTACATTATATTCGACTAGATAGATAATTAGCGTACGTCAGTATCACATTGTTTAAATATTAAAATAATCCAGTATGAAAAGCTTTGTTCGTTAAAAGTTTTTTGTCCGTTGATGGTGAATGTCAAACTATCTGAAGAATTTTATCAAAGATGGGAATACCGAGTCCCATAAAAGACAATATAACTTTATGAAGATGAACAACATAGAGTTAACACGATATTTTCGTGTCTTTATATAGTGTATTTTTATTTGTGAAAATATTTGTCGTTGTTTGTATTGCTTCTTTAAAATATTTCCCGAATACTCACGCGCTCGAAGATGACTTGAATAGCTCGTTTTATTGCTATGGTAACGCATGTAACATGATATTATGATAGTTAACAAAATATAGTTGGTAGTCGAGCAATTCCCAGTATCAGTTAACTGTTCGATATTTCTATATGCGAATCTATTTGGAACTTAATATTCGAACACAATAAGAGATGATTATGATATAAAAGTCAACTGTTCAACTGCAGTTTTCAATGTATGCACAAGTTTTTTTTTATACAAGTACAAATTAAGAAAATACGACTCGATAATGGACAGTGAAAATATTATTTTGAATGTGATTTTCTATAAGATATTGTATATGATATGATAAATTCAAATGACTTGGAGATGTATTTAAACGATGATGCAATTGGCGTAACCGTTAACGCCAACCAGTGGGTTTGCGCTGGCGGTCAAGGTCTCGCCCGTTCGACCCCGATATACAAGTGCTTGCCGTGGACCGGGTGTTTGTGCTTGTGTATTGTATGTTATCAGACCATCCGACACGAGGGTAAATTCACGTGGAGGCGTTATTATTATTTAAATTTATAAAAATTTGACAAAAAACTAAGTAAAATGTAATTAAGTAACCTGTACCAGTAAAATGTAATTACCTACAAACTGCACGACGGGAAGCAACTTGCTTACAGTGTCTTAGTTTTGTGTTGGAGTATAATATTAATAAAAATGAGTACTTGAACATAAATACTGCATGAGTTATAAATGTAATTTGAATTTGCAGCTGTGAAGTTTGAAAGTTGTAACGAACTGTATGTTTCGTATATTTCTGTGAGATTTATTCACCGCAACAACTTATGTAGATATTTTAATTAAATGTATTTTAATAATTTTGTATGATAATTTATAGTTTATTCTTAATTTGTGCCCTTTCTTCCCGTGGGGGTCGTAAAAGGCGACCGAAGGATAAACCTGACCCAAAATCATCATGGTCCTGGAGAAGGAAAACTTCATTTGAAACCCGGAATGGGGTTTCCGTCAAGCATTCGTGGCATAGCTCTAAAACGCGAAAGACTCCTGCAGCCGAACTGGCTCTACACGTATCGACTCGTCGTTCCCTTGGGCCTAGCCAGTGAGGTAGAGAGGGTGGCGCGGAGCCTAGGTAACTCTGCGTTTTCCTGAAGAGTGACCTAGGCGACACAGTGTCTTTCTGACACTGGCTAAATCGTCTGCGATAGACGGACTAAAGCCAAGATCATGATGATGATGATGATGATGATTCTTAAAAATTCTATTAGTTAAGTATTTCAATAAATAATATGATTTGATAAGAAACATTTTGTCACTTAAATGAGACCAATATGTAACCATTAATTTTATTTTTCGTTCAATAAAAGAAAAATTGAGATAAACATAAAAACGAAAGACTAGAAAACAAGGAGTAAAATTTGTGTTAACAAGACTTAATGAAAGCATTACACTGAAAAATTTAATAAAGCCGACAAAGATATTGGTCACGTCAGCGACATTTCGATTCGTTCGTCGCAAAGCAATCATGTCACTGGGTCAGACCAATTTACCGGATGGAGTTAGGTTTGCCTTATCGATCATTGTTCGAGACGGTCGCTAGTTAGGTGACACTTACTTATTGTAAGATCGCGTTGACGTCAAAATTTGAGAAGTTTTTTTTTTTTACGATTTTCGTTTGATAATTTCGAGGTTGGCTCAGATCGAAAGATTTTTTTTTTCACGCTATGTATAAACGTTTCGGACGAGACGGTGTAATAAGATGGTGAAAATTGGAAAAAATAAAAAGAAGACGCTTACGCTGAATTCGTAAAATATTATTTCAGGTGATTTTAGATATGTCTTAAATTTACTTGGTAAAGACAAAAATACGTTTAAAAATAAATTGTTCCGGTTTAATCAATTGCGATTTAATAAAGGCTGAGTCGGAAAAGTCTATGAGTAAAAAAGAATGTACGTTATATATGTACCATAAAAATATATATGAAGACGTGACGCTTAAAATTAGTTCCTTTAAACTTAGAGGAAGTGAAATAAAGGTAGCGCAAAGTTGAGTAAAAAGAATATTTAAAAAAATATGCTGAATATCCAAACAATTAAAATTTACATTTGAATGCTATATACATTGAATGTGTTTGCAGGCAAACGAAGAAAAACCGACGTCAATTATATCGACAAGTAATACAACGTAGGTAGATAAAAAATTGTTAAGTAAATACGCATTATCGGAGATTACTCCAAAAGTTGTAATCAGATCTC